>NC_061513.1:78089507-78143525 GCF_022539505.1 Lolium rigidum
CACTACAAGAAAAGTTGCCATGGCCGACGAAGTTGAAGTCGCGCCGTGGTTGCTGGTGCACCATAGCCGACGATTTTTGGTCTCTTCGTTGTGCATGTCAAAACGTTTTTTTCTCGTTTTTGAGGCCACCTAGCCCGACGAAAACGGCCAAAACGTCGCGTATGGTGTCCCGGGACATGGTGCATCTCGAATTCTCGGGTTCGCCGGCCGAGTCAACGCAAATCCGCACCGCCGAGGGATGTAGGGCCCAGATGGCAGCCTCTCTGGGATTGTTTTTTTCTCGATCGCGCCATCTCGTTCAACGCTCTCCGATCGAGCCGTTTACGATGCAGGATCATGGGTCCCGCATGTCATCCTCTATGAACCAAAATTCTTTCTATTCTTGGATTTTTTTTGACCCCCTAATTTCTGGCTACTTCCTTTTTCTTTTGATCCCTTGCCGCCTTGGAAACGTTGAGACCGCTGCTGCTAATTGGGACCCGCATGTCATCCTCTATGAGCAATCAACTTTCTTTTCTTGGAGTTTTTTTGGCACCTCAAATTTGGTCACTTGCCTTTTTCTTTCGATCCCCTGCCGCCTCTCAAACGGTGATACCGCTGCTGCTAAATGGGACCCGCATGTCATCCTCTATGTACTATAAAACTTTCTTTTCTTGGATTTTTTGGCACCTCATATTTGGTCACTTACCTTTTTCTTTCGATCCCTTGCCGCCTCTCAAACGGTGAGACCGCTGCTGCTAAATGGGACCCGCATGTCATCCTCTATGTACTATAAAACTTTTTTTTCTAGGATTTTTTTGGAACCTCATATTTGGTCACTTGCCTTTTTCTTTCGATCCCGTGCAGCCTCTCAAACGGTGATACCGCTGCTGCTAAATGGGACCCGCATGTCATCCTCTATGTACAATCAAGTTTCTTTTCTTGAATTATTTTTGGCTCCTGATATTTGGTCACTTGCCTTTTTCTTTCGATCTAATGCCACGTTTGAAACGTTGAGGAACCTGCAGGCTCATGGGACCCGCATGTCATCCTCTATGTACTATAAAACTTTCTTTTCTTGGATTTTTTTGGCACCTCATATTTGGTCACTTGCCTTTTTCTTTCGATCCCCCGCTTCTCAAACGGTGATACCGCTCTGCTAAATGGGACCCGCATGTCATCCTCTATGTACAATCAAGTTTCTTTTCTTGAATTATTTTTGGCTCCTGATATTTGGTCAATTGCCTTTTTCTTTCGATCTCATGCCACGTTTGAAACGTTGAGGACCCTGCTGGCTCATGGGACTCGCATGTCATCCTCTATGTGCTGTAAAAGTTTTTTTTCTTGGATTTTTTTTCACCCTCTGATTTTTGGCTATTTCCTTTTACTTTTGATCCCCTACCGCATTGGAAACGTGACTCATGGGACCCGTATGTCATCCCTATGTACAATCAACTTTCTTTTTCTTTTGATCTCAAGCCGCATTTGAAACGTTGAGACCGCTGCTGCTAAATGGACCTGCATGTCATCCTCTATGTACAATAAAGTTTCTTTTCTTGGATTATCTTTGGCTCCTGATATATTGTCACTTGCCTTTTTCTTTAGATCTCTTGCCGCCTTTGAAACGTTGAGTAAGCTGCTGGCTCATGGGTCCCGCATGTCATCCTCTACAAACAATAAAAGTTTTCTTTCTTGGAGTTATTTTTACCCCTAATTTCTGGCTATTTGCCTTTTTCTTTTGATCTCCTGTCCCCTCTGAAACGATGAGGACGCTGTTGGCAGGTCGGTCCCACATGTCATCCTCTATGAACAATAAAAGTTTCCTTTGATGGATTTATTTTGAACCCCTAATTAATTTCTGGATATTTCCTTTTTTTCTTTTGATCCCCTGCCGCCTTGGAATCGTTGAGGATGCTGCTGCCTCATGGGTCCCGCATGTCATCCTCTCAGAACGGTAAATGTTTCTTTTCTTGGATTTTGTTGACCAAACGATTTTTGGCTTATTTTTTCTTTCGATCTCCTGCAGCCTTTAAAACGTTGAGGACGCTGCTGGCTCACGGGTCCCACATGTCAACCTCTATGAACTGAGGATGCTGCTGCCTCATGGGTCCCGCATGTCATCCTCTCAGAACGAAAATGTTTCTTTTCTTGGATTTTTTACCAACAGATTTTTGGTTTATTTTTTCTTTCCATCCCCTGCCGCCTTTAAAACGTTGACGACGCTGCTGGCTCATGGGTCCCCGATGTCAGCCTCCCCGTACAAGAAACATGTGATATCTTGATTATTTTGCAGACAATAAACATTGTATTTCTCTCTGAGCTATTGCAAACGGATAAATTAAATCTTTATTTTTACATAAACAAACTTATATGTTGAATCTCCTTGTTTTGTGTTTTTGCGAAGCATAGGACTTTCCTGTTTTTTTTACAAAAATCCGAACTTTCCTGTTTTGGAGTGGGCTGAAATTGTACGAGTCAAAAGGCCCAGCAGGATAATTCGAAGGCCCAGATGTCCAGATGCAGCCCAATTGAAATCTTTCTTTTCTTGGATTTTTTCACCCCCTGATTTCTGGCTACTTCATTTTTCTTTTGGTCTTGTGCCGCCTTGGAAACGTTGAGACCGATGCTGCAAAATGGGACCCGCATGTCATCCTCTATGTACAATAAAATTTCTTTTCTTGGATTATTTTTGGCTCCTGATATTTGGTCACTTGCCTTTTTCTTTCAATCTCATGCCGACTTTGAAATGTTGAGAAAGCTGCTGGCTCATGGGTCCCGCATGTTATCCTCTATGAATCATAAAAGTTTCCTTTGTTGGATTTATTTTTTACCCCTAATTTCTGGCTATTTGCCTTTTTCTTTTGATCCCCTGCCCCCTTTGAAACCATGACGACGCAGCTGGCAGGTCGGTCCCACATGTCATCCTCTATGAACAATAAAGGTTTCCTTTGATAGATTTATTTTTGACCCTAATTAATTTCTCGCTATTTCCTTTTTTTATTTTGATCCCCTGCCACCTTGGAATAGTTGAGGATGCTGCTGCCTCATGGGTCCCGCATGTCATCCTCTCAGAAAGGTAAATGTTTCATTTCTTGGATTTTGTTTACCAACTGATTTTTGGCTTATTTTTTTGTTTCGATCTCCTGTCGCCTTTAAAACGTTGACGACGCTGTCGGCTCATGGGTCCCCAATGTCAGCCTCCCCGTACTCGCAAATCCTCTTTTCGCAAAGGTTGTATTTCTAGCGAGATAGCTAAGGTGGATTCGAATCTGCCGTGGTTCGAGCAGCTCTGGTAAGCCTTCTTGCACTGATTAATGGAACTAGTGTATAGCAAGGTCAAGACATGTGGCTCGGTGTAATGAATCTATTTGAATCATGTTGTGGATTCAATCTGATAGTTCTCTAACAGGTCAGCCAAAATAGAAATTAAGTTTTTTTTCTAAAACGGAAATGCAAATTAAGATGAACACAAACATTAGTTATCATAATAGCTGATCATACATACATACTTGCTAAGAGCAAAAGCTTGCCAGAGTTTTACCACCCATACAATTAATTAGCAGTTCGGATAAGATAACCTTATATAAGTATAACTACAAATGCATTTGCTAAGGGCTCATGGGACAACAGAACTAGACAACCGCAAACTTTATGACCAGCATGTCACAGCGGCATCGAAAGATCTTGACCTTCAACTTTGATCCAATGCGAAGTTTGGCACCGTCAATGAACTTTTTCCACCTGGTAATAACAGCCAAGCGGCCATCTGTGGGACTGACGGAGTACCGTCCCTCCACGGTGAGACCTTCACTCTCCATGACGAGGGAAATCTTGCCCCTTCGGCCAGCATTGAGATCCTTGGAGATACTTTTAGGCAATTTCTGATTCAAAGCAAGAGATACCACCAAAAATTAGTCAATGGCACCAATGCACTGAAGACTGAACCATGTGAGACTTTGAGCGGAGAAGACATCAAGATAAGAGCAGTTATGCTGTCATATACTCACGAACATAGCCTTCAGATGCGTCCTGGTCACCACACGGGTGGCCACAGCAATGAGCCGAGACCTCGGTGATCCGGCCGGGGCAGGTGCGGGAGCCTGGGCTGGTACACGAGCTGGTGCTGATGCAGGAGACTGCAGGGCAGGTGCAATAAACGGTGCCTCTAGAGGAACCGGTGCTGATGCAGGAGACTGTTGGGCAGGTGCAGTAAACGGTGCAGCTAGAGGAACCAATGCTGATGCAGGAGCCTACTGGGCAGGTGTAGTATATGGGGCCTCTACAGGAACCAATGCTGATGTAGGGGCCTGCTGGGTAGATGCAATAAACGGAGCTGGTACAGGAACCGGTGCTGATGCAGGAGAGTGGGAAGCCGGTGCCGGTGTTGGTGTGGGTGCCCTTTGTGACATCCGCTCCTGTTCCATCAGGGGATCTGCAGCTTTGATCATGTTAAACCCAGCAAGTTAGAACAGAGGGAATGGTTTAGAACAGCTGCTCAGAATGCAGTAATCAAAGGATATGAGTACAAAAAAGTTACAATTATATATTTGGAAGTGTCTCCAACTCTGTAAGCAGTTACGTATATCTGCCCGTTTGAGTTTATGATCCTCAGCTCGTCGCCTTTATTCAGACCGTAGTCAAAAGCAAACTTTCTCCAATCATGTCCATACAAATATGTGATGGCCTGCGTCTTGTAGACATACACCTCATAGACTGTGTAGGTGTTCATCAATTTGCCATTGCCATTGTCATGCATAGTGAAAGACCCTTCATGCGGACACATCTGGTTAATCATTGGACGAAGTTCACAAGGTACAGTCTGCAGGTGAAAATCTATACCTATACCTAATAATAAAGAAAATAAGGTTTCTTGCGGTCCAACATTTTTTTGGACAGATTTACCCTCCCACCATGACATGTATTACTAACAATGCCACGGGAAAGTGAAAATAACTGTTCGATTTATACGGGAACAGATCACCGAGCGAAAATTAGAAAAGAAGGTCCCTGACGTTACCATCTTTCCTGTTGTCAAAAAAAAAATCTAACCATCTTTCCTCAACTGAACCGACACGACAAACCCAAGCCACTATCCGTTTCCCGATCGAATTCCAATTGCAGTACACGCACGTCACAGCCACGTAGCCAACCCCAATCCCACCCTCGCAACTCACGACTCCGTTTGAGTATTGATAGAAGATTAGGGTTCGGCGCAACCGCCGGCAACGATCTTGTCAAATACCACGACTGCCAGCCTCCGGCTGACCTCTCCATCCTCCGACCAGGCCGCGAAGGTACCTCCAGTACTCCTTCCCTATCGTGGTTCCAGATCAAGGATCAGATCGGTAGTTTCTTCTAGATTCCCTCAACCGCCATGCAACACTCCGCCGCTGGCTTCGGCATTGTCATCAACAACCGCAGGATCCTCGCCGTGCCCTTGAACCACCGCATGGTTTCCGAAGGTTACACCGCCATCTTCATCGGCAACCAACAAGAGCCAAGCTATAACCGTCCGCGACGACGGGCACGCGTTGCAGCTGTGATAGGCGCCGCCGTCTCACTTGTACATCGTCATCGACGCCGTGCTACATCGGCTATATGGGTTGGCTGCGCTGCTTCATCTCCCCAATCTGTGTCATAGCAGCCTTGGTCGGCAAAGTGATTTGATTTTTTGATCGCTGGATTTCTCATCCCCGTCGATTCAGGCAGGAGGGATGCACCGTAGACATCACGTTTTGCGTAGAGTTCTCTATATTCTTGACTTATAAGCAGCCTGATTACTAGAGCATAGTGCTTTGCATGGCATCTGTACGTCCACTTGAACTACGCGTTGAGTTTTAGGAAAAGTGAATTTGCAGCATGGCTCTGTAGTGCTAGGTGGAATTCCCGGTCACTGCTGGTTTAGCTCATCGTGCGAGTTTAAGTTCAAGGACCAGTCGGCAGCATCTTCTACTCCTGTAGTGCGTCTTCTACTCATGTAGCGAGTTGTGTGCTTGTGAAGCTTCCCATGTAGCTTCCTCTTGTTGTTGCTGCCGGAAGCGGTCGCGAGCCAGCGCTTTGCTTCTCTTATATTATGGATGCATGGAGAAGCATCAAGGAGAAAAGAACCGAGCATAGCATATGTGCTGTGAGGGGATGAACGTGGAAGCTAGGCTATTAGCCAAAGTTAATTTCAAGTGGAAATTACATTGAGATTTAATAATACAGCATTAAAGTTTTTCCAGGTATTTTTGGTTTTCGACAATCTGGTTGTCCTCCTTCGCTCGCCGGTGGAGGGGAACATCAATTGGAGAAGAAGTTGAGATCTCGCGAAGCTTTCCGACCAGCTGAGGGGTTCGTCGGGGGAGCTGTACCTATGTTAACTTTATTGATTTGATAAAATGTGAAATTTATAAGTAATGACCCATCTAATGTTAGTAATGTTAATTATAGTTCCGTAGCAACGCACGGGCACCTTTCCTAGTCTATACCTAATAATAAAGGGAGAAGCGTTTCCTTGGTTTGGTCCGTTTTCGTCCGCTCTGGTTTGTTTCGTCCGTCACCAGCTCGCAACGTTTTAAAACTCTTCCGATCAAATCGTGACCGGACAGGATACGTTCCGAGTCTCATACCATGACCCAGAAATCCCCACACGTCCCCTCCAAACAAACCAATCCATCCACCGCCGTTGCACGCTTGCTACACGATCGTGGCTTCCTCGCCAGCACGAGAAAGTCGGCTAGGCGGAGGGCTGGCTCCGGGCGAGCTATTCCGCATCATCGAGAAGCTACGGCATGCTGACCATTCTAGATGCATAATTTCTGTTGCTGATCGATCCGTGCGCATGTCGTGGTTGGTTTTGTTTCCTTAATTGCCGTGCAAGCTTTCCCTGCTCGAACCGTCTTTTGCCGATTGGATATACTTATTCGATAGTTGCTGAGATCCATTGTTTCAGTGCCCATGGTTTCTTTGAAAACATGGTGTCGGGGCGTTCAATGGTGCAGAACCTCCATCTATCGCGGTGGTTTGCGCCGTCCGTGAGACTGTCGCACGCCTAAATGACGAACAACCTGCAGGTGATGGCTGACCATACTACGTACTTTTTCGGCGTGGTACAGCTCGATCATCGTATACGCGGTAGCGCTTCGGCAAAGTACGCCGGTAGTGGCCTTGAGAAATAGTACCCTGCCGTCGTTGAGGATGGATACCCTTCCTGCCATGCCCGTCTCTCTACGGCGAACCTCCCCGCGAGGTGCAGCTTGTCCATCAGCGCGATGTTGTCTGGTGCAGAACGATTCCATATGCGGGAAGCCAGCCAACTTCCCGTTGTCGCACGATGACCCAGTGGAGGCCACAACAACATCGTCCGTGTGATATCCGACTTGGTTGAACTATTGAAAGGAAACGAAAAAATGGCATATGCATTCTAGATTAAAATTGGATTTCCGGCAGAAAATATCTTTCTCACGATAACTCATGTGCTATATTAAATGACTTTCTCAAGTTCTCGACACCATGAACGAGTCAGCTAGCTAGCCAGCTTTGTATACATCCCAACAAACAGATCGACCAAATTTGAGTACCTCTCCGTCTCGGCTCGGTCGGCGAACCCAGCAGTGTGAGTTCTCGACATGTTATCTCGGCTAAAGTGTGATGCTAAACGCCAACGCAACCTTGCCATCGTTCCATCTCGTGACATGAATCCCATTGCTTCATACCTGCATCCAATATATACTTCGACTGAATGAGCAGGTACAATAGGTACAGAAAATAATCTCTTCATCATGTGGCTTCTTATATTCCTAACGTAGTGGTTCTGCACCTTCGATGGCGACAGTCTGCAAAACATTGCTACAGTTGAAGCAGATTGTGAATGACCGTGGCGCGGCCCAAAGAGGAAGTACTCCCTCCGGTCTCCGGTCTCCGGTCTCCTTTAATTGACTCAAATTTAGTACACCCTCCGGTCTCCTTTAATTGACTCAGATTTAGTACAACTTCGTACTAAATTTGAGTCAATTAAAAAGGATCGGAGGAAGTAGCAGTTTACTTTGATTATTATTTTTTGCTGCTCGATGAATTTCTCACCAAAGAAAATTCGATATTCCGTTCTCAAGAAATTCTAGGTGAGTTTAGACGAGAAAATTGTAAATTTATAATTCAACTTTTTCTTTCCGGTGCAACGCACGGGTATTTTTCCTAGTTGATACTAATGTAAGAAGCAGGAAGACTAAAAACAAGACTTTACTATATGCCAATTCATGCTAAACCACTGAGAATACATACCTGTAACTCTGTGAAGGAGTTATTAGAAAGGTAGATAGAGCCATATGAGGTGTCATATGCGGGGTATGTACATGGGCCCGCCATATTCCCGCACGCTCGGCATCGGGATGGTGAAGCAAACATGGGAGGTACTACTGGTGCGTAGCGCTGAATGTAAGTGGAAGAATTAGGTTGTGTAAAGTGCATAGTTCAGAGCAATGCAAATGTTGACAAGCGAGTGCATAACACTATGTTACAAACTGAACAGTCAAAATTTAGTGTATGATGAATATAAGCATGCTAATTTGGCGTTTCCGAATTCCAAAAAGCATTAGACAGAGCCGGTGATAATATCAGACATAAATCATGGCATGTATATGTGGCTTAAGAAAATATACCCGAACCCTTGGATGGTTACGGCCCGGCTGGTCCTTGGATTTGAGCTTATATAAGCATCCAGAAGGTGGGGCTGACAGTAACTTGGTGGCAGCCTCTACGGATGCCTCATCGGCAGCAGTTGCAATCCTTTTGACCAATGATGGCTTAGCGGTTTCGGTCCGCATATGAAAATTGAAGAGCAACAGACATCAGCAGTGATATATAAAATGAATCTATGAGACACTGATGCATATAGTGCTGGATGTAAGTGGAAGAATAGGGTTGTGTGTGTTTCTGAACTATTGGTAACCATTAGAAAAAGCCGGCAATAAACAGACAAATCAAATCATGTATGAGGATTAAGAAAATATACCTGCTTACTGAAAAGGATACCACCCAGCTCGCCCGTGGCCTTGTGCTTGAGGAGGTTTTCAGAAGATGGTGGCGGCACCATCGTCTTCACAGCAGCCTCATCAGGATCATTTTTTATCCATTTGAGTAGAGGCACAGAAGCTTCATCCTGCATATGAATAGCAACAGAACTCATCATTGATATTTAATAAATCTATGAGATAGACTGATGCAAATAGTGCGGGATGTAAGTGGAAGAATAGGGTTGTGCATAGACAACAGTTGACAACAATGCAAATGATTACAAAAGAAGCCAACGGAACTCAACAGTTTATATACTGGATGAGACAGACTGAAAAGTGAAAAATTAGTGTATGATGATTGTAAGCAAACGCAGTGGTTCTGAACTTTTGGTAAGCATTAGGCAAAGCCAACAGTAATTAAACAGATAATAATAAAATCATGTATGTGGATTAAGAAAATATACCAGATTCATTAAAATGTCACTGATACGTCTCAAACGTATCTATAATTTCTTATGTTCCATGCTACTTTTATGATGATACTCACATGTTTTATACACACTTTATGTCATTATTATGCATTTTCCGGCACTAACCTATTGACGAGATGCCGAAGAGCCGATTGCTGTTTTCTCGCTGTTTTTGGTTTCGAAATCCTACAAAGGAAATATTCTCGGAATTGGACGAAATCAACGCCCAGGGTCTTATTTTTCCACGAAGCTTCCAGAAGACCGAAAGGGATACGAAGTGGGGCGACGAGGCGCCGCCACCATAGGGCCGCGCGGCCAGAGGGGGGCCCGCGCCGCCCTATGGTGTGGGCCCCTCGTCAGCCCTCCAACGCTGCCCTTCCGCCTACTTATAGCCTTCGTCGCGAAAACCCATATACCGAGAGCCACGATACAGAAAACCTTCCAGAGACGCCGCCACCGCCAATCCCATCTCGGGGATTCAGGAGATCGCCTCCGGCACCCTGCCGGAGAGGGGAATCATCTCCCGGAGGACTCTTCATCACCATGATCGCCTTCGGATTGATGTGTGAGTAGTTCACCCCTGGACTATGGGTCCATAGCAGTAGCTAGATGGTTGTCTTCTCCTCATTATGCTATCATGTTAGATCTTGTGAGCTGCCTATCATGATCAAGATCATCTATTTGTAATGCTACATGTTGTGTTTGTTGGGATCCGATGAATATGGAATACTATGTCAAGTTGATTATCAATCTATCATATATGTTGTTTATGTTCTTGCATGCTCTCCGTTGCTAGTAGAGGCTCTAGCCAAGTTGATACTTGTGACTCCAAGAGGGAGTATTTATGCTCGATAGTGGGTTCATGCCTCCATTGAATCCGGGACGGTGACGAAAAGTTCTAAGGTTGTGGATGTGCTGTTGCCACTAGGGATAAAACATCAATGCTTTGTCTAAGGATATTTGTGTTGATTACATTACGCACCATACTTAATGCAATTGTCTGTTGTTTGCAACTTAATACTGGAAGGGGTTCGGATGCTAACCTGAAGGTGGACTTTTTAGGCATAGATGCATGCTGGATAGCGGTCTATGTACTTTGTCGTAATGCCCTGATTAAATCTCATAGTAGTCATCGTGATATGTATGTGCATTGTTATGCCCTCTCTATTTGTCAATTGCCCAACTGTAATTTGTTCACCCAACATGTCATTTATCTTATGGGAGAGACACCACTAGTGAACTGTGGACCCCGGTCCATTCTTTACATCTGAAATACAATCTACTGCAAACTCTGTTCTTTACTATTCTTCGCAAACAAACATCATCTTCCACACTATACATTTAATCCTTTGTTTACAGCAAGCCGGTGAGATTGACAACCTCACTGTTAAGTTGGGGCAAAGTATTGTGATTGTGTTGTGCAGGTTCCACGTTGGCGCCGGAATCCCCGGTGTTGCGCCGCACTACACTCCGCCACCAACAACCTTCACGTGTTCCTTGACTCCTACTGGTTCGATAACCTTGGTTTCTTACCGAGGGAAAACTTGCTGCTGTACGCATCACACCTTCCTCTTGGGGTTCCCAACAGACGTGTGTCAACTACACGCCAGCAAGACTTTTTCTGGCGCCGTTGCCGGGGAGATCAAGACACGCTGCAAGGGGAGTCTTCCACATCCAATCTCTTTACTTTGTTTTTGTCTTGCTTTACTTTACTTTATTTACTGCTTTGTTTGTTCTCTATACCAAAAATACAAAAAAAAATAGTTGCTAGATTTACTTTATTTACTGTCTTGTTTGCGCTCTCTATATTAAAAACACAAAAAAATTAGTTACTTGCATTTACTTTATTTAGTTTGCTTTATTTACTACTGCTAAAATGAGTAATCCTGAAGTTGAAGTCCGTTCGTTTAAGCAACAAGGGGGAGAAAGTTTTAAAGATGCTTGGTATAGAATTAGTGATGCTCATCATAGGTGCACTAAGAAACACTCCACTATTATCCTACTTAGGAACTTTTATGTTGGTATCTCTAGCTGGAATAGGTATGTTCTTGATACTCTTGCGGGAGGTAATTTCCTAGGCACTCCCGCTTTAGAAGCTAGTTGCATTATTGAGAGTCTAGTTGGAATACCACCTGTTAATGAAGTTAAAATTGAAATCTCTCTTGAAGATGTCATGAAAAAGTTGGAGGCCATAGAGAAAAATCTTCCAAGTGTTGAGACTAAATTGGGAATATTACTTAATAACACTGATAAACTTGATAAAACTCTAAGTGGAATCAATGAGAGAATTGCCGTTTTAGAAACTTGTGCTACTCATGATAATCGAACCCATAGGATTAGTGAACTTGAAGAAGCTATGGGAACCTTGGGTTCAACTTTTTCTTCTCTTATGTTTAAGGAGAAAGCCTATGTGGGTAAGGAGCAAAAGTTCATGTATGTCTCTAAAGTGCCTAAGCCAAAAAATTATTATAGGCCTAAAATTGACAAAGCCCTTAGTACCACTATGGATAATGGAGCATCTAAGATACCTAATGTGACAAATTGTGAAAATTATGATGTTGATGCTTCATCTCTTGATAATACTTGATTCACACTTTCGCGCCTAGCCGAAAGGCGTTAAAGAAAAGCGCTTATGGGAGACAACCCATTATTTTACTTCTGCACTTTTGTTTTATATTTGAGTCTTGGAAGTTGTTACTACTGTAGCAACCTCTCCTTATCTTTATTTTATTGCATTGTTGTGCCAAGTAAAGTCTTTGATAGTAAAGTCAATACTAGATTTGGATTACTGCGTAGAAACAGATTTCTTACTGTCACGAAATTGAGCAGCCCCTTCTGTAGGTAATTTAGAAAAATCTGCCAATTTACGTGTGTGATCCTCAGATATGTACGCAACTTTCATTCAATTTGGGCATTTTCATCTCAGCAAGTTAAGTGCCCCATAAAAATTCGTCTTTACGGACTGTTCTGTTTTGACAGATTCTGCCTTTTATTTCGCATTG
Source organism: Lolium rigidum (assembly GCF_022539505.1). Taxonomy (NCBI): domain Eukaryota; kingdom Viridiplantae; phylum Streptophyta; class Magnoliopsida; order Poales; family Poaceae; genus Lolium; species Lolium rigidum. The sequence goes on from NC_061513.1 coordinate 78,101,952, forward strand.
CCTGTTTTGCTATGTTTGATGGATTTCTTTGTTCCATTAGCTTTCAGTAGCTTTGTGCAATGTCCAGAAGTGTTAAGAATGATTATGTCACCTCTGAATATGTGAATTTTCGATTATGCACTAACCCTCTAATGAGTTTGTTTTGAGTTTGGTGTGGAGGAAGTTTTCAAGGGTCAAGAGAGGAGGATGATACAATATGATCAAGAAGAGTGAAAAGTCTAAGCTTGGGGATGCCCCCGTGGTTCATCCCTGCATATTTCAAGAAGACTCAAGCATCTAAGCTTGGGGATGCCCAAGGCATCCCTTCTTCATCGACAACTTATCAGGTCACCTCTAGTGAAACTATATTTTTATTCCGTCACATCTTATGTGCTTTACTTGGAGCGTCTGTTTGTTTTTGTTTTTGTTTGAATAAAATCGGATCCTAGCATTCTTTGTTTGGGAGAGAGACACGCTCCGTTGTTGCGTATGAACACATGTGTTCTTAGCTTTACTTTTAATGTTCATGGCGAAGGTTGAAACTGCTTCGTTCATTGTTATATGGTTGGAAACGGAAAATGCTTCATGTGGTAATTGGTATAATGTCTTGAATAATTTGATACTTGGCAATTGTTGTGCTCATATAGATCATGTTTAAGCTCTTGCATCATGTACTTTGTACTCATTAATGAAGAACTACATAGAGCTTGTTAAAATTTGGTTTGCATGATTGGTCTCTCTAGAGTCTAGATATTTTCTCGGTTAAGGTGTTTGAACAACAAGGAAGACGATGTAGAGTCTTATAATGCTTGCAATATGTTCTTATGTAAGTTTTGTTGTACCGTTTTATACTTGAGTTTGCTTCAAACAACCTTGCTAGCCTAGCCTTGTATTGAGAGGAATTCTTCTCGTGCATCCAAATCCTTGAGCCAAAAAACTATGCCATTTGTGTCCACCATACCTACCTACTACATGGTATTTCTCTGCCATTCCAAAGTAAATTACTTGAGTGCTACCTTTAAAATTCTATCCTTTGTCTTTGCAATATATAGCTTATGGGAAAAATAGCCTTAAAAACTATTGTCGTGAAGAATATGTACTTATAAATCTTATTTCTTAATAAGTTGCTTGTTGAGCGGTAACCATGTTTCTGGGGACGCCACCAACTATTACACCTTTGTTGAATATCATGTGAGTTGTTATGCATGTTCGTCTTGTCTGAAGTAAGGGTGATTTATCATGATCAAATGGTTTGAGTATGCATATTGTTAGAGAAGAACATTGGGCCGCTAACTAAAGCCATGATCCATGGTGAAAGTTTCAGTTTGGACAATCAATCCTCAATCTCTTATGAGAATTTTATCTGTTGTTGAATGCTTATGCATTAAAGAGGAGTCCATTATCTGTTGTCTATGTTGTCCCGGTATGGATGTCTAAGTTGAGAATAATCAAAAACGAGAAATCAAATGCGATCTTTCTCCATCGACCTTTGTACAGGAGGCATAGATGTACCCCTTTGTGACACTTGGTTGAAACATATGTTATGCAATGATAATCCATGTAAATCCAACCTAATTAGGACAAGGTGCGAGCACTATTGGTAATCTATGCATGAGGCTTGCAACTTATAAGATGTCTTACACATAACACATATGATTTATTACTACCGTTGACAAAATTGTTTCTATGTTTTCAAAATGAAAAGCTCTAGCACAAAAATAGTAATCCATGCTTCCCTCTGCGAAGGGCCTTTCTTTTACTTTATGTTGAGTCAGTTTACCTACTTCTTTCTATCTTAGAAGCAAACACTTGTGTGAACTGTGTGCATTGATTCTTACATGTTTACCTATTGCACTTGTTATATTACTTTGTGTTGAAAATTATCCATGAGATATACATGTTGAAGTTGAAAGCAACCGCTGAAACTTATATCTTCCTTTGTGTTGCTTCAAAGCTTTCTACTAAGAATCTATTGCTTTATGAGTTAACTCTTATGCAAGTCTTATTGATGCTTGTCTTGAAAGTACTATTCATGAAAAGTCTTTGTTATATGATTCAGTTGTTTACTCATTGTCTTTACCATTGCTTCGAATCGCTGCATTCATCTCATATGCTTTACAATAGTATTGATCAAGATTATGATAGCATGTCACTTCAGAAATTATCCTTGTTATCGTTTACCTACTCGAGGGCGAGTAGGAACTAAGCTTGGGGATGCTTGATACGTCTCAAACGTATCTATAATTTCTTATGTTCCATGCTACTTTTATGATGATACTCACATGTTTTATACACACTTTATGTCATTATTATGCATTTTCCGGCACTAACCTATTGACGAGATGCCGAAGAGCCAGTTGCTGTTTTCTGCTGTTTTTGGTTTCAGAAATCCTACAAAGGAAATATTCTCGGAATTGGACGAAATCAACGCCCAAGGTCTTATTTTTCCACGAAGCTTCCAGAAGACCGAAGAGGATACGAAGTGGGGCCACGAGGTGGCGACACACTAAGGCGGCGCGGCCAAGGAGGGGCCCGCGCCGCCCTAGTGTGTGGGCCCCTCGTCAGCCCTCCGACTCCGCCCTTCCGCCTACTTAAAGCCTTCATCGCGAAAACCCCAGTACCGAGAGCCACGATACGGAAAACCTTCCAGAGACGCCGCCGCCGCCAATCCCATCTCGGGGGATTCAGGAGATCGCCTCCGGCACCCTGCCGGAGAGGGGAATCATCTCCCGGAGGTTTCTTCATCACCTTGATCGCCTCCGGATCGATGTGTGAGTAGTTCACCCCTGGACTATGGGTCCATAGCAGTAGCTAGATGGTTGTCTTCTCCTCATTGTGCTATCATGTTAGATCTTGTGAGCTGCCTATCATGATCAAGATCATCTATTTGTAATGCTACATGTTGTGTTTGTTAGGATCCGATGAATATTGAATACTATGTCAAGTTGATTATCAATCTATCATATATGTTGTTTATGTTCTTGCATGCTCTCCGTTGCTAGTAGAGGCTCTAGCCAAGTTAATACTTGTGACTCCAAGAGGGAGTATTTATGCTCGATAGTGGGTTCATGCCTCCATTGAATCTGGGACAGTGACGAAAGTTCTAAGGTTGTGGATGTGCTGTTGCCACTAGGGATAAAACATCAATGCTTTGTCTAAGGATATTTGTGTTGATTACATTACGCACCATACTTAATGCAATTGTCTCGTTGTTTGCAACTTAATACTGGAAGGGGTGCGGATGCTAACCTCGAAGGTGGACTTTTTAGGCATAGATGCATGCTGGATAGCGGTCTATGTACTTTGTCGTAATGCCCCGATTAAATCTCATAGTAGTCATCGTGATATGTATGTGCATTGTTATGCCCTCTCTATTTGTCAATTGCCCAACTGTAATTTGTTCACCCAACATGCCATTTATCTTATGGGAGAGACACCACTAGTGAACTGTGGACCCCGGTCCATTCTTTACATCTGAAATACAATCTATTGCAAACTCTGTTCTTTACTGTTCTTCGCAAATAAACATCATCTTCCACACTATACATTTAATCCTTTGTTTACAGCAAGCCGGTGAGATTGACAACCTCACTGTTAAGTTGGGGCAAAGTATTGTGATTGTGTTGTGCAGGTTCCACGTTGGCGCCGGAATCCCTGGTGTTGCGCCGCACTACACTCCGCCACCAACAACCTTCACGTGTTCCTTGACTCCTACTGGTTCGATAACCTTGGTTTCTTACTGAGGGAAAACTTGCTGCTGTACGCATCACACCTTCCTCTTGGGGTTCCCAACAGACGTGTGTCAACTACACGCCAGCAGTCACCACCCAGCTGGCCCATGGCCTCGTGCTTGTAGAGGTTTTCGGATGATGGTGCCGGCACCATCGTCCTCACAACAGCCTCATCAGCCTCATTTTGCATCCACTTGAGTAAAGGCGCAGCAGTTTCAGCCTGCATAAGAATGGGAACAGATCTCAGCAGTGATATTGAATGACTCTGAGACAGACTGATGCATATAGTGCTGGGATGTAAGTAGAAGGGTATGGCTGTGTATGGACAACAGTTCACAACAATGCAAGGGTGTGTTCGGTTCTGAAACAGCGTGGAATGGAATGGAATGGTTCCATTTCAGAGGAATGGAATGGTTACATTTTTTCGGTTGGGAAAAATGGAGAGCAGAACAGATCGAGGTTAAACTAATCATTTGTCTCAAAATTGTAATTAGCAATTGCAAATGACATTTTAATCTCAAAGTCGTAATTAACAGTGCCTAATGGTGCTCTTTTAATCTAAAAATCGTAATTAACATCATTTTTTGTTGGGTTAGGGGAACTGGAGAGTAGATGAACATTACTGTATGATGATTGTAAGCAAACGAATTTGGTGTTTCTAAACTTTTGGCTTTGAGATCTTATGGGCTTCAACTCTAGCCTACCCCAACTTGTTTGGGACTGGAAGGCTTGGTTGTTGTTGTTGTTGTTGTAAACTTTTGGCAAGCATTAGAAAAAACCAACAATAAACAGACAAAAATCAAGGCATGTTTTGTGGATTAAGAAAATATACCATATTCATTAAAAGATCACCACCCAGCTGGCGCGTGGCCTTGTGCTTGTAGAGGCATTTAGAAGATGGGGGCGGCATCAACATACTGGCAGCCTGATCAGCCGCAGTTTTGATCTTCCTTTTGAGTAAAGGCCCTAAAGTTTCAGTCTGCATATGAATAGCAAAACAAAAGGCGGACCTCGGTAGTGATATTGAATTACTGTATGAGATAGACTGATGCATATAGTGGATGCTCTTAGCCTTTTGCACCATGAACACTAGCTATGGACGGACAAAAAAACTAGTTGACTCAGCTTTGTCTAGATACCTCCATCCCAAAGCTTAAGGCTTATTTATTTTTGAGAAATCAAACAAAGTAAAGTTTGACCAAAATTTTAGAACATTCTATCAACAAATATAATATTGTGTAGATACCGTAGGAAAATATATTTCACAACCTATTCAATGATATTAATTTTGTATTTTGCATGTTAATGATTTTTGGTAAAAGCTTAGTCAAACATGGTATAGTTTGACTTTCTAAAAATAATATAATCCCTAAGCTTTGGGATGGAGGTAGTAGTATCTAGAGCTAAAACACATCAAGATACATCCGTATCTACAGATAGTTGAGTCAATTAATTTGGATCTGAGGGAGTATCAGATTCAGACTACATCATGGTAAGTTGGTTAAAAAAAATTACCCCTCGGCGGTCCCTGCCCAGCTCGGCAGTGGCATTTCGCTTCTTGTGCTGCAGATCGGGCCATGCTCCTGCAGCAGGTGGGCGCTATTCTCGTTCCCCATAGCCTCAGCACGGAACCTGGAGGTACCAACCTGATACAAAGAATATAGAGCATGGTGTCACAGAGGCTTTATGCACAAACAGCTGAAGACATGTGCTACTTTAAGCATCTTCCAGAACAGGAACAGATTGACGATGCAGACAGACATAGTGGATAAGCAAACGGAGTACCTGCTTTGCGGGGCTGGGGACGCAGCTCAGGCTTAGCCAACTGCCCACATGCGTGGTGGCCTTACGCTCCATTGCCTCCCCACCACCACCGAGGTATTTCCTTTCCTGTAAAAGCTGACAAAAGATACATTGAGGATCAGCAGAAACTACAAAGGTTGCAAATGTCGACAAATAAAGGAAGAACACCCCAATCCAAGCAAGGGTAGCCCCCGCCCCCCACCCCCATCAATCACTCCCAGCGCGAGGGTGACCAGAAAGACACCCCTTCGCCCAGAATAGGAAATAGATGCGCAAGATATCGAGGTGAGGAAAAAAGAACCGATCTCGAGAAAGGAAAGAGCATTACTAGTACTACCTAATCCGCTTGGTCTAGATGCAGCTTGCCCCTCCAAGCTGGATGCCTGGACGGTGGAGGCGAAAGGAGTGGTTCGAGCTAGCGGCTTGCATCCGTCGGCTGTCGGCACTCGATCGGGAGAGACAAGGGGGCTACATAAAGGGGAGGGGTAACATATGTTATTACACAGTGAACTTACTGATGTGACTAGTCATTACATGTCTCACTGAAACTGGGGCCCATAGTGTGGCACCCCAAATTCACTTGAACCTGCCCGGCGGGACGCATTGGCGCGTCAAGAAAACCCCCGAATTGTACCGGGAAATGAAACATTTCACAAAAATTCGAAATTCAAGCACACTGCCACGCGCCAAGCACGCGGGCTGTTCCTTCCTCTTCCTCGGTTCCTCCTCCCCTATCCGAAAAAACCCCAAATCCCAAGCTCAAACAACAACAGAAAAAACCCCAAATCCCCTAGCCGCCATGCATGTCCTCGTTAACCCGCTGGAGATCGTTCCGGACGAGGCGGACCCCCCGCCCTGAGATCCCGAGTTCGTCCGTTCCGTCCACCTCGAGGCACTGCGTGTTGTCTCGCAGCGGTGGCTTGAGGGCGCTGCAGAGGAAGTTCCGCCGGAAAGTGCTCATGGCAACCGTGCAAACTCACCGGCGTGTTGTATCCCGAGAGGAACTGGTCAAAGCTTTGTTATTCACAAAAAAAATTGCGGGCCAAGATCTGGTCAAAGCTTCGTTGATGGCTTGCCGCGAGAGGCTTGGAGTCCAGAGTCAATAAACTAGCTGCTCGAGGACTTGGGCAGTTTACACCGATTCATATTAACTGACTCAAGTTTGTTAGTCTAGTTAACAAATGCATCTAGATACATCCATATCTAGACAAAATTGAGTCAATTAATATGAATCAGAGGGGAATGCCTGAAAGTGTTTCATGCTACCAATTAATGCGCTGGCAGGACTGGCTGTAGAAGTAATTGTGCTACTACTCATACGATGAACTGATTGTGTGGGTGTCAAATTTTGCAACGCGATCATCCACAGAATGCTTAATTATAGTTCTAGCGCCAAAGGCGTACAAATCATAACAAAGATAGTACATACTACAGCACCAGAACATATGAGTACGAATCATAAAGTAGCTCAACATTTTGCATCAGGGCTGGGTGGTCCTGAGACTACCGGGACGCCCCTGATGATCTCCGGGCGTGCATTCACTTCAACGCAAAGCTGTGTACTCGGTCCACGGCCTCCTTCTGTAGGCTGGATAATCTCAGGTGCAGGACCTTCGTCTATGAAAGGCTCGTCATCAGTACCATCCACAGGTGCATCAGGGCTGGGTGGTCTTGAGACTATCCGGACGCCCCTGATGATCTCCGGGCGTGCATCCACTTCAATGCAAAGCTGTGTACTCGGTCCACGGCCTCCTTCTGTAGGCTGGATAATCTCAGGTGCAGGACCTTCGTCTATGAAAGGCTCGTCATCAGTACCATCCACAGGTGCATCAAACTGAGATTCATCTTCAAATCTCCCATCAAACTGAGAGACCTCTTCAACTCTATGCTTCTGCAATTAGTACATCAACAGATTAGACAAACACATCTAAGGGATGCAACTCTGAACAAATGCCGTTTTACATATTTACCTTCTCATCCGGCACAAGCACATGTCCCGAGCTGAAACCCGTTTCTCGAAGCAAGCGCTTTTTCTCTCCTTCCCGTCCATCCATCTGCAACAAGTTAAATTTGAGTACAGAACCTTGCACAACAATGCAAACTATTGATCGAAACAGTGGCAGCATCAATATAAATAATTAACTACATATGCCAGCACACATACAGTGTGAGCAAGATCTGCTTCTCCCGCTGAAGGATCATTATATGGTTCACCATGATAAACCCACCTAACATATGTGCGGTCCATCCCAAAAATGTGTAAATGATCTTCCACTACATGGTGAGGCCTCTTCTCACCATTCATACATGTGCAGCGCGGGTAATACACGTCCAGGTTGTGACCTTCATGAGCTCTAATAAACCCCATAAAGGGTTGAACACCATTTATATATGAAGGGGAACATAAGTGTCCATGCAGTATCCAAGTTCTGTCCATCTGTTTAATTATGAGATACAATGGTTGGTGATTAATTTAAGGCGAAGTAGAAATTGTATATCCATCGAGTACAAAACTATACTAGTACATGATTATGCATTTCAGCAATCATGTCGAGTACAAAACAAAAAATGCCCATCGACATTTTAGCAAACAGATCGTGTACAAAACTCTGCCATGGCATTTCAGCAAATTAACGGATCGAGTGCAGAACTGACTCTATATGCCCACGCAAATGAACAAATTGATCGAGGACAAATCGAGCGGAAAACTATAAAGTGCCAATTAGTTCGAGTATACTGACGATTTTTTTAGCAGCATCAAGAAAAAGTAAATCGTTAGGCCGTCTTGCCCGATGCATGATTGAGCTAGAGATAGCAGCCCTACCGTGGATCAACATGATCGCCGGTGCGTCTCGAGAAGAACGACGGGGAGGGGAAGCTTCTTCTTCGCACGGACAGGACGGGGAGGGGAAGCTCTTCGCACGGACAGGGATAAGTTGTGTAGCGGTGGGTGGGGGGTCATGCGGCCGGGCCGCCCGGTAGGTGGTGTTTAATGGAGTTGCGTGTGTAATTTTCCGTGCACAAGGTTGAGGAATATGCGGTTCCCTTTGCCGCACGCACAATTCAAACTATCCCGCCCATGTAGTTTAAATTCGCCCTATTTTCGTTAAATCGACATAAAGTCATGTGAGTGGGTGGAATTTAGCAAAGTTGCTTGAAAAATAGTAAAACTCTGGAATTATCCTTTAAATATGCTCTACTTCGTGTGAAAATCGGGGTGTGGAGGCATGTTGAGCTGTTTTATTTGTACTTTCTTCATTAAAACTCCCATTTTATGCACTTTGGATGGAAAGAAATCATTTGTACATAAATTTTGACAATGCCATTTGCAAACATTAATTGTTTTATATGCCAAGATGCACCCATCCACCAAATATGGGGCAAAAGATTATCACAATCTAGATATATATGTATAATTAGTGAGGGACCCCTTTTGATTTTGTGCAATTTCCACTAATTACCTAGAGAGAAGGGGTCAATTAATTAGGCCATGTTAGGGGCTATGTGTTTCAGATTAGGGTTGTGTGGATTCAAATACAACTTCTTTATTTGTGTGCTATGATTAATCAAAACTAGACCGATCGACTGCGCACACATTATTAGAGGCACATGCCTTTGCGCACAAAGTGCATGTGTGTGTTGTTGGCGACCAACGAGAGAGCGGCGAGTGACGTGGGCATTACCCTTCGGGTAACCGGCATTTCTCTATCCTGTATTATTTACTTGGAGGCCCATGAAGGCACTTAAAGGCAGGACGGGCCACCTGGATGGCGCACCAGAAGATTCCTTGGCGGGCAAGACGAGGAAGCAGCCGAACAAGGAAAGATTAGATTTAAAACTACGTCAAACCTAGTCGTACTCGGTTAGACCTCTTGAGACCTGGCCCCTTATATAAAGGCCAGGAGAGGGGCTGCCGAGGGACAGAATCAATCTTAGCAATCTTAGCCACCAAAAAGTCTGGAGCTAGGTCGCAGCAGCACTTAGCATCTCGACGAGATCTCAGCCGAACTATTCGGCACCCCACTGTAACCCAATATCTTCATAATCAAGAACAGACATGCATGACGTAAGGGTTTTACCTCATCGAGGGCCCCGAACCTGGGTAAATCGCTCTCCCCGCTTGTCTGTGAACCGATGTCTCGTGTCAGCTTGCAGGATTCCGTCAACCCTAAGCCCAAATCGGAGGGCATTGCCGAGGAGTACCCTCGACAATTGGCGCCGTCTGTGGGAAGCCTGTCGGCACCAGGCAAGTCATCGGCAGTACCAGTCACGTCCGCGGCATTTTTACTCGAATCACCGATGCCAGCAGAACCAAGAGATTCAATCCGCTGCGGGTCCTTCGAGTTCGTGCCGCACCGAAAAGCGCCTCACCTGATCCCTGTGGGATCATCTGGCGACATGGATGCTACTTTCGGTGGTGTCCACTTCATCATCGACTCTGGAGGTTTCCTTCGCCTCCCTAGGGCCGGCGCATCTGGCCTGAAGGCCGCGGTTTCGGAAGGCGTTCCTCCAATGGCAACCACGAAAGTTCCACCCAGGAGCATACGAGAGAGCAACCGAGGAAGTTTCGACGTCATGGCAGGGCAAAAGAAGAGACGAAGAGACTCGCTCCGCGAGGAGGAAGGACGAACAGCAGCTCACCTTCGTCAGTTCGAACAAGGATGCCACGACGCGTTATCAATCAAGGGTCGCACCCGTTCACCATATCTATCGGCTACAGAGCAGCTCGAGGCACCATGTTACTTCCATCCCTACATCGATCCGAAGGATGGTCGAGAGAAATCCAGCCACCTGTTAAGGAACTGTCGACATTTTCTGGAAATTCGGCAGTTCTGCGACGACCTCGGAGCCGAGGCCATGTCAAGAGTTCACGCAATGGAGAGAAGGGCAGGGTCCTACAGTTATCCACCAGAACCACACGTACCGGAACCATACGTACAAGCAGGAGCAGGCGAGCATGTACCAACTGAGGTGTTTCCGCAACCATGTGGACAGGTCAACATGATCCATAAAACCAGCTTTTCAAAGAGAGAAATCAAGAAGTTCTCCCGGGAAGTGAAATATGCAGAAGTTGCCATGGTCGATACACCAGATTTCATCGACTGGTCGGATCAGAGTATCTCCGTCGGCAGAGCGGATCACCTGAAAGCTGTCCCGAGGCCTGGCCACGCGGCCCTTGTTCTCGAAGCACAGATTGGAGGGTACAATATGAGCAAAGTATTCATGGATGGAGGAAGTGGCTTGAACCTACTATTCGCCAGCACAATGAGAGCAATGGGTTTAACAGTCGATATGCTAAGAGAGTCTGACACAGGGTTCCACGGCATTATACCGACTCGACCCGCTTATTCTCTTGGTAAAACATCATTGGATGTAGTCTTCGGCACGCCCAACAATTTCAGGAAAGAGAAGATCGAGTTTGAAGTAGTCGACTGGGAGTCTCAGTATCACGCCATCCTTGGCAGGCCCGCGTTTGCCAAATTCATGGCCGTACCTCATTATGCGTACCTAAAACTGAAGATGCTAGGCAACAACAGGACCCCAATAACCGTTCATGGAAGCTTTGCTCGATCGGACAACTGCGACAGGGAGTTCCAGAAGATCGCCTCGAAGTTCGGAGCCAAGGAAGAACTCAACGCAATCGACACCGTTACAGATCACACGCAACCACCAGCCGACAATCGAAATGTAAAATCCGACGAGTTTGACGCTGCAAAGGAAGCCAAGAAGCTGCAGGTGCACCCCACTGACCCGAAGAAAACGGTCAATACGTCGGCTGACCTTACTGGCGCATAGGAAGGCGCGCTCATCGAGTTCCTCCGTGAGCGCTGGGAGATATTTGCATGGGAACCATCCGACATGCCAGGTATCCCCAGGGAACTCGCTGAGCACGCCCTTAATGTTGACCCGACAGCCAAACCAGTGCAGCAGTCAATGCGCCGATTTTCCGAACCAAAGAGGAGAGAAATTGGCGAAGAAATCAGTCGACTCCGTAAAGCAGGATTCATTCGGGAGCTCAAGGAAGCTGAGTGGGTGGCCAACCCTATCATGGTGCCCAAAAGGACACCACCGCCTGCGCATGTGTATCGATTACACCAGCCTTAATAAACACTGTCCGAAAGACCACTTCCCGCTGCCTCGTATTGATCAGATAGTCGACTCCACAACCGGATGCGATCGCCTCTCCTTCCTTGATGCATACTCCGGGTATAATCAGATCAAGCTGAAGAAAGAAGACTAGGAGCTAACCCGTTCATCACCCCACACGGCGTTTTCTGTTACAACGTCATGACCTTCGGGTTGAAAAACGCAGGAGCAACTTATCAACGTTGCATGCAGGCTTGCCTTGGAGAGCAGATTGGGAGGAACATCGAAGTCTACATTGATGATATCGTGGTGAAGACGAAGCACGCCGCCACTCTCATCGATGATTTGCGGGAAACTTTCGACAACCTAGACAAGTATAAAATCAAGCTAAATCCCAAAAAATGTTTCTTCGGAGTGCCAGGGGGAAAAGTACTCGGGTACTTCATCTCAGCCAGAGGGATTGAAGCCAACCCTTTGAAGATCAAAGCTATTCTCGACATGGAGCCGCCAAAGAATCTGCACCAAGTGCAGCAGTTAGGCGAGACGATTAGCAGCGCTCAGTAGATTCATCGCCAAGCTAGGAGAGAAAGCTTTGCCCTTCTACAACTTGATGAAAAAGTCAGAAAAGTTCGAGTGGACAAAGGAGGCGCAGGAGTCCTTCGACAACCTGAAGAAAATCTTGTCGACGTCCCCAGTCCTTGTAACTCCGCGCGAGAAAGAAACGTTGCTTATGTACATAGCCGCAACAGCACAAGTCTTCAGCAGCGTTTTGGTTGTTGAGCGAGAAGAAGCAGGAAAAGTCCACGGTGTTCAGAGGCATGTTTATTACCTCAGTGAAGTACTCACACCTACAAAGACGAGATACCCTCATCATCAGAAGCTGGCATACGCAGTATGGAAGTCGGCTCGCAAGCTGCGACATTATTTCACGGAGCATCCGATTGTCGTCGTAAGTGAAGCACCATTGAAGAACATAATGACTAATGCAGAAGCCACGGGTCGAGTGTCCCAATGGGCCATCGAAATAGCGCCACACGACATAACTTACGTTAATCGAACGACGATAAAATCCCAAGTCCTCCCAGATTTCGTGGCAGATTGGATCCAGTCACAGACACCAGCAGCACCCGAGATGTCGGGATCATGGACAATGTATTTCAACGGGTCAAAACGGAGCACAGGCGCAGGAGCAGGGGTGATATTGATATCACCGCAGGGAGATAAGATGAAGTACATACTACGTATGAATTTCTCCCTGCCAATGAACAATGAAGCAGAATACAAAGCACTGCTGCACGGAATGAAGATGGCGAAGGCATGCGGGGCAACTCGCCTAGAAATCTACGGAGACTCAAACTTGGTGGTGCAGCAGTCGATGAACTTATGTGACGCGGTCAGTGACAACATGATCGCCTATCGACAGTTGTATCATAATATGGAAGCTAAGTTTGAAGGATGTGAGCTCAAACATATCGGCAGAGCCAGAAATGAGGAAGCCGACACCCTGGCGAATATCGGGTCCATGTGCTCCCCCATTCCAGACGGAGTGTTCTACGAAGTCATTACTCAGCGATTGATAAAAGAGAAAACTTCGGCACCCTTAAAACTGTCGACTGATGAATCAGAGGCAAGCCAGCAACAAACTGTCGAAGAACCTTCGCCTCCATCAGCGGAGCAAGTCCTCCTCCTCGAGCCATTATGGACCAAACCATTCCTAGCATACCTAACGAAGCAGGAGTTGCCAGAGGATTCTGTAGAAGCAAGACGAATCGTCAGACGGTCAAAAGCTTTCACTGTGGTAAATGGAGAACTTTACAAGCGTAGCATCTCGGGTATCCTCCAAAGGTTTATAGCCATTGACGATGGAAAAGCACTGTTGCGCGAGATACACGAGGGAACTTGCGGACACCATGCAGGAAGTAGGGCCCTTGTGGCAAAATCCTTCAGGGCAGGATTTTACTGGCCAACAGCGGCGTCGGATGCTCGAGATCTAGTCATGAAATGTGACCCTGTCAGCGCTTTTCTCCAAAGCCGCACGCCCCTGCGATAGATCTAATGGCAATACCACTGGCATGGCCCTTTGCTCAGTGGGGACTCGACCAAGTTGGACCGCTGCCAAGGTCGTCGCCTGGAGGGCAGACATATTTACTGGTCGCGGTCGACAAGTTCACCAAGTGGATCGAGGCAGTAGCCGTTCGAAACCAAAAAGCCGAAACAGCAGTTAAGTTTTTCAGAGGAATAACTTGTCGATTTGGTATGCCCCATAGTATCGTCACAGACAATGGATCTAACTTTGATTCCAAGGAGTTTCGAAAATTCTGTGATGACGGAGGAATCAAATTGAAGTTTGCATCAGTGGCCCACCCACAGACCAACGGCCAGGTGGAAAGGATCAACGGTCTCATAGGGGATGGCCTCAAGAAACGCCTTACAGGTGCAGGCTGGAGCTCGGGTCGAGGAGTTACCATCCGTACTCGGAGTTTGCGTACTACACCTAACGGAGTCGACTCAGTACACCCCATTCTTCTTGGTGCATGGAGCCGAAGCAGCTCTACCAGCCGACGTTCGGTTTGAAGCTCCTCGGGTGACAGCATACACAGAATCCTCTTCCAACATCGCGCTGCAGGATGCTGTGGACCTCCTAGACGAGGCACGAGATATTGCCTTGCCAAGAATGATGGTATACCAACAGGCGTTGAGAAATTATCACAGCCGACGAATACGCAGTCGAAGCTTTAATGTCGGGGATATGGTACTTCGGCTGAAGCAAGAAAGACCCTTGAAACTTGAATCCCCATGGGAAGGACCATACATCGTCACTGAAGTGATACCAGAAGGAGCATATCGGCTCAAAAACCCAGCTTCAGGAAAAGACGTTGAGAATGCATGGAACATCGCACAGTTGCGACGGTTCTATACATAGGATACAATTGTTTTTAATTACTCGACAACCCTTAAGGTTGCTTTTGCACTATGAATAAAGTTCTAATCAGGTTTTCTACCTTTTTTCTTAATCCAGGCCCTATCACCCGAACATATCGTTTGGGGCCCCTACCATTGGCCCTTACTCCCATCGGGAGCGCTGGCCTAAAATATGCGCTTACACAGTGTCATTAATTAAATACTCTCAACGGGAGCTAAGATTAATGACACACAAAAACAACCAATCCAAGCCTCGAGAAAATACGCGAGTGCTGCAGTCGATGGTTACATTATCACAAAATAAGGCTCAAACCGGTGCACCGCGTGACGAAGCCAAGCGTCTAATTCCCTCGACTAAGTCGATGGGTCTCGCTCTTACAAAACTTACATATCGACTTTGCAATAACATTGCAAAATTCAACGAAGTCGTCGAGAGAGCAGGTTGAACTGATCACTCAGCCGCCCTCGACAATAAAATACCAATCAAACTAACATAGCGTGCAACGCACGCGATAAAATTTGTACAAAACAATCTTATGCAGGTACAAGGTTATTACATTCATGACTGGGCTCCCTGGTTCCCTTGGGCCCTCAGATCCCTCTCAAGGCATGACTCCATCCGAGAAATAATGGTATATGCAGGACCTCTAGCAATATCATAATATTGGCCTAAACTCCTCTCGGTGTTTGCTACGGCTCTTAAGTCTAAAGATGGATGGCATGCCAATACCGAAGCAAAGGAAAGTTCAGCACCAGCCAGAAGTTCTTTCCGCACTAACTGTCGAATCCTTTCGGGAGACTTGAATCGGGTGAACAGGGCAGATAAAGTTTCGGGTGCTTGGTCCAGAGGAAACAAAGTCTTCCAAACCATCGTGAGATGAGCGTGGAACGTATCAAAATAGTAATGTGCCTTCTCCACCCGGTGCTCAAACTTCGCCATGATAACAGCCTTCGGACGATGCAGCCACAAATCGTGCTTCTGGTGAGCAACATCAGTCATCGCTTCGACCTTTTCATGGATCTTCCTGTTCTCCTCGGATTTATCTGAAGATACAACTGAAAAGGAACGAATATCAGTTAAAAAGAACATCCGAGCTACGTCAGGAATCAGAAGATGGGGTAACACTTACAGCCCAAACTTTCGGTAGCAACATGAAGACCATCGAGAGCATATTGCTCAATAGCAGTTGCTATTTCGCCCTTTTTATTGACCAACGCTGCCATGGCAGGGAGAGAAGTAATGTCTTTATTTAAACGAGACACTTGGTCACATAAGCGGCGAACAAGGTCAGATTCATCGTTAGTCGAAGGATTTGGAAAAAGCTCGGCATGAGAAGAAGATGAAGGAATATGCAGTACAATCTTCGATTCAGAACGACATTAACATAAAACTCCTATCGGGAGCGCTTGGCATATATGTTACATTCAAAAGATTGTTCGAAATTGGCAACAGATCCGAAATAAAACAGGACTAAGTCAGATTACGATTGGTCTTATTTACAATTAATGAAGCAAAAGTTCACGGAGGTGCTGACGATGAGCCAGGGGCAGCTTCAGGAGTAGGCTTGGCCTGTGCTTCATCTACCAACTTCAGGAGTTGATTGGCACAAGTTACTGCCGATCTTTTGAAGGGTTCAAGGTCGACTAAATGGTTGTCGTCATCCACAGGCAATGCCTTAGATAACTTCTCCAAGTCAGACCCCATCCCATGACCCATTAGCAGATGGAAAGTAAGAACCGCCTCAAACAAGCGGGAACGGCGTTTCAATACCTCCACAGGCTCGGAAGAATCAACAAGAAAAGCATCCGCCATCTTGCCAAGAGTCTTGTCCTGCTTCATCGTCGGGAAGATCATCGAGTACAGCCTCGACAATGCTCCTCTAGTCTTTTGCAGAAGCCCGAGGACTTGGACATTAGACTCAGCAGCGAGCGAAAGGGCATCGGATGTGGAGTCCTCCCGAAGCTGATGGCGTCAAGTGACGGTTATATTGGCAGCCTCTGAAAGAAAGACAGATCAGTGGTCAGTAAGGGAATACCAAGAAAGAGACTATGTGTCGTGAATTTTACCCAATAAATCCTTGATGGATTCGCGGAGGACCCCTTCCTTCTTATCGACTGCAACCGCTGCCGCATGCCTGGCGTCCTGTTCATCCTTCATCTGCTGCTTCAGCTTCGATAGCTCCTCCTTCAGCAAGGCATTTTCCTTCTTGGCGTCGGTGGCAAGCGTGTTGGCCTCCAGCACTTGATCAGCCGAAGATTTGACGGTCTTCCGAAGCTGGGCGTTTTCAGCCTCTAGTCGGGTAAACTGCTCAGCGAAATCTACCACAACATCGACTGTGGCATAAATCGGCTGCAGCAAGGGAAATCAAGAAGACTCAGTTGATATGAAGAAAATTCAGCAAAACAAGGCTTGGATTAAATACTTACGTGGTCGCGAGCAGCCGACGAAGTAGGAGCATCGCCAGGAGGAATAACCTTCGACACTGGAATTTTTTCCACGGCCGTCCTTGTGGGAGGCGTCGACTTGGCAGGAGGAGGATTCGGCTCCTTAGTTGATGCCGTTTTCTCAACAGATAATTTAGCCCTCTTTGCGAGAGGAACATGATCATCGTCAGAGCTACTTGAGAAAAAAGAATGATTAGCATACAAAGTGACAAAGGTCAAATTACGAAGGAGTAAAGATGCTCACAGTTCTAGGTCATCTTCGGCAGCAAAGAAGCCTGACGGCCCCTTGTCGGCAGAAGAAGGCGGAGAAGCTCCAACGGCATCATTATCTTGTTCACTGGGACTTGATTCAGCCGTTGTGATAAAATCCTCGTCTATCTGCAAACGACGTTTGCTCCTTGTGAAAGCGGCCTCCTCGGCAGTGTCGTCCTCTTGGACATCACTGTCCTCAAAGACCTGCTGGACGTCCTCGGTCTCTTCAGAATCGTCGTCGTCATTCTCTGGTTCCACACCGCTTTCCGGTGTAGGAGGATAGCATTGAACGACGGAGGAGGCCTATCAAGAAATAAAAAGGGGAAGATTGTAAAGCACAACGAAGAAAGAAGAAATAAAAGCAAGCAGGGAGCGGCAAAAGGTTACCTCAGTCGGGAGATGGTCAAAATCATAAGGAGAACGAGCCGATGTCAGAACAATATTATCCTTCATATTGAGGCACGTCAAGCGACGAACCTCGTCTCGAAGTTCGTCTGCCGACAGGTCGGCAGAGCTGACCCTCGACTTGTCGCCCTTGCCAGTATAAAGCCATAATTGGTGGGGTCGAGACATTAGCGGCTGCACTCGACGTTGCAAGAACACTGAAACTACTTCAGTGCCGCACATCGTCAAGCCTCCCGTATTCTTCAGGACGACGATCTGCTCGAACAGCCTGTCGGCTGTCGCCCTCTCTTCGGGAGAATGGGCGTTTCGCCAAGACTTGTTCTGGTGAGCTATCAGGACGTCTTCGAAGGGAGGAAGATTCGAGTGCCGCCCAGGCACCACGGGGTCTCGCAGGTAGAACCATTTGTTGCGCCAACCCTGGACGGATTCCTTCATCGGATAGTCGAAGTAGTCGACCTCCTTCCTGACGACAAAGCCAACGCCACCGACGACGGGGGGGGCGTTGCTGTCGTTGTGATGCTTCACGTAGAAGATCTTCCTCCAAAGACCCCAATGGGGGTCAATGCCAAGGAAGGCCTCACAAACGGTGATGAAGATGGAGAGGTGGAGAATGGAGTTTGGGGTCAGCTGCCAGAGCTGAATCCCGTATAAGAAAAGAAGGGAACGAAGGAACTCGTGGGCTGGAAGAGAGAGGCCGCGGAACAAGAAGGCAACGAACATGACGGTGAAGCCCTTCGGGGGCCGTGGGCGAGAAACAGCACCTGGAAGACGAATGTCGTCGTCAGATGCGGAGATGAAGCCGAGGTTGCGCAGCCTGTTCACATCACGATTGGAAATGGTGGAAGCGCTCCAGTCGCGGCTGACTTTGGCCGCGTCCGAGGTGCTGGCGCTCTTCTTCTTGCCCATGGCGCGCGGAGCTTCTGAAGGAGGAACAGAGGAGGCAGGAAAGCTTGAACGATAAGATGAGCAGCGCGAAAAGTAAAAACGAGGATGCCCTCTATTTATGTCGTAAGAACTTGAGCGAGATCGTGGCCATAACTCCATAGGCGTCGTGGGAGGTGGAGCAGATCTGGCTGTACACGTGGTGCTTAAAGAAAGAACGGAACCGGCGGCCCATTATTCCCACGTTGTGCAAAAATCGAGGAGACGCCTCGGTCGCCGCGCGTGCACTGGTCAATTCCTAAAAACTGCCCGCGCAGAACTAGGGTGGACCCGTCAGGTCAAGTCTCGTCAATCAAACCACAGCAGCAACACGTCAACAGTGACGTCATAGAGATTGTTATGAGCAGTCGAAGAAAAATGAAAAAGCATCGGATGATCTTGCGCCCAGACTCGGGGGCTACTCCCATCGAGAGTGCTGGACGTGCACCCGACGGAATGAGGACTCGAAGAAAAAGGATGAGAAAAAAAAGATGATTGCTCAGCTCGAGTCTGCACCCGGTTGCAAGCACCCGTGCCCAGACTCGGGGGCTACTCCCATCGGGAGCGCTGGACGCGCACCCGACAGAACTTTTTTGCACTCCAGGATCATGCCCGGGGACTTGATTCTGTGTAGGGTAACGTTGTTTTACCATCGGTAGTTAACCAGCAAAAGTTGGGCACGTTGCTCATTGTCCCTTGCATGCGGAAAATATATCAGATGACTGATGGCGTGTAAGACACACGTCCGCTGGGAACCCCAAGAGGAAGGTGTGATGCGCACAGCAGCAAGTTTTCCCTCAGTAAGAAACCAAGGTTATCGAACCAGTAGGAGTCAAGAAACACGTGAAGGTTGTTGGTGGCGGAGTGTAGTGCGGCGCAACACTAGGGATTCCGGCGCCAACGTGGAACCTGCACAACACAATCAAAGTACTTTGCCCCAACGTAACAGTGAGGTTGTCAATCTCACCGGCTTGCTGTAAACAAAGGATTAGATGTATAGTGTGGATGATGATGTTTGTTTGCGAAGAACAGTAAAGAACAATTGCAGTAGATTGTATTTCAGATGTAAAGAATTGGACCGGGATCCACAGTTCACTAGTGGTGTCTCTCCCATAAGATAAATAGCATGTTGGGTGAACAAATTACAGTTGGGCAATTGACAAATAAAGAAGGCATAACAATGCACATACATATATCATGATGAGTACTATGAGATTTAATCGGGGCATTACGACAAAGTACATAGACCGCTATCCGAGCATGCATCTATGCCTAAAAAGTCCACCTTCAGGTTATCATCCGAACCCCCTCCGGTATTAAGTTGCAAACAACGGACAATTGCATTAAGTATGGTGCGTAATGTAATCAACACAAATATCCTTAGACAAAGCATCAATGTTTTATCCCTAGTGGCAACAGACACATCCACAACCTTAGAACTTTACGTCACTTGTCCCGAGATTCAATGGAGGCATGAACCCACTATCGAGCATAAATACTCCCTCTTGGAGTCACAAGTATCAACTTGGCCAGAGCCTCTACTAGCAACGGAGAGCATGCAAGAACATAAACAACATATATGATAGATTGATAATCAACTTGACATAGTATTCAATATTCATCGGATCCCAACAAACACAACATGTAGCATGACAAATAGATGATCTTGATCATGATAGGCAGCTCACAAGATCTAACATGATAGCACAATGAGGAGAAGACAACCATCTAGCTACTGCTATGGACCCATAGTCCAGGGGTGGACTACTCACACATCGATCCGGAGGCGATCATGGCGATGAAGAGACCTCCGGGAGATGATTCCCCTCTCCGGCAGGGTGCGGGAGGCGATCTCCTGAATCCCCCGAGATGGGATTGGCGGCGGCGGCGTCTCTGGAAGGTTTTCCGTATCGTGGCCCTCGGTACTGGGGTATTCGCGACGAAGGCTTTAAGTAGGCGGAAGGGCGGAGTCGGAGGAGTCACGGGGGCCCCACACGTTAGGGCCGCATGGGCCCCCCTTAGGCCGCGCCGCCCTAGTGTGGCGGCGCCCCGTGGCCCCACTTCGTATCCCCCTCAGTCTTCTGGAAGCTTCGTGGAAAAATACGACCCTGGGCGTTGATTTCGTCCAATTTCGAGAATATTTCCTTACTAGGATTTCTGAAACCAAAAACAGCAGAAAATAGCAACTGGCTCTTCAAGATCTCATCAATAGGTTAGTGCTGGAAAATGCATAATAATGACATATAATGTTTATAAAACATGTGAGTATCATCAATAAAGTAGCATGGAACATAAGAAATTATAGATACGTTTGGGACGTATCAAGCATCCCCAAGCTTAGTTCCTACTCGCCCTCGAGTAGGTAAACTTTCGCAATGAACATTAAGAATAAAGCTAAGAACATATGTGTTCATACGAAACAGCGGAGCGTGTCCCTCTCCCAAACAAAAAATGCTAGGATCCGATTTTATTCAAACAAAAACAAAAACAAAAACAAACAGACGCTCCAAGTAAAGCACATAAGATGTGGCGGAATAAAAATATAGTTTCACTAGAGGTGACCTGATAAGTTGTCGATGAAGAAGGGATGCCTTGGGCATCCCCAAGCTTAGATGCTTGAGTCTTCTTAAAATATGCGAGGATGAACCACGGGGGCATCCCCAAGCTTAGACTTTTCACTCTTCTTGATCATATTGTATCATCCTCCTCTCTTGACCCTTGAAAACTTCCTCCACACCAAACTCAAAACAATTCATTAGAGGGTCAGTGCATAATTCATATATTCAGAAGTGACATAATCATTCTTAACACCTCTGGACATTTCACAAAGCTACTGAAAGTTAATGGAACAAAGAAATCCATCAAACATAGCAAAACAGTCAATGCGAAATAAAAGGCAGAATCTGTCAAAACAGAACAGTCCATAAAGACGAATTTTTTAGAGGCACCAGACTTTCTCAGATGAAAATGCCCAAATTGAATGAAAGTTGCGTACATATCAAAGGATCACGCACGTAAATTGGCAGATTTTTATTAATTTTCTACAGCAGGGGCGGCTCAATTTCGTGATAGCAAGAAATCTGTTCCTGTGCAGTAATCCAAATCAGTTGCTACAGTAGTAACAACTTCCAAGACTCAAATATAAAATAAAGTGCAGAAGTAAAATAATGGGTTGTCTCCCATAAGCGCTTTTCTTTAACGCCTTTCAGCTAGGCGCAGAAAGTGTGAATCAAGTAACATCAAGAGACGAAGCATCAACATCATAATTTGTTCTAATAATAGAATCATAAGGTAACTTCATTCTCTTTCTAGGGAAGTGTTCCATACCTTTCTTGAGAGGAAATTGATATTTAATATTACCTTCCTTCATATCAATGGTAGCACCAACGGTTCGAAGAAAAGGTCTTCCCAATATAATGGGACAAGATGCATTGCATTCAATATCCAAGACAACAAAATCAACGGGGACAAGGTTATTGTTAACCATAATGCGAACATTATCAATCCTCCCCAAAGGTTTCTTTATAGCATTGTCAGACAGATTAACATCCAAATAACAATTTTTCAATGGTGGCAAGTCAAGCATATCATAAATCTTCTTAGGCATAACAGAAATACTTGCACCAAGATCACATAAAGCATTACAATCAAAATCATTGAACCTCATCTTAATGATAGGCTCCCAACCATCTTCTAACTTCCTAGGAATAGAGGTTTCCAGTTTTAGTTTCTCTTCTCTAGCTTTTATGAGAGCATTTGTAATATGTTTTGTAAAGGCCAAATTTATAGCACTAGCGTTGGGACTTTTAGCAAGTTTTTGTAAGAAATTTATAACTACAGAGATGTGACAATCATCAAAGTCTAAAACATTATTATCTACAGCAATGGGATCATTGTCCCCAATATTTTGAAAAATTTCAGCAGTTTTATCACAAACAATTTCAGCAGTTTTAGCAGTTTCAGGCAATTTTGCACGCTTTGCACTAGGAGTAGAAACTTTGCCAACACCAATTATTTTACCATTGATAGTAGGAGGTGTAGCAACATGTGAATCATTATCATTACTAGTGGTGGTAATAGTCCAAACTTTAGCTACATTATTCTCTTTAGCTAGTTTTTCGTTTTCTTCTCTTTCCCACCTAGCATGCAATTCAACCATCAATCTAATATTCTCATTAATTCGAACTTGGATGGCATTTGCTGTAGTAAATTTTTTATTATCAATATCCTTATTAGGCATAACTTTCAATTTTAAAAGATCAACATCAGAGGCAAGACTATCAACCTTAGAAGCAAGAATATCAATTTTATCAAGCTTTTCTTCAACAGATTTGTTAAAATCAGTTTGTGTACTAATAAATTCTTTAAGCATGGCTTCAATACCAGGGGTACACTCCTATTATTGTTGTAAGAATTCCCATAAGAATTACCATAACTATTACCATTAGCAGCAGGATATGGCCTATAGTTGTTACCAGAATTATTCCTATAAGCATTGTTGTTGAAATTATTACTTCTAATGAAGTTCATATCAACATGTTCTTCTTGGGAAACTAATGAAGCTAAAGGAACATTATTAGGATCAACATTAGATCTACCATTCACAAGCATAGACATAATAGCATCAATCTTATCACTCAATGAGGAGGTTTCTTCAACAGAATTTACCTTCTTACCTTGTGGAGCTCTTTCCGTGTGCCATTCAGAGTAATTTGTCATCATATCATCAAGAAGCTTTGTTGCCGCCCCCAAAGTGATGGACATAAAGGTACCTCCAGCAGCTGAATCCAATAGGTTCCGCGAAGAAAAATTCAATCCTGCATAGAAGGTTTGGATGATCATCCAAGTAGTTAGTCCATGGGTAGGGCAATTCTTCACCAAAGATTTCATTCTCTCCCATGCTTGAGCAACATGTTCATTATCTAATTGCTTAAAATTCATTATGCTACTTCTCAAAGATATAATGTTAGCGGGAGGATAATATCTACCAATAAAAGCATCCTTACATTTAGTCCATGAATCAATACTATTTCTAGGCAAAGATAGCAACCAATCTTTAGCTCTTCCTCTTAAGGAGAAAGGAAACAATTTTAATTTTATAATGTCACCATCTACATCCTTATACTTTTGCATTTCACATAGTTCAACAAAATTATTAAGATGGGCAGCAACATCATCGGAACTAACACCGAGAAAATTGCTCTCTCATAACAAGATTTAGTAGAGCAGGTTTAATTTCAAAAAATTCTTCTGTAGTAGCAGGTGGAGCAATAGGTGTGCATAAGAAATCATTATTATTTGTGCTAGTGAAGTCACACAACTTAGTATTCTCAGCAGTACCCATTTTAGCAGTAGTAAATAAAGCAAACTAAATAAAGTAAATGCAAGTAACTACTTTTTTGTGTTTTTAATATGGAGAACAAGACAGTAAATAAAGTAAAGCTAGCAACTAATTTTTTTGTGTTTTTGATATAAGAGCAAACAAAGCAGTAAATAAAGTAAAACAAAGCAAGACAAAAACAAAGTAAAGAGATTGGATGTGGGAGACTCCCCTTGCAGCGTGTCTTGATCTCCCCACAACGGCGCCAGAAAAAGAGCTTGATAGCGTGTAAGACACACGTCCGTTGGGAACCCCAAGAGGAAGGTGTGATGCGCACAGCAGCAAGTTTTCCCTCAGTAAGAAACCAAGGTTATCGAACCAGTAGGAGTCAAGGAACACGTGAAGGTTGTTGGTGGCGGAGTGTAGTGCGGCGCAACACCGGGGATTCCGGCGCCAACGTGGAACTCCGCACAACACAATCAAAGTACTTTGCCCCAACGTAACGATGAGGTTGTCAATCTCACCGGCTTGCCGTAAACAAAGGATTAGATGTATAGTGTGGATGATGATGTTTGTTTGCGAAGAACAAGAAAGAACAATTGCGATAGATTGTATTTCAGATGTAAAGAATTGGACCGGGATCCACAGTTCACTAGTGGTGTCTCTCCCATAAGATAAATAGCATCTTGGGTGAACAAATTACAGTTGGGCAATTGACAAATAAAGAAGGCATAACAATGCACATACATATATCATGATGAGTACTATGAGATTTAATCAGGGCATTACGACAAAGTACATAGACCGCTATCCAAGCATGCATCTATGCCTAAAAAGTCCACCTTCGAGGTTATCATCCGAACCCCTCCGAGTATTAAGTTGCAAACAACGGATTGCATTAAGTATGGTGCGTAATGTAATCAACACAAATATCCTTAGACAAAGCATCGATGTTTTATCCCTAGTGGCAACACCACATCCACAGCCTTAGAACTTTCATCACTCGTCCCAGATTCAATGGAGGCATGAACCCACTATCGAGCATAAATACTCCCTCTTGGAGTCACAAGTATCAACTTGGCCAGAGCCTCTACTAGCAACGAAGAGCATGCAAGAACATAAACAACATATATGATAGATTGATAATCAACTTGATATAGTATTCAATATTCATCGGATCCCAACAAACACAACATGTAGCATTACAAATAGATGATCTTGATCATGATAGGCAGCTCACAAGATCTAACATGATAGCATAATGAGGAGAAGACAACCATCTAGCTACTGCTATGGACCCATAGTCCAGGGGTGGACTACTCACACATCGATCCGGAGGCGATCATGGCGATGAAGAGACCTCCGGGAGATGATTCCCCTCTTCGGCAGGGTGCCGGAGGCGATCTCCTGAATCCCCCGAGATGGGATTGGCGGCGGCAGCGTCTCTGGAAGGTTTTCCGTATCGTGGCCCTCGGTACTGGGGTATTCGCGACGAAGGCTTTAAGTAGGCGGAAGGGCGGAGTCGGAGGAGTCACAGGGGGCCCACACGCTAGGGCCGCGTGGGCCCCCCTTAGGCCACGCCGCCCTAGTGTGGCGGCGCCTCGTGGCCCCACTTCGTATCTCCCTCGGTCTTCTGGAAGCTTCGTGGAAAAATAGGACCCTGGGCGTTGATTTCGTCCAATTCCGAGAATATTTCCTTACTAGGATTTACGAAACCAAAAACAACGAAAACAGACAATCGGCTCTTCGGCATCTCGTCAATAGGTTAGTGCCGGAAAATGCATAATAATGACATATAATGTGTATAAAACATGTGAGTATCATCAATAAAGTAGCATGGAACATAAGAAATTATAGATACGTTTGGGACGTATCAATGACCTATGAAGACTTGCAGAAAAACTTCGGCAGAGCAGAACGTTCGAGTGGTACAACTTGAGTCTATGCACGGATTGCAAGAATCCGTACCTAGACTCGGGGGCTAGTCCCATCGGGAGCGCTGACGCGCACCCGACAGAAGAAGATGATGCTGATTCAAGATGAACAGGAACAATCAAGGAGAAGAACATTAAAAGGAGGCATGCTTCAGTCTCTACCCGAACTATGTTCGGCTAGACACTCGGGGGCTACTGACGTGGGCATTACCCTTCGGGTAACCGGCATTGCTCTATCCTGTATTATTTACTTGGAGGCCCATGAAGGCACTTAAAGGCAAGACGGGCCACCTGGATGGCGCACCAGAAGATTCCTTGGCGGGCAAGACGAGGAAGCAGTCGAACAAGGAAATATTAGATTTAAAACTACTGTAAACCTAGTCGTACTCGGTTAGACCTCTTGAGACCCGGCCCCTTATATAAAGGCCATGAGAGGGGCTGCCGAGGGACGGAATCAATCTTAGCAATCTTAGCCACCAAAAAGTCCGGAGCTAGGTCGCAGCGACGACTTAGCATCTCGACGAGATCTCAGCCGAACTATTCGGCACCCCATTGTAACCCAATATCTTCATAATCAAGAACGGACGGAGCGGGACGTAAGGGTTTTACCTCATCGAGGGCCCCGAACTCGGGTAAATCGCTCTCCCCGCTTGTCACGTGAACCGATGTCTCGTGTCAGCTTGCAGGATTCCGTCAACCCTAAGCCCCAATCGGAGGGCATTGCCGAGGAGTACCCTCGACAGCGAGAGAGCGATTGAAATCCCCAAATTAAACACATATATAAGCATGCATGGTTAGGCCATGCATGCATATTAATTATATATATTGTGAGGCAAATTAATTAAAGTGCATGCGTATATATATATATATAAGTGTGTTTCTTGGCCACCAACGATATATAGATCGAGAGAGAGAGATTGAAATATATATATATATATATCCCCAAGAATATGTTCAAATATATATTGAAATATATGCACGAATGATATGCAAGGTATGCCATGCGCACATGCACACTAATTATATATATATTATGAGACAACTTAATCAAATGTGTTTTCATTCGAGATCGAGAACTTGTCAAAAATCAAGTTAATTAAATTATCAGTGCTAATTAGTTGGTCGCCTACTTGATGCGCAATTAAGTGTCGTTGGCCTACATATATATGTAGGGTTTAATTAGGGTTTAGGGTTTAGGGTTAGCTAGCTAGGGTTTTAGGGTTAGGGTTAGGGTTAATTGGGGTTTAGGGTCTGGGTTTAGGGTTTGGGTTTAGTGTTTAGGGTTTAGGGTCTAGGGTTAGGGTTTAGGGTTTAGTGTTTAGGGTTTAGGGTTTAGGGTGTAGTGTTTAGGGTTTAGGGTCTAGGGTTTAGGGTTTAGTGTTTAGGGTGTTTAGGGTGTGCGTTTAGGGTATAATTAGGGATTAGGGTTTTAGGGTTTAAGGTTTAGGGATCATCGATCGAGTGCACACATACATTATTAGAGGCACCCGCGCCTTTGCACATAAAGTGCATGCGTATATATATAAGTTTGTTTCTTGGCCACCAACGATATATAGATCGAGAGAGAGAGAGATTTAAATATATATATATACCCAAGAATATGTTCAAATATATATTGAAATATATGCACGAACGATATGCAAGGTATGCCATGCGCACATGCACACTAATTATATATATATTATGAGACAACTTAATCAGATGTGTTTTCATTCGAGATCGAGAACTTGTCAAAAATCAAGTTAATTAATTTAGCGCTAATTAGTTGGTCGCCTGCTTGATGCGCAATTAAGTGTCGTTGGCCTATATATGTAGGGTTTAATTAGGGTTTAGGGTTAGCTAGGGGTTAGGGTTAGGGTTAGGGTTTAGGGTTTAGGGTTTAGGGTTTAGTGTTTAGGGTTTAGGGTTTAGGTTTTAGTGTTTAGGGTTGGTTTAGGGTTTAGGGTTTAGTGTTTAGGGTGTTTAGGGCGTATGTTTAGGGTATAATTAGGGATTAGGGATTAGGGTTTTAGGGTTTAAGGTTTAGGGATCATCGATCGAGTGCACACACACATTATTAGAGGCACCCGCTCCTTTGCGCATAAAGTGCATGCGTATATAAGTGTGTTTTTTTGGCCACCAACGATATATATATAGATCGAGAGAGAGAGATTGAAATATATATATATATATATCCCCTAGAATATGTTCAGATATATATTGAAATATATGCACGAATGATATGTGCAAGGTATGCCATGCGCGCATGCACACTAATTGTATATATATTATGAGGCAACTTAATCAAATGTGTTTTCATTCGAGAGAACTTGTCAAGATTCAAGTTAATTAATTTATCAGCGCTAATTAGTTGGTCGCTCTGCTTGATGCGCAATTAAGTGTCGTTGGCCTATATATATATATGTAGGGTTTAATTAGGGTTTAGGGTTAGCTAGCTAGGGTTTTTGGGTTAGGGTTAGGGTTAATTAGGGTTTAGGGTCTAGGGTTTAGGGTTTGGGGTTTAGTGTTTAGGGTTTAGGGTGTAGGGTTAGGGTTTAGGGTTTAGGGTTTAGGGTTAGCTAGCTAGGGTTTTAGGGTTAGGGTTAGGGTTAATTAGGGTTTAGTGTCTAGGGTTTAGGGTTTAGGGTTTGGGGTTTAGTGTTTAGGTTTTAGGGTCTAGGGTTAGGGTTTAGGGTTTAGTACGTGTTTAGGGTTTAGGGTGTAGTGTTTAGGGTTTAGGGTCTAGGGTTTAGTGTTTAGGGTGTTTAGGGTGTACGTTTAGGGTATAATTAGGGATTAGGGTTTTAGGGTTTAAGGTTTAGGGATCATCGATCGAGTGCACACACACATTATTAGAGGCACCAGCGCCTTTGCGCATAAAGTGCATGCGTATATATATAAGTGTGTTTCTTGGCCACCAACGATATATAGATCTAGAGAGAGATTGAAATATATTTAGGGTTTAGGGTTTAGAGTCGAGGGTTAGGGTTTAGGGTTTAGTGTTTAGGGTTTAGGGTTTAGGTTTTAGTGTTTAGGGTTGGTTTAGGGTTTAGGGTTTAGTGTTTAGGGTGTTTAGGGCGTATGTTTAGGGTATAATTAGGGATTAGGGATTAGGGTTTTAGGGTTTAAGGTTTAGGGATCATCGATCGAGTGCACACACACATTATTAGAGGCACCCGCGCCTTTGCGCATAAAGTGCATGCGTATATATATAAGTGTGTTTCTTGGCCACCAACGATATATATATAGATCGAGAGAGAGAGAGATTGAAATATATATATATATATCCCCAAGAATATGTTCAGATATATATTGAAATATATGCACAAATGATATGTGCAAGGTATGCCATGCGCGCATGCACACTAGTTGTATATATATTATGAGGCAACTTAATCAAATGTGTTTTCATTCGAGAGAACTTGTCAAGATTCAAGTTAATTTATTTATCAGCGCTAATTAGTTGGTCGCCTGCTTGATGCGCAATTAAGTGTCGTTGGCATATATATATATATATGTAGGGTTTAATTAGGGTTTAGGGTTAGCTAGCTAGGGTTTTTGGGTTAGGGTTAGGGTTAATTAGGGTTTAGGGTCTAGGGTTTAGGGTTTGGGGTTTAGTGTTTAGGGTTTAGGGTGTAGGGTTAGGGTTTAGGGTTTAATTAGTACGTGTTTAGGGTTTAGGGTGTAGTGTTTAGGGTTTAGGGTCTAGGGTTAGGGTTTAGGGTTTAGGGTTTAGTGTTTAGGGTTTAGGGTTTAGGGTGTAGTGTTTAGGGTTTAGGGTCTAGGGTTTAGGGTTTAGTGTTTAGGGTGTTTAGGGTGTATGTTTAGGGTATAATTAGGGATTAGGGTTTTAGGGTTTAAGGTTTAGGGATCATCGATCGAGTGCACACACACATTATTAGAGGCACCCGCGCCTTTGCGCATAAAGTGCATACGTATATAAGTATGTTTTTTGGCCACCAGCGATATATAGATCGAGTGAGAGAGATTTAAATATATATATCCCCAAGAATATGTTCAAATATATATTGAAATATATGCACGAATGATAAGCAAGGTATGCCATGCGCGCATGCACACTAATTATATATATATATATATATATATATTATGAGACAACTTAATCAAATGTGTTTTCATTCGAGATCGAGAACTTGTCAAAATTCAAGTTAATTAATTTATCAGCGCTAATTAGTTGGTCGCCTGCTTGATGCGCAATTAAGTGTCGTTGGCCTATATATGTAGGGTTTAATTAGGGTTAGGGTTAGGGTTAGTGTTAATTAGGGTATAGGGTCTAGGGTTTAGGGTTTAGTGTTTAGGGTTTAGGGTTTAGTGTTTAGGTTTTAGGGTTTAGGGTTTAGTGTTTAGGGTTTAGGGTTTCGTGTTTAGGGTTTAGGGTTTAGTGTTTAGGGTGTTTAGGGATTAGGGATTAGGGTTTTAGGGTTTTATGGTTTAAGGTTTAGGGATCATCGATCGAGTGCGCACACACATTATTAGAGGCACCCGCGCCTTTGCGCATAAAGTGCATGCGTATATATAAGTGTGTTTCTTGGCCCCCAACGATATATAGATCGAGAGATAGAGATTGAAATCCCCAAGAATATGTTCAAATATACGCACACACATGAATTATTAGAGGCACCCGCGCCTTTGCGCATAAAGTGCATGCATATGTGAGTTGTTCTGGCCACCAACGATAGATCGAGAGAGAGATAGATTGAAATCCCCAAGAATTAGAGGACCCCCTTGCACAAGTGTTGGCCATCTATATATAATATGAATCCCAATAATGTTCATACATGATAGGGCATATGTGTGAACCAAATTTTTTTCGAGAACTTGTAAAGATTCAAAGTTATCAGTGCTAATGGAAACTAGTGCACATTACAGGACCCCCTTGCACACGTGTTGGCCATCTATGTATAGTTTGAATCCCAATAATGTTCATACATGATAGGCTATATGTGAATCAATTTTTTCTTCCAAGAACTTGTCAAGATTCAAATTTATCGGTGCTAATGGAAACTAGTGCACACTAGACGAGCCCCTTGCGCAAGTGCTGGCCATTACATATAGTTTAAATCTCAAGAATGTTCATACATGATTGTAGCACCCTACCTTTTAATAAAGGCAAGATACCTGTGTATAGTGCTATTCCCGGGATCACTGATAGCACACACATTACAAAATATAGTAATCATTGCAATAGTATCAAATTACTACATCGTCGATCCATAGGGTACAATAAAACCTTACAAATTGCATAGTCACATGCACTAGCTCAGAATAAATACAGCGGAAAGTAAATCAGCAATGAGCCTTCATCATCTTCATGTGCCACAGGCAGTCATGTTGGAATGTAGACTCGAGATCCTACCACGTACGTCTCCTCAGAAAATCCTGCACGTTTGAATATGCAGCCCCACGAATGGAGGTCAGTACAATGATGTACTGGCAAATGACACTTATATGGTGGCTATTTTGGGCATAACTATCTACATGATATTTGGCAAGTGGAGTTTAGGCAAATTTGCATAAAGCCAATTTTATCCTATACTTTATTTAAAACAAAACATTTTACAAAACTCATAATGATGTCATAGACGGTATCATGGTTACATCTCCCATGTACTATCCGACAGTTGCTACTCATTTTTTTACTTATTCAGAAAAAGGTGATGAGATTCTTCCGTACATTCCCTACCTAGAAAGCTCAAATTGTCCGTAACCGGGGACACGGCTAAGATCTTAGGTTTAACTCTCGAGAGGTTGCGCTCTTTACCCACAATTCGCAACCAAGCCTTTTTGCCAAAATTCTTCATCTTCCTTAAGGCCAGGACAAGGTCACTACGAAGCTTTTCTTTAGTAGCCCCTCTACCTACCGGATCCGCTCGTACCCAGATTCCCCCCACTGGCGGTACCCAGGCAAGGTTTCCCACTAAGTACATAGCTAAGACAGAGCCCATAATGTATTGTGGTTGCACTGGAAGCTATCTAAAACAAGGGCGACATAATAATCTCTTTAATCCTGAGTGGCCATCCACAAGTGCACCCTCGAGCGATGACAACCACAATGTGGCCCCGAGTAGCCACTCAACATTTGCGCACTCTCGGGGATTCATCACTTTAGTCCCTAGGGCGCGTGAGGAATCACTTTAGTCCCTAGGGCGCGTGAGCCTAAGCGACCGCCCACCAATCAACCAATCCACCCAGGTGATTCATTAAGGTTGTTAATTTTAATTCTCAATACTCACAATCCAAATTGATCAAAACAGCAGTGGCACTTTGTTATTGCTAGGCAAACTAAAATCCTAGCAAGGGTTCATGGTAGCTACACACTGCTGGGATTGATAAGCATAGCATAACTTTCGAAATCAAAATCCTACCATGCATACTAGTTTGAAAAACACTAATGCATATATAAAGATAAGTAGGATTTGAATGTCACTTGCCTTTTGGTAGTTGAAGCGCGTTCACTTCTCTTAATCAAAATACGTGCCTCTCCGTACGAACTATAATATAAAATATAGCACAACGTAAACACACCATTCAACAACAACAACAACATATCAAACAAGACAACAATCGATAATCGCTCTATGGTACTAAGGTGTGGCATAAGGTTTGGCTTGCAAGATATGGTGATGAGAGTTTGGACGGAAAGTCACATGATTAGAAAGAATTGGATAATCTAAGATATAAATGAAGAATATTTATGCTTTACAAAAGCATGAAAAGAATTCGGAGCGGCTTACATGAATTGAATCACATAAGTGACAAATAGTGCAACAACAATACTATTGAATAAGTGTGACAACAATTACTCAAAATAGTATGTACACATAGGTTTGGGTATAAACAAATGATATATAGAATTACTCAATTTACGCATTTATAAGTTGAATAGTTTTAAACTAGTCAAAGGAGTGAATGAAAAACAATTTGAATGGACACGACATTGATTCAAGGTAGGGTGTCTAGTGGTATTTGTGTGTGGATGTGATCATAAGTTTCACCTTCTCAAAAGAATCATGTTGAGAAAGGCTTATAGAAATCGATAATGGATATATACTCAAATTCTCATATTTGAATTTGAATATTTACAAAATGATTCAAATATTTTGGACGGTGGTGCTATTGGATGAAGTACTGTAAAGCAAGGCTTATGCAATTGACATAGTGTGACCACACTTATCAGAGTAGCACAAGGTCACACATAGCATTGGATATGAACTACTGCTATATTGAACTACTCAAATAACTCATTTGAAAATTAAATAGTTCGAACTAAGTGGAAGGGTTGAATGGCATGAATGATATCGAGATTTGGTTCGCGGAGCCTAATGGATAACAAAAGTTCATCACATGTGATATGGGGTAGAGTATCTCCACCCTACTAAAGCAAGGTAAAAATCTAAACTAGGACATATCATACTTTACTCAAATAACTCAATTGTTATTTGAATAACATGAACTAGACAACGAGGGATAAGCTATGCATTATCTGTGAACATGATAAAGAATTTATAACTGGTCCTGGAAGATGGGTATGATCATAAGGATCAATTTGGCTAAAGGAACTATGTTGAAACCAGTTATAGAACTACACTTTTCGCGAAAAGTTATTAGAAGAAGTTTTCCGAATGGAAGAACTTTCTACACGAAAGTTGTAGAGAATTCCATTACAAGCGTATCGCCAGAAGAATCTCTCAGAAAAAATTGGTAGAATTTATTTTATAGACTATGTTGCGGAACAAAGGGATACCGCGAAAATAAAGTGGGCAAAACTGCCACGCAATATGTCTAAGATGATCTACGTGATTTGCCGATTCCGACGGTATAGGGTTTGTCGAAATCCGACAGACAGAACTTAAGATATGAATTTTACAAAACTAAACCTAAGTGGTTACAGTTTTAATGGTGTACGAAAAGTTGTCCGAACAAGTTGCTCGGATGGAAAAACTTCCTACATAAAAGTTGTAGATGATCTAATTACAAACTTAACGGAAGAACCACTATTCTAAACAAAGGTGTAGATCTCAGGAAATAAAATTGTGAAGTTACTTATAACAATCTATGTAAATAGAGCGAAAAGAGAATTGAATTATTACCGAGTGAGGGATGAGTCAAGTCACGTCGTTTCTCTGTTGCGTCTCGAAACAGCACAGTGCGAATGTTGCGTCTCGAAACAGCACAGCTGCGTCGCCAGAGGTGTGTGTGCTGCGCATGGGAGAGAGGAGGCGTTGGGTGTGCTAGATGGCTGCCCCATAGGGGTCTTTATATAGTCTTAGGCTGGAGCAATTTTTCTTATACGGGCGATGTGGGACTAAAGAAAAGCCAAGGAAAGATGTGCAGGGGCGTGCGCGCACGCGCGGAGCTGGCCGCGGCGCTGGGCCAGACGGCGGCAGCTAGGCCGGGGCGTGGCCGAGTGAAATGGGCCGCGGGGTGGGCCTGGGGCAAGGGAGGCCGAGCGGCGGTTGGCTGGCTGCCGCTCGCGCGAACTGGGCCGAGCGGCGGCTGGCAGGCCCGATTCACTTTTTTTTATACTGAAATTGGAAATACATTTTGGGGCTTCAAATAAAATCGGAAAAATACAAATGAGGTACCGTTGGATTCGTTATGAAAAATGCTTCAATATGAGACTAAATTTGGGACAAGTTATAAACTTTATAAAACCAAAATTTAACATACATGTCTTATGTGGCTATAATGCCTTTTTGGGGTTTAAGGTTTTCTCAAAAATAAAATATTTTATAAATTTCAAAACCTCCGAACAAAATAGAGTATTGACTAGAAAATCTTTTGAAACTAAGGTTTATGAAAACTCCATTTTGGAGATTAATTTTAAATAACTTCATAAAGTTTTAAATCCTGGTGAATTTCAATCAAGTTCACTCAATCAAACATTAAACTTATTTTTATTTTACATTCTAAAATTTAGAAAATTTCGGGATGTGACAGACTACCACCCTTAAAAGAAATCTCGTCCTCGAGATTTGAGAAAGGCTAGAAAGAAAAGGTTTGCTTTTAGGTCTTCTAATAGGTTCATACTTACTATTGCTTCTTTTTCGAATATCTCCGAGGAAATTTTGAAAGTTAACCTTGGGCTTTGAAAATGTTACACTAAACCATATGCGGTTATACCTTCAAGGGTATCCATTCTTATGAGGGTACTCATCCCATGGGTATTATCATGAGTATACTCATGGGGAACTCCTTGTGATACCATCTCCAAGTACCATCTCATGCGGAATCTGGTGTAAATCCATAATCCAAGGGTATGGCTTCTACCACCCTTAAAGAAACTTTTGTTAGGTATTCTTAGGTCTTGGGTTTAGACTAAGCTCAACTTGGATATGACTTGGCACATCCGAGAATATGACTTGACAAAAGGTCATATTTGGAAAACATCTATGGCTTAGGGCTTCTGAGTTAAAATCCAACAGGCGAATGTTTATTCACATATAGTGAACAACATATATCTCCAAGGTGAGTCTAAAAGGTTTCCTTCATAGTAAGGCTTCTAATCCAAATGGTTGGTTATTGAATTACTTTTGATACTGATGGGTCACTCTTTGGGTCAATCCGAGGACCATGATGTGTGAACTTCATGTCATCCTTCATCTTTTCCTTCTTGATGTTTTCGTCATCCTTCCACCACTCTTCATCTAGTGGCTAGATCTTCAAACTAAACGTAATCCTATGCTTGGCAGCACTTGCCTACTATAAGGTCATAATATCGATTCACCCTATGGTTCAGGCTTAACAACGACGTCTCTCTTGTAGGCACGTCTCTCTAGATTTACCATTCCTCATAACAAGAGCGAACAATATGAGTAGTCGTCATGGGGGCCAATCCATGTCGCACCCAATCATTGCTTTGTATTCAGTTTGGTACATCTCGCATTCTAACTCATGGTCAACCTCACAAGTTTGACAAAAACTTCCATGGAGAATTAAATCAATGTTTCAATCCCCATTATCGAACTGTTTTGAAAACATTTCTATCGATCCCTAGCTAGAGTTTTGCATATCTCTCACTCTACGCTTCTTTATCTTGATAGGAAATATCAAGCTTGGTTTTGCTAAAGTTGTCTTCATGGTGACTTTCCGAGAAAATATTTTCTGGGTTGGGTATAGATGAGAATAGATAGAAAGGTCTAAAGAAGATTTCCTACCCAAACACATCAGATCAAGGCAAATCATTTTACAAACAACATCTAACAAGCATCAAGCAATATGTTTCAAACCAAACAAATTAGTATGGTCATACCTCAATTTGGTAAGATCAATACTTTGTTACTTTACCGTTGGTTCGCTTAAAGAAAACTAATGGTGGTCTAGTCTATTTCTATATTGGATGCATCAAGTTTCTATTCTACTCCTTCAATGTATCTTCGTGTGTTGTGCAGTCTGCATCGAAGTCTTCCTTCAGGTTCTTCATTGGTCTTCCATGAAACACTTCTTGCGGAGTCGAAGAATATCATATGATTCATTCACTGTTCATGATTCAGGGACATGGTCATCATCAGTCCTTGTTGCTAGTGTAGATAAGGTGGTGATCTAAAGTGAGAGGAAAACAATTTTGACGATGAAGTAGATGGGAATATAAGAGGTTCAAAATCCAAACATATTTTTAATTCAAATAGGATTAGACAAAACTTTCATCCTAGGGTCTTCCTATTTTTAATCCAAACCTAGGGTCTCGATTCTACAGGCAACACTATGCTCTGATACCATTCTGTAGCACCCTACCTTTTAATAAAGGCAAGATACCTGTGTATAGTGCTATTCCCGGTATCACTGATAGCACACACATTACAAAATATAGTAATCATTGCAATAGTATCAAATTACTACATCGTTGATCCAGAGGGTACAATAAAACCTTACAAATTGCATAGTCACATGGACTAGCTCAGAATAAACACAGCGGAAAGTAAATCAGCAATGAGCCTTCATCATCTTCATGTGCCACAGGCAGTCATGTTGGAATGTAGACTCGAGATCCTACCACGTACTTCTCCTCAGAAAATCCTGCACGTTTGAATATGCAGCCCCACGAATGGAGGTCAGTACAATGATGTACTGGCAAATGACACTTATATGGTGGTTATTTTGGGCATAACTATCTACATGATATTTGGCAAGTGGAGTTTAGGCAAATTTGCATAAAGCCAATTTTATCCTATACTTTATTTAAAACAAAACATTTTACAAAACTCATAATGATGTCATAGACGGTATCATGGTTACATCTTCCATGTACTATCCGACAGTTGCTACTCATTTTCTTTACTTATTGTTAAGTACATAATTTGGCTACTAGGTGTTTTATGGGCCAAATTAGATTAAAGGTGTGTGATTAAATTATTAACTGACATATAAATTTGTACTTGGTATTTAGTTCAAATGCAGGCATGGTTATAGTCGGCATGGAAGCTACAACATCAGATCAGGCGAAGCATATTATATGAAGTTGCGGCTGCTAATGACAAGTATGTGCAGGTTTTGATATACATGTGAGCTTAAACAGGGCTGTCTAGGACAAATCTTAAAAGACTTTGGATGCACAGCCGAAGGAGTTTTGCAAAGAAAGTATAGGAGCGACCATATTGCATGCACATGATATGAGGATCCTAATTAAATGGTTTGATTAGCAACGATTGCCGAATAGTTCAATATTTTTCCTTATGGGCCAAAACTTATTTGTACGTGAGCCGCTGTTTGGACCTGGACTAGTTCTTTGTAGGAATTGGTACGGAAGTAGTTTATTCGGTAGGAAGAGATTTGTACATGACCGTATCATGAAGTAATATGATCGGTTACAACTTTAGAGTTCTGTCTCAGCACGCTAAGTCCTGCGGGCCTTTATATAAGGTTATCGGCCGATTGACGAGAGACCCCAACAATCGATCTATCATACAATTTATCTACTCTTTTACGTTATTCTCTTTTATCGTTTTTCCCTGCCATGCCCTAGCAGCTCTAGGGTTTGGATTATCTTTGCCGTTTTGCGCTGAAAAGCGGTCGTGTTTCCTCTCCGAAATTGAGGGATCTTTGTTGATTTGCTCGGAAATCATCCGTTCGTCGTCACGAAAGTACGACGGTTATCCTGGTGTTGCGCGGCAATTTTGCGTGGCAACACAATTGGCGACTCCGCTGGGGACGAAGCATCAACGGTCTCCAGCCCGTTCCTGCTACGTAGGGATCGTCATCAAGAGGCTGCAATCTACAACGGTAACATGAATTCTCAATATTTTTATGTAGATGCAAATAACTCTTATGTTGATGTTGATAGATCCTATGATATGTGTAGTACATCGGCTAGTCCTATTTCGTATTATGTGCAAATGCCGATGCAAAATAATCTACATGATTTAAATTCTTATAGTTTTAGCAACATGCAACATGTATACTCGAATTCACATGCATCGGCAACCCCAGAAGTTCATATGCCGATGAACAACGTGATGAGTTCAGTTAACCAATATGAAACATCCAATGCCATAAATTTCAATAGCATGCAAAATAGTGCTTCGCCCTTTTATTCATCGGCAAATAACTTGCAGTATGTTGGTTCACCTTCACACATACCAATGGATGCAACAATTAGCCATGATACTACTAGCTACTTGGCTAATTACTCTCATACATCATATGCTACACCTTCTGTTACTAACTTTTCAGCATCATATGTGACTGGAGATATTCATAATTCGGCTACACAGCTTTACAATGATCACAGCCGAATAAGTGAAAATTCAAAAGGAGTTCATGTGCCTTCGTCTAATACTGTAGCATGTGATACAATCCCTACACAATTCCAGATTTCCGGTACCACCCAGGAGTCATTGCCGAAAAATTCTGAGAGATATGAGGGGCGATCATCAGAAGAGTGGGCTGATTTATATCGGAAGTCTTGTGAAAATCTTGCAAAAAAGCTTCTTGAAGTCACAGCTATGCAAGACAACCATCATAAAAAGGTTGACTTGGTCAATACAACTAATTTGGCTAAGGCCGGGTTGGACAATGTACGTGCCGAGTCAAATCAACACAGGATGATCAACACATCTGTCATGTCCGTCTTATTTGAAGCTGAATTGGGTAAAGCTAAGTCGGACACAAAAGCCGAGTTTGTCAAGTCGGTAGATACAAATTTCATTGAGCAAGAACATGATGAATTTGAAATAGCGATGCTTGATTTTTCTGGATGTAAAGGACCTTTCATGTTGCCCTATGAATTTCGTGCCAAAGAAATAGACGAGCATCAACAAGAAGAAAGTATAGCCGAACCATCTTCGGCTGAAGAAGAGCATCAAAGTGAAGAGGCCAAAGATCTAGAAAACAAGGAAGATAAGACATTAGAAAATTATCAACATGCGGAGGAAGATAATGTTCATACCAAGTCTATAAGTGGGAAGAAAGTGATCATTGATGATAATGCTCTTCCGAAGATGATCATGCCAAAAGGTCCAGAAACAGAAGTTTCGAATGTCAATGGAAGAAAGACAAAATTAGCTCCAAGGTCAAAGCCGACGGTTAAGCAGTTATTGGACAAATATTCTGCACGCAATGCCAACAATATATTTAGTCGGCTTCGAGGTAATAAGCATGCTTTCTCGCCTTCTCGACATGGGGGGCATGTGCACTGGCGAGAAAAGTCGTATAACCAGCAGCCTTATTTTCCAATGGCACGGACATATTGGAGCTGTGCACCTCCTACATATCCTCAGTTTCTACCATGGGGTGTTATTCCTTGGGCGCCATATCTTACAAGTCCAGCAAGTTCTTTTGAGGCAGAATTTATTCCGCTGAGGCCTATGTTCAGACCACACTTTCATGAGAAAAAGGATCGGTTTACTCACGAAGCTAGGTCGCGTGCTGCCATTGTGATTAGAGGAAGCCGATCACATGCACACAATTTAGGCAGTAAAAAATACATTGTTGATCGTAAACTCGCATGGGTGCCTGTGAGGTCTGCTGGAACTAAAGCTAGCAGTACCATCGTGAGTCAGCCTGCAAAAAGTTCAAATGGATCTGATGTTAACCATGGTGTGAAGTCTGGAGAAACAAAAGTAGCTGACATTGGCGGAGGTGTACAACAACAGCAACATGGATCCGGTCGTGTTCAGAAGGATGCTATTTTGGAGCTGAATGGTAAAGGTAGCAATAGCCATGCAGAAAATACTTTTAGACGTGATGGATCCATGGATGGCTGCACTAATAGTATTACAGCCAAAAATATTGGTTTGCATGCTGCTTTAGGGCGTGATGTGCATTCACGTTCAACAAAGAAAGTTATACCTGCAAGTCCAAGCGATTTAGTTGCTGCATCAGCCGACATATGCCTCAATCGCACCAGGAAATTTGAGCTTGGTGGTCCATCTAATTATCGGAAGGTTTTCTCGCCTAAGTATGGATTTGTGCCAAAAGCGACAGTATGCCCGTACAGGCCAGGATCCTCCGACGTTGATGAAGTTGGTTGCGATTCAGTTCAAAGAAAAGTTGCTTGTACGGAAGGAAAACATGTAAACAATATATATGCTGCATCCTCTAGTACAAGTACAAGTAAAAAAATTGAATCGGCTACAATGCATGCCGTTTCAGCCAGTTTGTCTCCAATGGTTATCAAATATGCGCGATTTTGGAGCAGAGGAAACCAGAGAATTAAAACTAGTAACATGCGTGATCAGCAAAGTGTGTTTTCGGCCAAGGAAAATGTATATGCCCCACAAACTGCAGTACGTCAATACCAGCCGCAAAACTTGGGGGGCAACAGAATAAATTCAGTTGCACCAGGAACTAAATCAAGACCTCGATGGTGCCCGACAGGACTCACACATACTCAAAAACGGCGGGTACAACGATTGAGAGCGTTGGAGATCAGACAACAAATTGAAGAGAAGAAGCGCGATAAGTGTTTTTGTCGATATAGACAAATGGTGGCAAAAAAGATTTGGAAGAAGAAGTGCATCATGACAGAAGAAGATAAAAATGTAGATGACACATATTCAGAAAATATAAATGATGCACCTACTGATATGGATGTTGATCAAGCTGGGTAATCCGGTCTGCATGACATTGACTTAGGCATCGGTTGATTTCCAGTACGGTTAGATACTATGTATGACCGATGCTCATGTTAGGTGGCCGCAATGACATACTGGGGATTATCGTTTCGGAAGAGCGATATGCATAAAGAAGACGGCGGGAAGGAGTATATCATGGCATGCTTAATTTGTCGACACTAAAACCTGGTACGTGTTAATCAAAAAGTTATGCTTGACTTTATATTATGCATGTACCAAGTTTCGGCCTTATCTACTTTCTAGTACATGTGTGATAGTTTTCCAAGCCGATGTGATAAAATATATGTTCTCACACAACCGATTTTTAGTAGTAGGATTGAAAAGTAGGCTTATGCATTAATAGAATATCATTTTGCATATGAATCGTTGTGTGATATGATAAGTCAAGTTACCGCCGATTTTATTGTTGATCATAGGATTAAGGATGAGTCACATATTAATTATGTTGGTGTTTGCCTAAGAAAACTTTGTTTCGATGAATCGGTTTGTAGAGATGGATAAGACATCGGTAATGTTTTAAGTTCACCTAAAAATGTAGTTTATGTGACATCGGTCTGTTTGGAATATCTTGTACTAATAACCAAACTGAATATAAGGCTTTATTGCTTGGTTTAGAAGAAAAAATGGTAGATATGAGTATCAAGCAAATAGATAAATATCCGCTTCTGGTAATACAACACATAAAAAGGCGAATTTCACTGTTT
>NC_061513.1:78143625-78267453 GCF_022539505.1 Lolium rigidum
TGTCTCCTTCAAACTCAATATTACCCATCCACATGTAAGCATTGTATATAGTTGCTTTTATTATCTTTGGTTTTATCCTATTTAGTTTTATTTGGTTCTTTATTTGGTTCTTGTTTCTTTGTCGCTTCACTTATAATTGGAAAACAACAAAAAAGGGGGTTTGAGAGCTCCATCAAATAATCATGCCCATCTTAAATGGCTATAAAGAAAGAGCTTTATGGGAGACAACCCAATATGTTTATATTTCTGTTATTTACTCGCTTTGTTGAGTCTTGGAAGTCATTACTACCGTAATGATCTCTTCTTATCATGTTTGTTTTGTTTTTGTGCCAAGAATTGCCTCTAATGGTAAGAAAGTGGTATTTGGGAGATTTGCAATCTTGTTTACCGCTTTCTGGTTCGTCACGAGAAAAATCTCCAAAGATCACCGTAACGTAAGTTTGAGCTGCCAATTTACGAGCATCTTCCTCAGGTATTTATCTAACTTTCATTAGTTCGTAGTTTTTCGAGTTACGCAGCGTAACTATTTTTCAAAAATTAATTTTTACGAACTGTTCTGTTTTGACAGATTCTTGCACTATTTTGCATTTGCATCTTTTTGCCCACCTTTTTGAGTTCCCTTGATCAAAGAACCTTATTGAAGTTGTGCTACAGTAGCTAATGCTTATTAAAATGTTTTTCATATGTCATACTAAACTTTGTAGATTTGATTAATATTATCATTGCACTAACGTTGCTAATGAGATTTGTGATGAGTTTTGTATGAATGAAGTTTTCAAGTGTAGAAAAGAAGAATGATGAGATGAGATGAAGAATGGACAAAATCTCAAGCTTGGGGATGCCCATGTCACCCCAAGATATATTCAAGAAGTACAAGCGTCAAAGCTTGGGGATGCCCAAGGCATCCCCTTCTTCATCAATAAAAATATCAGTCATGTTTCTGCTCACTATATTTTTATTGCTTCATATACTATGTGTTATTCTTGGAGCGTCTTTATTTTCTCGTTGTGTATTTTATTTTCAAAAAAGTGGGCACCATCATACCATGTTTGTTTGGGAGAGAGACATGCTCCGTTTTAATTGTATGAACGCTCTAGTTTTCACTCTTATTGTTCAACGAGCGTTTTATTTTTGCTAGTACTGCGTTTAGCTCTGTTTTTCACTCCTATTTTGTTCGTTTTATTTTTGCTAGTACTGCGTTTAGCTCTGTTTTTCACTCCTATTTTGTTCAGAGCTTGTTAGTATGCTTCAGTTATATATAATTAGCTCTCTGATCTTTAATGAATATTATAAATGAGAGTTGTTTCAAATAAGTTGATTGGTGTTGGGTATGAGTAAAAAGGTTTCATATTAATAGCGATGCAAATGGAAGATCTCCTCTGATGTTTCAATTGGGTTGAATTGATCATTTAGTTTAGACTTTTAATATCACCATATGCTTTAATTAATAAGTTTTGTCGCTATGCATGATTATGACCATTATTGCTCTCTTAGTTGGTCGCTATCTTTCTTTTTGCTAGCTTTCATTCTGTACTGAGTATGATCTCTACTCGTGCATCCAACCACCAAAAACCAAAATATGCCAAAAGTGTCCACCATACCTACCTATATGTGGTATTTCACCGCCACTCCAAGTAAATTTACATGTGCTACCTTTAAAATCTTCAAAATAATTCCTTGTTTTTGCAATACATAGCTCATGGGAAAGTAGCCTAAAAACTATTGTGGTAATGAATATGTCGCTTATGTATCTTAGTTCTTATAAGTTGCTTGTTGAGCGGTAACCATGTTTCGGGGGACGCCATCAACCTGTTACACCTTTGTTGAATATCATGTGAGTTGCTATGCATGTTCGTCTTGTCTGAAGTAAGGGAGATTTCTCATGATTAAATGGTTTGAGTATGCATATTGTTAGAGAAAAACATTGGGCCGCCAACCAAAGCCATGTACCATGGTGGAAGTTTCAGTTTGGACATTAATCCTCAAATCTCTTATGAGAATATTATCTGTTGTTGAAAGCTTTAAGCTTAAAGAGGAGTCCATTTGTCTGTTGTCCATGGTGTCCCGGTATGGATGTCTAAGTTGAGAATAATCAAAAGCGAGAAATTCAATGCGAACTTTCTCCTTAGACCTTTGTACAGGTGGCATGGAGGTAC
Source organism: Lolium rigidum (assembly GCF_022539505.1). Taxonomy (NCBI): domain Eukaryota; kingdom Viridiplantae; phylum Streptophyta; class Magnoliopsida; order Poales; family Poaceae; genus Lolium; species Lolium rigidum. Next base: position 78,145,782 of record NC_061513.1, read on the forward strand.
CCCTTTGTGAAACTTGGTTGAAACATATGTAATGCGATGATAATCCATGGAAATCCGAGCTAATTAGGACAAGGTGCGGGCACTATTAGTATTCGATGCATGAGGCTTGCAACTTATAGGAAGTTTTATACATAACCTATATTACTTATTGCTACCGTTGACACAATTTCCTCTCTTAAAATTTTATATCTCTATGTTTTCAAAATAAAAAGCTCTAGCACATGTTTAATCTCTCGCTTCCCTCTGCGAAGGGCCATTCTTTTACTTTTATGTTGAGTCTTCATCTTCTAAGTTATATGCACCAGTCTTATTAGAGCATAGTTGTCATTCTTAGTTCTATGTGCATGGTCCCAAAATTATTATTGATTGAATCATGAATGTGTTATTAATTGTTCTTAAATTATTTGTATCTAGTCATCCTTTGAACTTTGAAGGTGCATGTCACCTCAAAAATTATTCTTTTTATCACTTACCTACTCGAGGACGAGCAGGAGTTAAGCTTATTTTACACCAATTACTATATGTTTTAAGGGACTAACCTATTAATAGTTGCAAAAGTGCACAAGTTCTTGATTTCAACTTTGTTGGCAAAAATGGAAGGAAATAGCTCATTATGGTGAAATCTGGAATTTCCCGGAATCTGTCCCTCCTGAACACTTTTCAAAGATCACTTCGAAACTCCATCAAAAAGACGTCCAATGAAAAAGTCGTAAACTACAAAGTTGTAGATAATTTCAAACTGAACAATTTGGACATCTTATTCGTCCAGAACGGACAACTGATGCATCCGGCAGAGCAGAATTACTGCGGAGGTTCGTGCAGTCTCGGACCTGAAAGTTGGTGACGTATTTGACACAAACTCTTTCCATACCTGCATATTTCGGCCCAGTCACGAGTTGTGAGGCTCATGAAGGACAGAGGGGAGTCATAGGAAGGTTCTAGAGGTGCTCAAGAGCCCTTGGATCAAAGGGGCATCCACCCCATGGCCTAGATTGCATCTCCAACACTATATATTGATGGGAAACCCTATTTTTGGAGGCCCCAAGCATTGTCACGAAAATCCTCCTCCTTGGCAGCAGCCAAGGAGGGGGAAACAGTTATCTACACCAGCACCAACTCAAGGAAGAAGAAGGCTAAGGGGTGGCGCTCCCCCATGATGCCGGCGGCGGGGAAGGAGTCCCCCGCGCCGCCGCCGCCGCCCACGCATCCGCCTCCCGGCGCTCCTCACTGAGCCCTCCAACGTCTTCACCGCCATCTCCATCACCAACTCCTCATTGTATTCAGTGGTCCATCCTCTCACAAACCTCTGTACCGCCCTATGTAAACATGGCGTTTGATGGTATAAGTTATAATCCTATGATCTATGTCATGTTGCCATAGTTTATTTATTCTTTTATTGATTGGTTGTTTCTCTTTGGTGCATTATAGTTGTATGTTGATATGTTACCGTCCTTGGTGCCCATTATATTTGTGCGCGCATGGATCAAGCACCATAGGGTTGGTAGTACTTGTATACTAGAAGGGGGAAGTTCTGCCGGAGTGACAGAAACCTAAGGACGCGAACAGGATAGTTGCATGTATGAAAGTAAGAGGACTATTTACTTAAGGCTATGGTCGGGGAAACCTTAATGCTTGCTAGTATTTACGGATGTTTGCTAGCAAGCCAATCATATAGTACTTGTAATCCCGGAGGGAGAGCATGTATATTTAGCCTCTCCTACATAGAAAGCTGCATCGAAGACATTGAACCCAAGATCTTCACTAATTGATCTTGGACAAAGCCACCACTATTACCACCGCATTTCCACACTCATGGTACTGTTAGTTTAGTTTGTTTTATTGCTGCAGCACTAACATTTATTCCGTGTATTTTATTGTTCTGCAAAGTCACCTCTCATACCCGTTATTGCTCTAGTTTTATTTCCTAGATATTGCAAACGCTTAGTGTGCGTAGAGTTGTATCAGTGGTTGATAGAACTTGAGAGAATGCTTATCCGACCTTTAGCTCCTCGTTGGGTTCGACACTCTTACTTATCGAAAAGGCTACGCACGATCCCATATACTTGTGGGTTATCAGAGGTTTGATGGGTCACTTTGGACGTGAGAAGACACTACTCATGCTAGCTGACCACTTTTATTGGCCAAATATGAGGCGGGATGTGGACAGGTATGTGAAGAGGTGCATTACTTGCAACAAGTCCAAGTCCAAGCTGAAGCCTCACGGTTTGTATACTCCTTTACCGGCACCTACTACACCCTGGGAAGACATTAGTATGGATTTTGTGTTGAGTTTGCCGCGTACTAAAAGAGGCCATGATTCTATATTTGTGGTAGTGCATAGATTCTCTAAGATGTCACACTTTATTGCCTGCCACAAGAGCGACGATGCGTCGCATATTGCTAACCTGTTTTCCAGGGAGATTGTACGTCTACATGGAGTCCCGAAGTCTATTGTTTCTGATCGTGACGTGAAGTTTATGAGCTACTTCTGGAAGACGCTTTGGAGAAAGCTAGGGACGAAGCTGCTTTTCAACACTACTTGTCATCCTCAAACTGATGGTCAAACTGAAGTGATGAATAGAACATTGTCACAATTGTTGAGATCCATAATCAAGAAGAACCTGAAGGAGTGGGGAGATTGTTTGCCGCATGTGGAGTTTGCTTACAATAGGGCGGTACATTCTACCACAGAGTTGTGTCCCTTTGAGGTGGTGTATGGTTTCAAACCCATTACTCCGCTAGATTTGTTGCCTCTACCCATACATGAGAGATTCAATATGGAGGCATCCAAGAGGGCAGATTTTGTGGGAAAAATTCATGTGAAGACTAAAGAGTTGATAGAGAAGAAAGGCAAGAGCAATGCTGCAAGGATGAATAAGAAGCGCAAGGAGATATTGTTCAAGCCTGGTGATATGGTCTTGGTACATTTTCGCAAGGATAGGTTCCCGAAGCTGCGGAAGTCTAAGTTGCTTCCTCCTGGTGCTGGTCCTTACAAAGTCCTTGCCAAGATCAATGATAATGCATACTCGATAGATCTTCCGGTTGATGAGTTTGGTGTCAGTAATTCTTTCAATGTTGCTGATTTGACACCATATGACGGAGAAGACCTTGGAGTGTCGAGGTTGATGTCTTTTGAAGGGGGGGGAGATGATGAGGACATCCCTACCACACTACTACCTCCGTCATTGCAAGATCAAGACAATGTTGTTGTGAAGCTCAAGTCCAATGAAGTTAGAATTGGACCAATGGCACGAGCTCGTGCGAAGCTACTTAAACAATAGGTGAAATTGTTCCTAAGTGATACTTTGATCGACGAGAACTTTATACTGCCTAAGTCGTATTACTTATGTATGATCAGGTATGAAGAGGAACCAAGCATCGCACGAGGAGGAGAGGAGCAGCTGGACAAGAAGATGGACGTAAAGCTGGACATGGAGCTGGACATGAAGACATCCCATAGATGCGCGAGGGAGGAGCGGGAGTGTCGAGGGTGCTCCTCGGCAATGCCCTCCGATAGGGGCTTAGGGTTGGTGGAATCCTGCAAGCTGACACGAGACATCGGTTCACAGACAAGCGGGGAGAGCGATTTACCCAGGTTCGGGGCCCTCGATGAGGTAAAACCCTTACGTCCTGCCTGTCTGTTCTTGATTATGATGATAATGGGTTACAATGGGGTGCCGAATAGTTCGGCTGAGATCTCGTCGAGTTGGCTAAGCGCTAAGGTAACCTAGCTTTAAGCTTCTGCTGGCTAAGATCGCTAAGATTGGTTGTGTCCCTCGACAGCCCCTCTCCTGGCCTTTATATAGGAGGCCAGGTCTCAAGAGGTCTAATCGAGTACGACTGGGTTTACAGTAGATCTATCTCTAAGCTTTCCTTATTCGGCTCCTTCCGTGTCTTGCACTTCAAGGAATCTTCCGCCGCGTCTCTCTTGGTGGCCCATCTTGCCGTCGAGTGCCTTCATGGGCCTTCAACTAGGAAATATAGGGTAGGGCAACATTGGTTACCCGAAGGGTAATGCCCACGTCAGTAGCCCCCGAGTGTCTAGCCGAAAGTAGTTCGGGTAGAGACTAAAGCAGCCTCCTCCCAAGGTTCTTCTCCCTGATTGTTCTTGAATCTGCATCATCTTCTTCTGTCGGGTGCGCGTCAGCGCTCCTGATGGGAGTAGCCCCCGAGTCTAGGTACGGATGCTTGTAATCCATGCGTAGACTCAAGTTGAACCACTCGAACATTTTACTCTGCCGAAGTTTTTCTGTAAATCTCCGTATTCATCCGATATATTTTCCACATGCAGGGGATGATAAGTAACGTGCCCAACTTTTGTTGGTTAACTACCGATGGCAAAACAACGTTACCCTACACAGAATCAAGTCCCTGGGCATGATCCTGGAGTAAAAAAGTTCTGTCGGGTGCGCGTCAAGCGCTCCCGATGGGAGTAGCCCCCGAGTCTGGGCTTGGGTGCTTGTAACCAAGCGCAGACTCGAGTCGAACAATTGTCCCTTTCTTCAAGTCTTCATTTTATCGGGTGCGCGTCAGCGCTCCCGATGGGAGTAGCTCCCTAGTCTAAGTGTAGATGTCTCACAGTCTGTGCTTTGACTCAAATCTTTCATCCGATAAATTTTCATTTTTTCATCGAGTGCTGGCGACAATCTATGTGACGTCACTGTTGACGTGCGGCTGCTGTGGTTTGATTGACAAGACTTGACCTGACGGGCCCACCCTAGTTCTGCGCGGGCAGCTTGTAGGATTTGACCAATGCACTCGCGGCGACCGAGGCGTCCCCTCGATTTTCGCACAACGTGGGAATAATGGGCCGCCGATTCCGTTCTCCATTCAAGTGCCACGTGTACAACCAGATCCGCTCCACCTCCCACGACACCTTTGGAGTTATGGCCACGATCTCGCACAAATTGTTACAGCATAAATAGAGGGCCTCCATTTTTTTATCTCTCACGCCTTTTACTGCTCATCTTCTTCACCCAAACCTTCTTGCTTCCTCTGCTTCTTCGTCTCAAGTCTCGCACACCATGGGCAAGAGAAAGATCGCCAGCACCTCGGACGCGGCCAATATCAGCCACGATTGGAGCGCCTCCGCCATCTCCAACCGCGACATCAACAGGCTGCGTACCCTCGGCTTCATCTCCGCATCTGAAGATGATATTCATCTTCCAGGTGCGGTTTCTCGCCCAAAGCCCCCGAAGGGTTTCACTGTTATGTTCGTTGCCTTTCTCTTCCGTGGCCTTTCTCTTCCGGCCCATGAGTTCCTTCGCTCCTTCTTTTCTTTTACGGGATCCAGCCTCGGCAGCCGACCCCAAACTCCATCCTCCATCTCTCTATCTTCATCACTCTTTGCGAGGCCTTCCTCGGCATTGACCCTCACCGGGGTCTTTGGAGGAAAATCTTCTACGTGAAGCGCCACAACGGCAAAGCAATGCCCCCCCGTCGTAGGTGGCGTTGGCTTTGTTGTTAGGAAGGAGGTCAATTACTTTGACTATCCAATGAAGGAGTCCGTCCAGGGCTGGCGCAACAAGTGGTTTTATCTGCGCGACCCCATAGTGCCCGGGCGGCGCTCAAATCTTCCTCATTTTGATGATGTCCTGGTGGCTCAGAAGAAAAAGTCCTGGCGAAACACCCTTTCTCCCGAGGAGAGGGCGACAGCCGACAGACTATTTGAGCGGGTCATCGTTCTGAAGAACGCGGGAGGCTTGACGATGTGCGGCACTGAAGTAGTTTCAGTGTTCCTACAACGTCGGGTGCAACCGCTGATGTCTCGACCCCACCAGTTATGGCTATACACCGGCAAGACCGACAACTCGAGGATCAGCTCCGCCGACCCGTCTGCGCGATGAGCTTCGGGACGAGGTTCGTCGGCTGACGTGCCTTAGCATGAAGGACAACATCATCCTGACATCGGCTCGTCCTCCTTACGACTTTGACCATCTTCCGACCAAGGTAATCCCCTGCCGTTTTCCACTTGTTGTTATTACTTCTTTTCCCGTTGTGTCTCACAAGTTTCTTTTCTTCGACAGGCTCCCACCGTTGCTCAATGCTATCCTCCCACACCCGAGAGCGGTGTGGTACTAGGGGATGATGATGATGATTCTGAGGGGACCAAGGATGCTCAGCATGCCCTTGAGGACAGCGATGTCCAAGAGGAGGAAGCTGCCGAAGATGATGCCTTCCTCGGGAGCAGACTTCGTAAGCAGATACACGACGATTTCATTACAACGGCTGAATCAAGTCCTAGCGGAGGAGATAATGATGCCGATGATACTGCTGCACCTCCTCCTGTTAAGAAGAGTTCGACAAGTTTCTTCACAGGCGAAGATGATCTGGACCTGTGAGCATCTATACTCTTTTCTTGATTTACTTCCTATCATTTTGCATGCTAACTGTGCACTGCATTTAAGTAGCTCTGATGATAATGATGATGTTCCTCTCGCGAAGAGGGCCAAGTTAGCTTCTGAGAGAGCAGCATCGGCTAAGGAGTCGAATCCTTCTCCCGCCAAGTCGACACCTCCCTCGCGAACGGGTGTAGAGAAGATTCCAGGATCGAAAGTCATTCCCCCTGGCGATGCTCCCACTCCGTCGGCTGGCCGCGATCATGTAAGTATTTAATCTATCCTGCTTTGTCGAGTTTCTGTCAACTGATTCCTCTTGATTTTTCTGGCTACAGCCGATTTACGCTACAGTTGATGCTGTGGCGGATTTCGCCGAGCAATTCACCCGCCTCGAGGCTGAAAACTCTCAACTTCGGAAGGCCGTCAAATCTTCGGCTGACCAGGTGCTTGAGGCCAACAGGCTTGCTGCCGACGCCAAGAATGAGAACGCCTTGTCGAAGGAGGAGGTGAAGAGGTCGAAGCGGCAGATGAAGGATGAAGAAGATGCCAGGCATGCGGCGGCGGCTGCAGTCGACAAGAAGGAAGGCGTCCTCCGCGAATCCATCAAGGATTTATTAGGTAAAACCCATGATACACCGCTTCTTTCTTGGTGTTTTTCATTGATTACTGATACGTCTTTCTTTCAGAGGCCGCCGACATAACTGTCACCCGACGTCACCAGCTTCGGGAGGACTCTATAGCCGATGCCTTGTCGCTTGCCGCCGAGTCTAATGTCCAAGTCCTTGGACTTCTGCAAAAGACCAAAGGAGCATTGTCGAGGCTATACTCGATGATCTTCCCGAAGATGAAGCAGGAAAAGACTCTCGACGAGATGGCGGATGCTTTCCTTGTCGATCCTTCCGAGCCTGTGGAGGTACTGAAACGCCGTAGCCGCTTAGTTGGGGCGGTTCTTACTTTCCAGTTGCTTATGGGCCATGGGATGGGGTCAGAATTGGAGAGGTTATCTAAGGCATTGCCTGCTGATGATGACAACCATCTGGTCGACCTTGAGCCGTTCAAAAGATCGGCAATAACTTATGCCAACCAACTTCTGAAGCTGGTGGATGAAGCACAAGCCAAGCCTGTTCCTGAGTCTGCCCCTGGTTCATCATCAGCGAATCCTTGAACTCGTTATTTGACTTGTTGTAAATAAGATCATCCGTAACTTGACGTAGTTCAATTAAAATTCGGCTCTGTTGCCAATTCGAACATCCTTTTGTCTGTACAATGTATACTAAGCGCTCCCGATGGGAGTTTTTATTCTAATGCTAGTCTGAACTGAGAACTGTACTGCAGATTCCTTCATCTTCTTCCCGTGCCGAGCTTTTTCTGAACCCTTCGAGTCATGATGAATCAGGCCTTATTCGCTGCTTACGTGACCAAGTGTCTTGTCTAAATAAAGACATTACTTCCCTTCGCGCGATGGCAGCCTTGGTGAAGAAAAAGGGAGAGATAGCGACTGCTATCGAACAGTATGCTCTCGATGGTCTACCGAAAGTTTGGGCTGTAAGGGAGAGATAGCGATTTCTGGCATAGCTTAAATGTTCTTTTAATTGACATTCGCTCCTTTTCCAGTCGTAGCTTCAGATGCAACTGAGGAGAACAGGAAGATCCACGAAGAGGTCGAGGCGATGACCGACGTTGCGCACCCGACGCACGGTTTGTGGCTGCATCGTCCGAAGGCCGTTGTCATGGCGAAGTTTAAATACCGGGTGGAGAAGGCGCATTACTACTTCAATAAGTACCATGCTCATCTCACGATGATTTGGAACACCTTGTTCCCTCTGGATCAAGCACCCGAAATCTTATCTGGCCTGTTCACTCGATTCAAGTCTCCCGAGAGGATTCGACAATTGGTGCAGAAAGAACTTCTGGCTGGTGCCGAGCTTGCCTTTGCTTCGATATTGGCGTGCCATCCGTCTTTAGACTTGAAAGCCGTGGCAAACACTGAAAGGAATTTAGGCCAGTACTATGATGTTGCTAGAGGTCCTGCTTACACCACTGTTTCTCGGATGGAGTCGTGCCTCGAGAAGGAACTGAAGGCCCACTGGGACCGGGGAGCCCGATTATGAATGTAATAACCTTGTACCTGCATAAGATTGCTTTGTATGAATTTATTGCGTGCGTTGCACGCTATGTTAGTTTGATTGATATTTTATTGTCAAGGGCGGCTGAGTGATCGGCCTCAACTCTGCTCTCTCGACGACTTTGTTGAATTATGCAATGTTATTGCGAAGCCTGTATGTAAGTTTTGTAAGAGCGAGACCCATCGACTTAGTCGAGGGAATTAGACGCTTGGCTTCGTCACGCGGTGCACCGGTTTGAGCCTTGTTTTGTGATAATGTAACCATCGACTGCAGCACTCATGTATCTTTCCGAGGCTTGGATTGGTTGTTTTCTTTTACGCGTCATTAATCTTAGCTCCCGTTGAGAGTATTTAATTAATGACACTGTGTAAGCGTTTTTTTTAGGCCAACGCTCCCGATGGGAGTAAGAGCCAATGGTAGGGCCCCATACGGTATGTTCGGATGATAAAGCCTGGGGCAAGAAAAAAGGTAGAAAACCTGATTAGAACTTTTATTCATAATGCAAAAGCGACCTTAAGGGTTGTCGAATAATTAGGGACAATTGTATCCTATGTGTAAAACCGTCGCAGGTGTGCGATGTTCCATGGATTTTCAACATCTTTTCCTGAAGCTGGGTTCTTGAGTCGATAAGCTCCTCCTGGTATCACTTCGGTGACGATGTATGGTCCTTCCCATGGAGATTCAAGTTTCAAGGGTCTCTCCCGCTTCAGCCGAAGTACCATATCCCCGACTCTAAAGCTTCGACTGCGTATTCGTCGGCTGTGATAATTCCTCAACGCCTGCTGGTATACCGTCGTTCTTGCCAAGGCAATGTCTCGTGCTTCGTCGAGGAGGTCTACAGCGTCCTGTAGTGTAGTATTGGAAGAGGATTCCGTGTATGTTGTCACTCGAGGTGCTTCAAACCGAACGTCGGCTGGTAGGACCGCCTCGGCTCCATGCACCAAGAAGAACGGGGTGTACTGTGTCGACCTGTTAGGTCTAGTACGCAGACTCCAGAGTACGGATGGTAACTCTTCGACCCAGGCTCAAGCTGCGCATGTAAGGCGTTTTTTGAGGCCATCACCTATGAGACCGTTGATTCTTTCCACCTGGCCATTGGTCTGTGGATGGGCCACTGATGCAAACTTTAGTTTGATTCCTCCGTCGTCGCAAAATTTCTGAAACTCTTTGGAGTCAAAGTTGGTTCCGTTGTCTGTGACGATACTGTGAGGCATACCAAATCGACAGGTTATCCCTTTGAAGAATTGGACTGCTGTTTTAGCTTTTGATTCCGCATGAGTATCGCCTCGACCCACTTGGTGAACTTGTCGACTGCGACCAGCAAGTACGTGTGTCCTCCAGGTGACGACCTTGGCAATGGTCCAACTTGGTCGAGTCCCCATTGAGCGAAGGGCCATGCTAGTGGTATCGTCATCAAATATGTCGCCGGGGCGTGCGGTTTTGGCGAAAACCGTTGGCAGGGGTCGCACTTCATGACCAGGTCTCGAGCATCCGATGCCGCCGTTGGCCAGTAAAATCCCGCCCTGAAGGCCTTCGCCACGAGGGCTCTACTTCCTGCGTGATGTCCGCAGGTTCCTTCATGTATCTCTCGCAACAGTGCTTTTCCATCGTCAATGGCGATACATCTTTGGAAAATACCAGAAATCTGCGCTTGTAAAGTTCACCGTTTACTATGGTGAAGGCTTTCGACCGCCTAACGATTCGTCTCGCTTCTACCGGATCCTCGGGTAACTCATGTTTTGTTAGATACGCTAAGAACGACTTGGTCCATAGTGGCTCGAGGAGGAGGACTTGTTTGGCAGGAGGAGTTAGAGATTCTTTGGCAGCTTGCTGCGAACTCGCCTCCAATTCATCAGCCGACGGTTTTGGAGGTGCCGATGTCTTTTCTTTTATTGATCGCTGAGTGATCACTTCGTAAAACACTCCGTCTGGGATAGGGGAGCACATGGACCCGATGTTTGCTAAAGTGTCGGCTTCTTCATTGCTAGCTCTGCCGATGTGTTTGAGCTCGCATCCTTCGAATTTAGCTTCCATATTCTGATACAGCTGCCGATAGGCGACCATGTTGTCGCTGACTGCGTCGCATAGGTTCATCGACTGCTGCACCACTAAGTTTGAGTCTCCATAGATCTCTAGACGAGTTGCCCCGCACGCCTTGGCCATCTTCATCCCGTGCAGTAGCGCTTTGTATTCTGCTTCGTTGTTCGTCGGTAGAGAGAAGTTCATACGTAGTATATACTTCATCTTATCTCCCTGCGGTGATATCAGCACCACTCCTGCTCCTCGCACTCGTACTCCGTTTTGACCCATCGAAGTACATTACCCATGACCCCGACATGTCGGGTGCCGCCGCGCGTCCGTGATTGGATCCAATCTCGCCACGAAATCTGGGAGGATTTGGGATTTTATTGTTGTTCGATTGACGTAGGTTATGTCGTGTGGTGCTAACTCGATGGCCCATTGGGACACTCGACCTGTGGCCTCTGGGTTAGTCATTATGCTTTTTAGTGGTGCTTCGCTCACGACGATAATCGGGTGCTCTGTGAAGTAGTGCCGTAACTTGCGGGCTGACCTCCATACTACGAATGCCAGCTTCTGATGATGGGGATACCTCTGCCTTGCGGGTGTGAGCACTTCACTGAGGTAGTAAACGGGTCTCTGCACGCCATGAACTCTCCCCGTTTCTTCTCTTTCGACAACCAGGACGCTGCTAAAGACTTGGGCCGTTGCAGCTATGTACATGAGAAGTGTTTCCCTCTCGCGGGGTTTACACGAACTGGAGATGTCGACAATATCTTCTTTAGCTTGTCGAAAGATTCCTGCGCCTCCTTTGTCCACTCGAACCTTTCTGATTTTTTCATCAAATTGTAGAAGGGCAAAGCTTTTTCCCCTAGCTTAGCGATGAACCAGCTAAGCGCTGCTAGTCGTCCTGCCAGTTGCTGCACTTGGTGCAGATTCTTTGGTGGCTCCATATCAAGTATGGCTTTGATCTTCGAGGGGTTGGCTTCGATTCCTCCGCGGAGATGAAGTACCCGAGTACTTGTCCTCCCGGTACTCCGAAGAAGCATTTCTTAGGATTCAGCTTGATTTTATACTTGTCTAAGTTGTCGAAAGTTTCCCGCAAATCATCGACGAGAGTAGCAGCGTGCTTTGTCTTCACCACGATATCGTCGATGTAGACTTCGATGTTTCTTCCGATCTGCTCTCCAAGGCAAGCCTGCATGCAACGTTGATAAGTTGCTCCTGCGTTTTTCAACCCGAAGGTCATGACGTTGTAACAGAAAACGCCGTGTGGGGTGATGAACGCGCTTAGCTCCTGGTCTTCTCTCTTCAGCTTGATCTGATTGTAACCGGAGTATGCATCGAGGAAGGAGAGGCGATCACATCCGGCTGTGGAGTCGACTATCTGATCGATGCGGGGCAGCGAGAAGTGGTCCTTTGGACAGATGTTTGTTGAGGCCGGTGTAATCGATACACATACGCGAGCGGTGGTGTCCTTTTTGGGCACCATGACAGGGTTGGCCACCCACTCGATTCTTTGAGCTCTCGAATGAATCCTGCTTTACGGAGTCGATTGACTTCCTCGCCAATTGCTCTTCTCTTGGGTTCGGAAAATCGACGCATTGATTGCTGCACCGGTTTGGCCGTCGGGTCAACATTAAGGGCGTGCTCGGCCGAGTTCCCTGGGGATACCTGGCATGTCGGATGGTTCCCATGCAAATATCTCCCAGCGCTCACGGAGGAACTCGATGAGCGCGCCTTCCTATGCGACCGTAAGGTCAGCCGACGTATTGACCATTTTCTTCGGGTCGGTGGGATGCACCTGCAGCTTCTTGGCTTCCTTTGTAGCATTGAATTCATCGGATCTTACATTTCGATTGTCGGCTGGTGGTTGCGTATGATCTGTGGCAGCGTCAATTGCGTTGAGTTCTTCCTTGGCTCCGAACTTCGAAGCGATCTTCTGGAACTCCCTATCGCAGGTGTCTGATCGAGCAAAGCTCCCATGAACGGTTATTGGGGTCCCGTTGTTGCCTGGCATCTTCAGCTTTAGGTATGCATAGTGAGGCACGGCCATGAATTTGGCAAACGCGGGTCCGCCGAGGATGGCGTGATATCGAGACTCCTGCCGACTACTTCGAACTCGATCTTCTCCTTCCTGAAATTGTTGGGCGTACCAAAGACTACATCCAATGATGTTTTACCAAGAGAATAAGCGGGTCGAGTCGGTATGATGCCGTGGAACCCCGTGTCGATTCTCTTAGCATGTCGACCGTTAGACCCATTGCTCTCATGGTGTTGGCGAATAATAGGTTCAAGCCACTTCCTCCATCCATGAATACTTTGCTCATATTGTACCCCCAATCCGCGCCTCAAGGACAAGCGCTGCATGACCTGGTCTAGGGACGGCTTTTGGGTGGTCTCGTCCCGTCTGAAGGAGATGGTTTGCTCGACTCGCCGATGAATTCGGGTGTGTCAACCATAGCCACTTCTGCATACTTCACTTCTCGCGAGAACTTCTTGATTTCCCTCTTTGAAAAGCTGGTTTTATGGATCATGGTGACCTGCCCGCGTGGCTCTGGGAATACTTCGGCTGGTACATACTCGTCTTTTTCCATTGGTTCGTACGGTTCTGGTACATACGGTTCCGGCGGATGGCCGTAGGACCTTGCCCTCTTCTCCATCATGTGAACTCTTGATATAGCTTCGGCTCTAAGATCATCAGAGAACTGCCGAATCTCCAGGAAGTGTCGACAGTTCCTCAACAAATGACTGGACTTCTCCCGACCATCCTTTGGATCGATGTAGGAGTGGAGGTAACATGGTGCCTCGAGTTGCTCTGTAGCCGAAAGGTACGGAGAGCGGACGCGGCCCCTGATTGATGATGTGTCGTGGCATCCTTGCTCGAACTGTCGAAGATGAACTGCTGTTCTGCCTTCCTCCTCGCGGTGTGAGCCCTTTCGTTTTTTCCTCTGTCCTGTTATGATGTCGAAAATCCCTCGATTTCTCTCTCGTATGCTCCTGGGCAGAACTTTTAGGGCTGCTGTTTGAGGAACGTCTTCCGAAGCCGCGACCTTTGGGTCAGATGCGCTGTCCGCAGGGAGGCGAAGGAAACCTCCGGAGTCGATGATGAAGTGGACACCGCCGAAAGTAGCATCCATATTGCGGGATGATCTTGCTTGCGTCGGGTGGAGTGTTTCGCGGTGTGGCGCGAACTCGAAGGTCCCGCAGCGGATCGAGTCTCTTGGCTCTGCTGGTGTCGGTGATTCGAGCAAGAACGCCGCGGACGTGACTGGTACTGCCGATGACCTGCCTTGTGCCGACAGGTTTCCCACAGACGGCGCCAATTGTCGAGGGTGCTCCTCGGCAATGCCCTCCGATAGGGGCTTAGGGTTGGTGGAATCCTGCAAGCTGACACGAGACATCGGTTCACGTGACAAGCGGGGAGAGCGATTTACCCAGGTTCGGGGCCCTCGATGAGGTAAAACCCTTACGTCCTGCCTGTCTGTTCTTGATTATGATGATAATGGGTTACAATGGGGTGCCGAATAGTTCGGCTGAGATCTTGTCGAGTTGGCTAAGCGCTAAGGTAACCTAGCTTTAAGCTTCTGCTGGCTATGATCGCTAAGATTGGTTGTGTCCCTCGACAGCCCCTCTCCTGGACTTTATATAGGAGGCCAGGTCTCAAGAGGTCTAATCGAGTACGACTGGGTTTATAGTAGATCTATCTCTAAGCTTTCCTTGTTCGGCTCCTTCCGTGTCTTGCACTTCAAGGAATCTTCCGCCGCGTCTCTCTTGGCGGCCCATCTTGCCGTCGAGTGCCTTCATGGGCCTTCAACTAGGAAATATAGGGTAGGGAAACATTGGTTACCCGAAGGGTAATGCCCACGTCAGGGAGGCATGCGCGAGAGGAGGAGATCCAGTCCAGGCCGGCGCCAGGTCCGGTCCGACCGGCCGTGCGGCCGGACCAACCGGTTCCAGACCTGGTCCGACCAGCTGCCACGCCGGATCATCCCGGTCCAAACCGGACCATACGCTTGTGCCAACCGGGCCACTATCTAGGGGCTCTGGAGCCATCACCCGGTCACCACCCGGCGCCGCATCCGGTTGAAACCGGATGGGCCGGTCCCAGACCCAGTCGACCGGCCCCCAGGCCGGCCGAGTCCGAGACTGTCTCGACCAGATCTATTCTGGGTCGGTTATTTTCATACTTTTTCGACCTGAGGTCGTCCCGGACGCCTATATAAGTGCCCAGGACGCCCCCAAAGTTGCTTTAGACCACGTTTAAGATAAACCCTAGTTCATAGTTGATTGCTTTGCAACTCTATTGAATCCCTACACCATATTGCATTGATTCGGTGTAATCTCTGAAAGTCTTGTGTGATCTGCTGTTCCATTGGGAATTAGACGGTTGCAACTTACCGCTTCGTGGTCGGCGGCTCCGTGCGCAAGTGTGTGGAGTTGCGAATATCTTGCAGGGTTGAGAGCTGTTGCATTGGCAACAGGAACCAATCGAGAGATCTCGTTGCATCATACAAGTTATCATCCACTTCATCAAGTTATCTCTGTTGTGTTCGCCCCGTGATCATCATCACCACCGTTGCTTACTGAGAAGATCAGGCCACCCCTCTGACCCGAAGAAACTAGTCAACACATCAGCAGACCTTACTACCGCATAGGAAAGCGCGCTCATCGAGTTCCTCCGTGAGAACTGGGAAATATTTGCATGGGAACCATCCGACATGCCAGGTATTCCCAGGGAACTCGTTGAGCACGCCTTTAATGTTGACCCAAAAGCCAAACCAGTGCAGCAGACATTGCGTAGTTTTTCAGAACCAAAAAGAAACGCCATCGGCGAAGACGTCAATCGGCTCCGAAAAGCTGGTTTTATTCGAGAGCTCAAGGAATCCGAGTGGGTAGCCAACCCAGTCATGGTGCCAAAGAAGGATACAACGGCTCTACACAAGTGTATCGATTACGCAAGTCTCAACAAACATTGCCTGAAGGATCACTTCCCGTTGCCTCGCATCGATCAAATAGTCGACTCTACAATAGGTTGCGTTCGCCTCTCTTTTCTCGATGCATATTCAGGATACAATCAGATCAAGCTCAAAAAGGAAGATCAGGAATTAACCGCGTTCATAACTCCACATGGCATTTACTGCTACAATGTAATGACCTTTGGGTTAAAGAACGCAGGTGCAACCTATCAGTGGTACATGCAAGCATGCCTTGGAGAACAGATTGGTCGTAATATCGAGGTTTACATTGATGACATCATCGTCAAAACCAGAAACGCGGCCACGCTCATCAATGATTTAAGGGAAACATTCAATAATCTTGATAGATACAAAATAAAGCTGAATCCCAAGAAATATTTCTTCGGGGTACCAGGAGGCCAAGTACTCGGGTACTTTATTTCACACGAGGAATAGAAGCAAACCCCTTAAAGAGGAAAGCTGTTCTTGATATGGAGCCACCAAGAAGTCTACAGCAAGTGTAGCAATTGGCTGGACGACTGGCAGCTCTTAGCAGGTTCATCGCAAAATTAGGAGAGAAGGCTTTACCGTTCTACCATCTGATGAAAAAATCTGAAAAATTCGAGTGGACGACAGAATCACAAGACGCCTTCGACAAACTGAAAACAGTCCTGTCAACCTCCCCGGTTCTTGTAACACCAAGGGACAAGGAGAAAATGCTACTTTACATAGCTGCAACTGTTCAAGTCGTCAGGTTCGTCAAATATATGAAAAAGAAAGGAGGTAGAATTTTTTTGGGATTTATGGTTAAAGAAGAAAAAGAAGAAAACAGGGTTCTGTTGAATTTCAAGTATTCAGTTTCACCAATAACATACGGAGACTTGCTTCACATTTGGAATTACACAAAAAAATATTTTTCATCGGAAAGAGGTCTACGAATACTTTTGGGAAAACGTCGACGTTTGCTGGCTTATTTGGCAAAGAAAAATAGAGTACGTTATAAGAAATTAATCAGTCAGTTGAATATTCGGGAGCAGTAATTTAATCGTTCTAATTAGTCGTCGAACGAGAAGAAGAAGGAAGACTACATGGTGTGCAAAGCCCCGTATATTACATTAGTGAGGTGCTCACACCTGCGAAGTAGCGGTATCCTCATCATTAGATGCTAGCGTATGCAGTCTGGAGGGCAGCACGGAAATTACAGCATTACTTTGCAGAACATCCGATTGTTGTCGTCTCTGAAGCTCCATTGAAAAATATACTCACCAATCCAGAAGCGACAGACAGGGTATCTCAATGGGCCATCGAGCTAGCGCCACATGATATAACCTACGTCAACCGGACAGCAATCAAATCTCAAGTCCTTCCTGATTTCTTCGTTGATTGGATTCAGTCGCAAATCCCAGTAGCACCCGACATGTAAGGCTCTTGGACAATGTATTTCGACGGGTCCAAGCGCAGTTCAGGTGCAGGAGCAGGGTCAGTGCTAATCTCGCCACAAGGAGACAAAATGAGATATGTCCTTAGGATGAACTTCTCGTTGCCAGCAAATAATGAAGCAGAATACGAGGCATTGCTACATGGTATGCGTATGGCTAAGGCATGTGGAGCTACTCGTTTAGATATTTACGGGGACTCGAACCTCGTAGTACAGCAGTCGATGAACCTATGTGATGCCATTAGCGACAACATGATAGCTTACCGCCAGATGTATCAATCAATGGAAGCTAAGTTGAAGGCTGCGAGTTAAAACATATTGGCAAGGCCAACAACGAGGAAGCCGATACTCTAGCCAATATCGGCTCCACATGCTCTCCTATACCAGATGGAGTCTTTTATGAAGTCATTACTCCAAGGTCTATCAAAGTAAAAACTTCGGCAGTACCAGACATATCGGCTACTGACACGGGGGCTACGCCTCTAGAAGCTGTCGAAGATAACGATACCAGAGCTAATCAGCAAGTCCTTCTCCTTGAGCCTTTATGGACTGAACCTTTCTTGGCATATTTGATGGAGCAAAGGTTACCAGATGATCCAGTGGAAGCAAAACGCATCGTACGACGGTCTAAGGCATGCACTATAGTCGATGGTGATCTCTACAAACGAAGTATCTCCGGCATATTTCAGCGGTGCATTGCCATTGATGATGGAAATGCTTTACTACGCGAAATACATGAAGGGACATGTGGCCATCACGCCAGTAGCAGGCGCTTGTCGCTAAAGCTTTCGGAGAAGGGTTTTATTGGCCAACAGCGGCAGCCGATGCAAGGGACTTAGTTAAGAAGTGCGATCCTTGTCAACGTTTTGCGCCAAAACCTCACGCACCCGCCACGGATTTGATGACAATACCATTGGCCTGGCCTTTTGCACAATGGGGACTTGATCAATTTGGTCCATTACCAAGATCATCACCTGGCGGTCATACTTATTTATTGGTGGCAGCCGGCAAATTCACCAAATGGATTGAGGCCATACCTGTCACTAATTAAACAGCCAAAATCACCGTCAAATTCTTCACAGGAATAACTTGTCGTTTTGGTGTGCCTCATAGCATCATTACAAACAATGGATCTAATTTTGATTCCAAGGAATTCCAACAATTTTGCGACAGCAATGGTATCAAGCTCAAATTTGCTTCGGTTGCTCATCCTCAGACCAACGGACAGGTGGAAAGGATTAATGGCTTAATATGCGATGGTCTAAAAAAGCACCTCACGGGTGCAGCTGGAGCCTGGGTCAAAGAACTACCATCATTACTCTGGAGTTTCCGGACTACGCTGAATAGATCTACACCGCAAACACCATTTTCCTTGTTTACGGAGCCGAAGCAGTTTTGCTAGCCGATGTTCGCTTTGAAGCACCAGGAGTGGCTGCATATACAGAGACAGCTTCTGTTCACGCCTTACAGGACGCTGTCGATCTTCTTGATCAGGCTCGGGACATTGCCTGGCAAGAACAACAGTATTACAGCAAGCATTACGAAATTATCACAGTCGAAGAATTCGTACTCGAGGATTTAGCGTTGGAGATCTAGTACTTCGGCTGAAGCAAGAAAGAACTCTGAAGCTGGAATCCCCATGGGAAGGACCGTTCATTGTATCCGAAGTAATACCAGGTGGAGCTTATTGCCTTAAGAACCCAGCTTCGGGAAAAGATTTTGGGAATCCTTGGAACGTTGCACACTTGCAACGATTTTATGTGTAGAACTCGACCATTGTCTTCGCCACATGAAGGTTTATTAGTCTGATGAATATTATGAATAAAGCTTTTCGATTAGTTTTCATTATTCTTCAAACGCTTTGGCTTCTTACTGCCTACTAATCCCTTTGGGAACTCCAGTTAAACTACACGTCAAAACCCTGTCCGATAATACTCGGGGGCTGCAACGTATCCTTATAATATTGGTAATTAATTCTCCTAACAGGAGCTATGGTTATCAGTATTATCTACTACAAGCTTGATAATTTATACTCCTATCGGCAGCGCTGGTTATCAATACATTAAAAATCCATCCAAAGCCTCAGATAAACTATCAAGTGCTGCAGCTGGTGGAAACAATATAACTTACAAAAAGGTTCATATCGGTGCACCGTGTTACGAAGCCAAAAAAAGGAAATTGAATCCCTCTTCGAAGGGTCTCGCTCTTACAAAACTTACAAAAACGACTCTGCACAAAGTTGCAAATACAACAGGGTCGTCGGGTGAGCGAACTAACTTGATCACTCAGTTGCCCTCGACAAAGCATTTAATATGGAATTCACAAATCCAAATATTTATAATTACTACTTGCAACGCAAGGTTACTACAAAGAAACAGTTTTTACAAAACTACATTATTACAACAAGGCTTCTTGATCTTCTCGGGCCTTCAAATCCCTTTCAACTCATGTTTCCATTCGAGAAATTATAATATATGCAGGATACCTAGCTATGGGATAATATTGATCTAATCTTACATTAGCATTTGCTATGCCTTCCAAATCTATGGTTGGGTTGCAAGGTAAGACAGAAGCAAGTGCAAGTTCGGCTCCAGCAAGAAGTTCCTTATGCACAAGTAATCGAATTCTATCCGGAGTCTTGAACCGATTGAATAAAGCAGACAAAGTCTCGGGTGCTTGATCCAATGGAAACATAGTCTTCCACACCATGGAGAGATGGGCGTGATATTTTTCGAAGTAATAATGCACCTTCTCGACTCGATGTTCAAACTTAGCTATGTTTACATCCTTTGATCGATTGTACCATAGTTCATGCTTTGGGTGAGCAACATTAGTCATCGCTGCAATCTTTTCATGGATCCGTTTGTTTTCTTCTGATTCATCAAAAGCTACGACTGTTGAAGTCAAAGAATTAAATCAGCAGAAGATTATTCAATGAATGGATCAGCTGAAAATAAGGGTGGTTGATTGCTTACAGCTCAAACTCTCAGCGGCAACACGGAGACGATCCAAAGCATGTTTTTCAACCGCAGCAGCAATTTCACTTTTTCTTTTCACCAAAGCTGCCATAGCATGAAGATTGGATATGTCTTTGTTCGACCGAGAAATTTGATCGCGTAAGAAACGAACAAGATCAGATTCGTCGACACCCGAAGAATTCAAAGAAGTTTCGATACAAGAAGAAGTTGAAGAATCTGCAGTGAAATTCTTAATTCAGAAAGGTGTCGATAAAAAGCGAAAAAACTCCCATCGGGAGCATATATTACATTCAAAAGATTGTTGACACTAGCAACAGAGCTAGTACAGAATAAGACTAAAATGTATCAGAATTACAACAAGGAAGCCAGGTTCAATTCAAGGTTGAGCTGACGATGAGTCAGGAGCAGCTTCAGATGCAGCCTTATTTTTGTCTTCATCAACTAATTTGAGGAGTCGAGTGGCGCATAGCACTGAAGATTGCTTGAAACGTTCGAGGTTGACTAGACATTCATTGGCATCTACCGGCAATGCCTTGGATAGCCTCTCCAACTCAGAACCAAGTCCATGCCCCATTAAAAGCTGGAAACTAAGAACCGCCCCGTAAAGACGGGAGCACCGCTTCAGTACCTCTATGGCTTCGGAGGAGTCGATGAAGAAGGTATCCACCATTTATCCAAGGGTCTTGTTTTGGTCCAACTTTGGGAACATCATCGAAAACAGTTTCGACAAAGCCCCCTTTCTCTTCTTCAAAAGACCCTGGACCTGGTTGCAGGAATCAGTAGCAAACGAGAGGGCATCCGACATTGAATCTACTCGAAGCTTATTCGTACGATCATTAGACATATCGGCAATACCTGGAAAATTATGAGTAAGCAATCAAGAAGATGTTATTGCAAATAGTATCATGCAAAGTATGAAGGAACATTTACTTAGCAAGTTTGTGATAGACTCTCGAAGAACACCCTCCTTTTCATCGGCTCTGATAAAATCCTCGTGTCTGGCTTCTTGTTCATCCTTCATTTTCTTTTTCAACTTTTTCAGCTCATCCTTCAGGAGTATATTCTCATTTTGAACTTTGGCTATGAGCATGTTGGCTTCCAACACTTGATCAGCTGAAGTCTTAATGGCTTTGCGAAGTTGGATGTTTTCGGATTCTAGGCGAGTGAATTGATCGGCAAAATCTGCCACAGTGTCAACTGTGGCAAAAAATTGGCTGCAAGCAAGAAGACAGAGGTTATATCAAGCCGCATGACAGACGAATCTCAGCCTATACTTAATCAAAAAATCAACCATCGGCTCGAAGGCTGATAGGATATTGTGATGGATATTATATTTACATGATCGCGAGAAATTGGAGGGGCGGAGGCGCCTGTAGAAGGGTTGATCATTGACAAAGGAACCTTGGCCACGCTTGTTCTTGGCGGAGGAGAAGGATCAGTCAGACGGTATTTTAGCCCTCTTCGCGAGAGGGACATCATCATCATCATCAGAGCTGCTCAAAAATAAATACACACTTTAGGCAAATCGAAGCAAGATAGGCACGAAGAAAGAGGAAAAACTTACAAACTCAACTCCAAATCATCTTCAACGTCAAAGAGGCCTGTCGAACCCTTTGTGGCTGGAGGAGGCGACATTCTTTGAAAGAAAGCAGGGGAAGCAGTTGCGTTAACATCATCATCTTGTCCGCTAGGACTCGATTCAGCAGTCGCCATCAGGTCTTCGTTGATCTTCCTACATCGCATAGACTTAATGAGGGCATCATCCTCGGGGGCTTCGTCACCTAGGACGTCGCTATCATCGAGAGTGTACTGCTCATCTTCGGTCTCTTCCAAAGCATCGTCATCCTCCGGAGCTACCCCACTTTCGAGTGTAGGAGGGTAACATTGAGCAACGGTGGAAGCCTGCCGACAGAACAAGTTATAAGATTCTGATTCAGAAACAAAGAAATGACGTCTGATGCAAATACGAGTAAAATTACCTTAGCGGGAAGATGCTTAAGATCGAGAGGAGGGCGAGCCAAATTCATAACAATATTGTCCTTCTGGCTGAGGCGAGTTAAGCGTCGCACCTTATCTCGATGGTCTTCTTCAGACACATCAGTTGGAATGATCCTAGATTTATCTGATGATCCGTTGAACAACCATAGCTGAAGAGGCCTTGACATCTGTGGTTGCACTCGACGCCTCAGAAAAACTGAGACCACTTCGGTGCTGCACATTGTCAGACCCTCTGCATTCTTCAGGTCCAAGACCTTATCATACAACTGGTCAGCAATGGTGCTTTCTTCGGCAGTCAAAGTGTTCCGCCAGGACTTCTTCAGCACCGCAGAAAGGACATCCTCAAGTGGAGGCAGATTGGAACACCGTCCTGGTACTGGGATGTCGCAGAGATAGAACCACTTCTGACGCCAGCCTTGAACTGACTCCTTCATTGGGTAGTCGAAGTAGTTAACCTCCTTCCTGACGACGAAGCCGACGCCGCCAACGATAGGAGGACCATCGATACCATTGTGGCGTTTGACATAGAAAATCTTCCTCCACAAGCCCCATTGGGGGTTAATGCCGAGGAAGGCTTCACACAGTGTAATAAAGATGCAAAGGTGGATGATGGAATTAGGGGTTAGCTGCCAGACCTGAATCCCATAGAAGAAGAGAAGAGAGCGCAGAAACTCGTGCGCGGGGAGAGAAAGACCACGAAACAGAAAGGCATCAAACATAACGGTGAAGCCCTTTGGAGGCTTCGGGCGGGAGGAAGAACCTGGATGAAGGTAGTCAGATTCGACATATGAGATGAGGCCAGGGACCTCATCTTGTTCTCCTCGTGCTTGGAGATGGTGGAAGCGCACCAATCAAGCTAGCGGCTCCCTTCTTCTTGCCCAAGGTAGTCAGATTCGACAGATGAGATGAGGCCAAGGGACCTCATCTTGTTCTCCTCGTGCTTGGAGATGGTGGAAGCGCACCAATCAAGCTAGCGGCTCCCTTCTTCTTGCCCATGGTCGCATAACTCGTGAATGTAGAGGCAATAGCGAGGAGGAGGCAAGGAAGGACATGAGCAGTATGGAGGGCGTAAAAAGTGAAAACAGGGAAAAACCCCTATTTATAACAGGGAATGATTAAAGACCGTGGCCGTTACTCTGGTGATCGTGGGAAGATGGGCGAGAATCCAGTAGCACACGTGTACGGAAGGAGAGGTAAAACCGGCGGCCCATTACTCCCACTACGCGCGGAAATCGAGGAGGCACCTCGGTCAATGCACAAGCACTAGTCAATTCTTAACTGACCGCGCAGAAGTAGGGTGGGCCCATCAGGTCATTTCACGTCAATCAAATTACCGCAGTGGTTGCATCATTGATGATGTCATCAAAGTTATCGACTACTCAAGAAGCATCCGAAGAAATCTACAACATTCGAGTGGAACAACTTGAGTCTACGCGCGGTTGAAAGCACCCGTGCCTAGACTCGGGGGCTACTCCCATCGGGAGCGCTTGTCGCGCACCCGATAGAAATGATGGACCCGAAGGAACTACGAGAACCAAGATCATGCCCGGGGACTTGATCCTGAGTAGAGTAGCGTTGTTTTGCTATTCGGTAGTTAACCAGCATCGATTGAAGCGGGGACATAAGACAACTTTAGTCCCTGCCCGAGGCTATGCTTTGGCTAGTCACTCGGGGGCTACTGATGTGGGCATTACCCTTCGGGTAACTAATATTGCGCTACCTCCTACGGCCCAGCCAGGGGCCCATGAAGATCATCTGCTAACCAAGGTGGGCCGCCATGTCGGTTCCCGTGAAGGATTCTTGAAGAACAAGGCAAGGAGACGAAGGAACAAGGAAAGTTTAGATATAACACTCTTTGTAACCTATTCGTACTCGAGCAGACCTCTCGAGACCTGGCTCGCAATATAAGGGCCAGGAGAGGGGCTGCTGAGGGACACACAATCAATCCAGCCATAGATAACGTAAGTCGAGAGTTAGGTCATACTCAAATATAGCTTCTCGTCAAGTTCTTAGTCATAGCCTTCGGCTACCCCATTGTAACCCGATATTCACAATAATCAAGATCAGACAAGCATGAAGTAAGGGTTTTACCTCATCGAGGGCCCCGAACCTGGGTAAATATCTCTCCCCGTTAGTTTGGTATCCGATGTCTCGTTTTAGCCTGCATGATTCCGTCAACCCTAAGCCCCTCAAGGTGGGCATTGCCGAGGAGCACCCTCGACACCAGTAAGCTGGGTGGCCCGGCGGCAGGATATCCTAGGGAAGACGATGAGAACTAAGACCACTGAGAAAAACTTGGCATCTAGCCATCTAGCGGGTCGTTGTATGGCCAGTTATGATCGCCTTCTCGCAGAGAGTCAGTCTATCCTCTATACGATGGAGAGCGAGCTGATACGTCCCAAACGTATCTATAATTTCTTATGTTCCATGCTACTTTTATGATGATACTCACATGTTTTATACACATTATATGTCATTATTATGCATTTTCCGGCACTAACCTATTGACGAGATGCCGAAGAGCCGCTTGATGTTTTCTCGCTGTTTTTGGTTTCGAAATCCTAGTAAGGAAATATTCTCGGAATTGGACGAAATCAACGCCCGTGGTCCTATTTTTCCACGAAGCTTCCGTAAGCCCGAAGAGTAAACGAAGTGGGGCCACGAGGCGACGACACAACAAGGCGGCGCGGCCTGGGCCCTGGCTGCGCCAGCCTGTTGTGTGGGGCCCTCGTGACGCCCCTTGACCTGCCCTTCCGCCTACTTAAATCCTTCGTCACGAAACCCCCAGTACCGAGAGCCACGATACGGAAAACCTTCCAGAGACGCCGCCGCCGCCAATCCCATCTTGGGGGATTCAGGAGATCACCTCCGGCACCCTGCCGGAGAGGGGAATCATCTCCCGGAGGTCTCTTCATCGCCATGATCGCCTCCGGATCGATGTGTGAGTAGTTCACCCCTGGACTATGGGTCCATAGTAGTAGCTAGATGGTCGTCTTCTCCTCATTGTGCTATCATGTTAGATCTTGTGAGCTGCCTATCATGATCAAGATCATCTATTTGTAATCCTACATGTTGTGTTTGTTGGGATCCGATGAATATTGAATACTATGTCAAGTTGATTATCAATCTATCATATATGTTATTTATGTTCTTGCATGCTCTCCGTTGCTAGTAGAGGCTCGGCCAAGTTGATACTTGTGACTCCAAGAGGGAGTATTTATGCTCGATAGTGGGTTCATGCCTCCATTAAATCTGGGACAGATGACGAAAAGTTCTATGGTTGTGGATGTGCTCGTTGCCACTAGGGATAAAACATCGATGCTTTGTCTAAGGATATTTGTGTTGATTACATTACGCACCATACTTAATGCAATTGTCTCGTTGTTTACAACTTAATACTCGGAGGGGGTTCTGATGATAACTCCGAAAGTGGACTTTTTAGGCATAGATGCATGTCGGATAGCGGTCTATGTACTTTGTCGTAATGCCCCGATTAAATCTCATAGTACTCATCATGATATATGTATGTGCATTGTTATGCCTTCTTTATTTGTCAATTGCCCAACTGTAATTTATTCACCCAACATCTGCTATCTTATGGGAGAGACACCACTAGTGATCTGTGGACCCCGGTCCTATTCTTTACATCTGAAATACAATCTACTGCAATTGTTCTTTACTGTTCTTCGCAAACAAACATCATGCCGGTGAGATTGACAACCTCACTGTTACGTTGGGGCAAAGTTCTGTGATTGTGTTGTGTAGGTTCCACGTTGGCGCCGGAATCCCTGGTGTTGCGCCGCACTACACTCCGCCGCCATCAACCTTCAACGTGCTTCTTGACTCCTACTGGTTCAATTAAACCTTGGTTTCTTACTGACGGAAACTTGCTGCTCGTGCGCATCACACCTTCCTCTTGGGGTTCCCAACGGACGTGTCAACTACACGCATCAAGCAAATTTCTGGCGCCGTTGCCGGGGAGATCAAGACACGCTGCAAGGGGAGTCTCCACTTCCAATCTCTTTACTTTGTTTTTGTCTTGCTTTACTTTACTTTATTTACTGCTTGTTTGCTCTTATATCAAAAAGACAAAAAAATTAGTTGCTAGTTTTACTTTATTTACTGTCTTGTTCTCTATATCAAAAACACAAAAAAATTAGTTACCTGCATTTACTTTATTTACCTTTAGTTTATTTCATCATGTTTCCTCCTAAGTTCACTCGAAAGACATACCGGTAGGACGAGGGTCTATAATTGGGAGAGATAATATAGAAGAATTTTTCACTCATGTTAGTACCACTCGAAGATTTTGAAGATAAACACTTGGTAGAACTTGCTCCTACTTATGAAATTGTCGTTGCTTCTTTAGTACACATGTTGGAAACTAAATTTGTTAATCTCAATCCTATAATCCAACACATGTTTCTTACACTCGGTGATATGGAAGAGGGAGAAAAGAAAGATTTTGTCTTAGAAACCCTTCTTAAAGAATTTGGTGGTGTAGCAAGAGAGGCTAGAAATGTCTTTATTAAATATAAGATGCTTGGCTCTTATACCAACTTTGCTAGTGTCCTTGAAAAGATGGACATGGAGAGAATAAGGTACACTAATAATATTAATGATGGTGGGGAGATTAAGACAACAATACCTTGTAAGCTCCTAGGAATGAATGACGCTCTAGAAAATAACTATGGTTGGCTTGTCCCTGAAAATTTGTTTAACGAGGATAGCAAGCCTAAGAATAATGAAAAGGGAGCCTCTGAAACTCACATAGATAAGATAAAATGCATAGTTGAGAAAACTCCCAACACCTATTTTGATGCTTCGTCTCTTGATAATACTTGATACACACTTTCTGCGCCTAGCTGAAAGGCGTTAAAGAAAAGCGCTTATGGGAGACAACCCATTATTTTACTTCTGCACTTTGTTTTATACTTGAGTCTTGGAAGTTGTTTACTACTGTAGCAACCTCTCCTTATCTTTATTTTATTGCATTGTTGTGCCAAGTAAAGTCTTTGATAGTAAAGCCAATACTAGATTTGGATTGCTGCGCAGGAACAGATTTCTTGCTGTCATGAATTTGAGCAGTAGTCTCTGTAGAAAAATCAAAAAATCTGCCAGTTTACGTGCGTGATCCTCGGATATGTACGCAACTTTCATTCAATTTGGGAATTTTCATCTGAGCAAGTCTGGTGCCACTTTAAAATTCGTCTTTACGAACTGTTCTGTTTTGACAGATTCTGCCTTTTATTTCGCATTGCCTCTTTTGCTATGTTTGATGGATTTCTTTGTTCCATTAACTTTCAGTAGCTTTGTGCAATGTACGAAGTGTTAAGAATGATTATGTCACCTCTGAATATATGAATTATGCACCGACCCTCTAATGAGTTTGTTTCGAGTTTGGTGTGGAGGAAGTTTTCAAGGGTCAAGAGAGGAGGATGATACAATATGATCAAGAAGAGTGAAAAGTCAAAGCTTGGGGATGACCCCGTGGTTCATCCCTGCATATTTTAAGAAGACTCAAGCGTCTAAGCTTGGGGATGCCCAAGGCATCCCTTCTTCATCGACAACTTATCGAGTTCCTCTAGTGAAACTATATTTTTATTCTGTCACATCTTATGTGCTTTACTTGGATCGTCTCGTTTGTTTTTATTTTTGTTTTTGTTTGAATAAATCGGATCCTAGCATTCTTTGTTTGGGAGAGAGACACGCTCCGTTGTTTCGTATGAACACATGTGTTCTTAGCTTCATCTTTAATGTTCATTGCGAAATTTGAACTACTTCATTCATTGCTATATGGTTGGAAACGGAAAATGCCGCATGTGGTAAATGGTTTAATGTCTTGAATAATGTGGTACTTGGCAATTGTTGTGCTCATATAGATCATGTTTAAGCTCTTGCATCATGTACCTTGTACTCATTAATGAATAACTACATAGAGCTTGTTAAAATTTGGTTTGCATGATTGATCTCTAGAGTCTAGATATTTTCTCGGTTGAGGTGTTTGAACAACAAGGAGACAATGTAAAGTCTTATAATAGTTACAATATGTTCATATGTGAGCTTTGCTGCACCTTTTATACTTGAGTTTGTTTCAAACAACCTTGCTAGCCTAGCCTTGTATTGAGAGGAATTCTTCTCGTGCATCCAAATCGTTGAGCCAATAACCATGCCATTTGTGTCCACCATACCTACCTACTACATGGTATTTCTCTGCCATTCCAAAGTACATTACTTGAGAGCTACCTTTAAAATTCTATTCTTTGTCTTTGCAATACATAGCTCATGGGAAAATAGCCTTAAAAACTATTGTGGTGAAGAATATGTACTTATGTGTCTTATTTCTTAATAAGTTGCTTGTTGAGCGGTAACCATGTTTCGGGGACGCCATCAACTCTTTTACCTTTGTTGAATATCATGTGAGTTGCTATGCATGTTCGTGTTGTCTGAAGTAAGGGCGATTTTCATGATCAAATGGTTTGAGTATGCATACAGTTAGAGAAGAACATTGGGCCGCTAACTAAAGCCATGATTCATGGGGGAAGTTTCAAGTGTGGACAACTAATCCTCAATCTCTTATGAGAATATTAATTGTTGTTGAATGCTTATGCATTAAAGAGGAGTCCATTATCTCGTTGTCTATGTTGTCCCGGTATGGATGTCTAAGTTGAGAATAATCAAAAGCGAGAAATCCAATGCGAGCTTTATCCTTAGACCTTTGTACGAGCGGCATAGAGGTACCCCTTTGTGACACTTGGTTTAAACATATGCTATGCAATGATAATCCGTGTTAATCCAAGCTAATTAGGACAAGGTGCGAGCACTATTGGTATACTATGCATGAGGCTTGCAACTTATAGGATATCTTATACATAACATATATGCTTTATTACTACCGTTGACAAAATTGTTTCTTGTTTTCAAAATGAAAAGCTCTAGCACAAATATAGTAATCAATGCTTCCTCTCGCGAAGGGCCTATCTTCTACTTTATTGTTGAGTCGGCTTGCCTATTCTTTCTATCCCGTAAGCAAACACTTGTATCAACTGTGTGCATTGATTCTTACATGTTTACTTATTGCACTTGTTATATTACTTTGTGTTGACAATTATCCATGAGATATATATGTTGAAGTTGAAAGCAACTGCTGAAACTTAATCATCCTTTGTGTTGCTTCAATATCTTTACTTTGAATCTATTGCTTTATGAGTAACTCTTATGCAAGTCTTATTGATGCTTGTCTTGAAAGTATTATTCATGAAAACTCTTTGCTATATGATTCATTTGTTTACTCATTATCTTCATCATTGCTTCGAATCGCTGCATTCATCTCATATGCTTCACAATAGTATGATCAAGATTATGATAGCATGTCACTTCGAAATTATCTTTGTTATCGTTTACCTACTCGAGGGCGAGTAGGAACTAAGCTTGGGGATGCTTGATACGTCCCAAACGTATCTATAATTTCTTATGTTCCATGCTACTTTTATGATGATACTCACATGTTTTATACACATTATATGTCATTATTGTGCATTTTCCGGCACTAACCTATTGACGAGACGCCGAAGAGCCGATTCGTTGTTTTCTGCTGTTTTTGGTTTCAGAAATCCTAGTAAGGAAATATTCTCGGAATTGGACGAAATCAACGCCCAGGGTCCTATTTTTCCACGAAGCTTCCAGAAGCCCGAAGAGTAAACGAAGTGGGGCCACGAGGCGACGACACAACAAGGCGGCGCGGCCTGGGCCCTGGCCGCGCCAGCCTGTTGTGTGGGGCCCTCGTGACGCCCCTTGACCTGCCCTTCCGCCTACTTAAAGCCTTCGTCGCGAAACCCCCAGTACCGAGAGCCACGATACGGAAAACCTTCCAGAGACGCCGCCGCCGCCAATCCCATCTCGGGGGATTCAGGAGATCGCCTCCGGCACCCCGCCGGAGAGGGGAATCATCTCCCGGAGGTCTCTTCATCGCCATGATCGCCTCCGGATCGATGTGTGAGTAGTTCACCCCTGGACTATGGGTCCATAGTAGTAGCTAGATGGTCGTCTTCTCCTCATTGTGCTATCATGTTAGATCTTGTGAGCTGCCTATCATGATCAAGATCATCTATTTGTAATCCTACATGTTGTGTTTGTTGGGATCCGATGAATATTGAATACTATGTCAAGTTGATTATCAATCTATCATATATGTTATTTATGTTCTTGCATGCTCTCCGTTGCTAGTAGAGGCTCTGGCCAAGTTGATACTTGTGACTCCAAGAGGGAGTATTTATGCTCGATAGTGGGTTCATGCCTCCATTAAATCTGGGACGAGTGACGGAAAGTTCTAAGGTTGTGGATGTGTCGTTGCCACTAGGGATAAAACATCGATGCTTTGTCTAAGGATATTTGTGTTGATTACATTACGCACCATACTTAATGCAATTGTCCGTTGTTTACAACTTAATACTCGGAGGGGGTTCGGATGATAACCTCGAAAGTGGACTTTTTAGGCATAGATGCATGCTCGGATAGCGGTCTATGTACTTTGTCGTAATGCCCCGATTAAATCTCATAGTACTCATCATGATATATATATGTGCATTGTTATGCCTTCTTTATTTGTCAATTGCCCAACCGTAATTTATTCACCCAACATCTCGCTATCTTATGGGAGAGACACCACTAGTGATCTCGTGGACCCCGGTCCTATTCTTTACATCCGAAATACAATCTACCGCAATTGTTCTTTACTGTTCTTCGCAAACAAACATCATCATCCACACTATACATCTAATCCTTTGTTTACAGACAAGCCGGTGAGATTGACAACCTCACCGTTACGTTGGGGCAAAGTTCCGTGATTGTGTTGTGCAGGTTCCACGTTGGCGTCGGAATCCCTGGTGTTGCGCCGCACTACACTCCGCCGCCATCAACCTTCAACGTGCTTCTTGACTCCTACTGGTTCGATTAAACCTTGGTTTCTTACTGAGGGAAACTTGCTGCTGTGCGCATCACACCTTCCTCTTGGGGTTCCCAACGGACGTGTCAACTACACGCATCACGAGCCAGTGGGTGAGGGTTCGTCCGGGTAGGTTTCTAGCAGCGTGTCCTCCAGTTCATTCTCATTTTCTAACTGTTTTTTTCCATTTATTTACATCTCACAGGGCCGGCGGTTCAAACGTCTCCCCAGTAACCACCACGATGGTGGCGCCCCAAGTCCGGTCGTCGGAAGCTGAGTTCGGCCCCGTTTCACGACCAAGCCAGGTAGGCTGTATGCCTCTATCCACTTGTTTTTTTTATACTCCATCCAATCCATTTTAATAGACTCAGATTTAGTACTCCCTCCGATCCATTTTATTTGACTCAAATTTAGTACAACTTTGTACTAAATCCGTGTCAACTAAAAGGGATCGGAGGGAGAATACAACTTTACTAAATCCGAGTTAACTACTAAAAGGGATCGGATGGAGTAGTTTATGTAATCACGGCTTTCCGTTTAATTATGTGTTGATGAACCCTATGCTATTTGTGGAGCGTCCCAGTGATGTCCATTCCTGTATCAAGATCTGTGCTAGAAATTAGTAGTACTATTTTTTTGCGTGTAATTAGTACTCATATATGAATTAGTTGGATTCTTTTTTTCATACAATGATCGTGCCAGCAAATGGAGGTGAACATGGCCCACATAGGCAGCCAGCTAGGGAATGAACTCTCCCTCACCCCGGAGTTTGATCATGTTCACGTAGATTTGGCGTTCGAGAAAAAGATCTGCCTTTATCTTCAGCAACGCATCAATACCTTTAATGTCCAGCTTGACTGGCTTAATGAGAAGAACGGCTTTTATGTGGAACTGCATAATCAGAGCGTCACATTGATGAATGATGATGCAAACACCACCATCAAGGGCGAGGGTTCGTCCGGGTAAGTTTCTAGCGAGGTGTCCTTCAGTTGATTCTTATTTTCTAACTGTTTTTCCATTTATTTACGTCTCACAGGGCCGGCGGTTCAAACGTCTCCCCGGTAACCACAACGACGGTGGCGCTCCAAGTCTGGCCATCGGAAGCTAAGTTCGGCCCCGTTTCCCGGCCAAGCCAGGTAGGCTGTATGCCTCTATCCACTTGTCTTTTTATAGTTTATGTAATCACTGCTTTCTGATTAATTATGTGTTGATGAACCCTGTGATATTTGTGGAGCGTCTGAATGTTGTCCATTCCTTTATCAATATCCATACTAGAAATTAGTACTCCTATTTTTTGTGGGTAATCTTCTTTACTACAGTATTAAATTCGCATCGGCCTGGTACGTCGTACGTCTTCTGTTCAGAAAACTGTTTTACATTTTGCCCCCCAAAGAAACGGGAGATCAACCCGGAGTACAAACTGTCCACCAAAACTGCACACCGCACGCTCCTGGTCGAGCCAACCTGCCCGACCTGCCCGTGCGTGGATCCGGTCGCAACTCCAACACCACGCCCCTCCACCGTTTTCTCTTTCTCCCGGGCTCCCCACTGCGTCAATCGGCTCTCCGACGAAGTCCTCCTGCGCTGAACCAACCGACCAAGCACGGCCTTCGGTAGTCCGGCCCATGGCCGCTGCACGGAGACGCCTTCCAACAACGCGCGGCACGCTCCTTCTCCAAGTGGTGTAGCCCGACACCCCCTCCCCTTATCCTAAATCGACGTTGCGCCGGTAACCTCCTGGCGGCAGGCCGGCAGGCGGCAGCGGAACATGCGACCAAACCGTACCGACGATGGGGGCAACAGCCACCGCGCGATGACCTTGATCTTCACGGTGGCGGCGGCAGCGACGGCCAATAGGCCGGCCGTGCACCTCGCCTCTTCATCCGGTCCCTCACAGCGAGTCAGTGACGGCGGATTCTGTAAATCAATCCAGAAATGAATTGATAGAATTCTGCATACCGCAAACGAAGCTTCACGATAGGGAACCTTATCCCTTCGTGCAGTTTTCAGTTCGATTCACTAGCTACATAGTCCCTGCTTTTTACAGTTAGACCGTCAGGTTGAGTACTATACAGAAACTTGACAATCAGAACGCCAAATAGAAAATCGCATGCTTCAGCGTACACAGGGGAAGTGTAAACATAGGTGATTGCTTGTGTGTTCATGTTATTGGTTGATATTAGGGATAACTAAATGACCAAAGTTAATCTGTTTTGTGATTTAAAATATGCATTAGTGAAGCATTTATCATACTTACGACATGCTCTGGAACGAAGAAATGCAAGATGTGCAATGACATTAAAGCAAAACACATCCGATCAACATATGCGGAATCCGCAACATACACGCCCAAACGAAGAAAAATGAAAGATATTAGCAGTGTTGGTCTGCTGTCAAACCTAACATATAAAAAAAGTCCATCAATAGCAAAGTTCAGGGATATTACAAATTTGGTGGTGCTGTTGCATATTGATTAGGAATAGCAAGTGGGAAATGGTTTAATAGCGGGACAAAGAGAATTGCATATACAAATATTAACAAATTTTGGTGTAGGTTTGCTAGACATTGTAGATTTGCATATATAAAACCAATAACGAATTTTAAGATGGGATATATTAAATTACATATCTTTATCAAATACAACCAAATCTAATTCAAAATTTTGTAGTACCATTGATGTTCGATTTATCTTAGCATAATAAGGCGAAATAAGATGGAGGATAGATCCACATGTGGGAAAAGTTGAGGCAAAATCATGGGTGAGGGACATGGGAGGGAGGCTAACATTCATAAATCACAATATTGTTTCGTAGCAACGCACGAGCATTCAGCTAGTAGATACATTATATTTACATTTACATAAATCTACAACATTGTTGTTGCAGAAGTTAGGTGTAATTGGTATCTCCGCGATATTAATATATACTCCTTGTCGGAAAAAAAATAACTATATTTAAGAACTTCTAGATTACACAAACTTTGGATCGAGAGTTAGAATCAAAGACAAAAAAAAAAGTACTGGTAGTACTATAATAGACCCAACTAGCTAGAAACTACTGATGCCTAGATGGAAGATTTGTGTCTAAACTAGGAAAGACTCAACTAGACTACTGATCAACTGATGCCTAGATGGAAGATTTGTAACTAAACTAGGAAATCAAACTGATCAATGAACTTATAACAGCATCATGGCCATCACGCCAGCGACCGACATTGCCGCAGCCGTTCCGGGGGCCGATTCGACAGCCGCGGCGCTGGGCAGATAGTAGCCCTGAGACGGCGTCGGGAGAGGCGTATAGTACAACCAGAAGGGGAAGGGATTGTAATAAGTCTCAGCCTTTTCTATGGTCGCCCAACCTTCCGACGCCGATGACGGCGCCGCCGGTATCCATAGCTCCGCCTCCACGGACGCCGTGGCAGGCGGCATGGACGGCGCCGGGGACACGGGCGTTGTCCTGGCCACCGACATCGCTGGCGCGGCAAACAGGGGCTTCCACGAGAGTCAGGAAAACGAAGAGCCTTCTGTTGTAGGAAGCCATGAGAGGAGACGCTGCACCTTGTTGGCACAGCCCAAGCACGCCTGAGCACTTCCCGGCGAGAAAGTCTCGAAGAGCAAGCAGTCAGCCGGTTCTAGCACGAGATTGGCGTGCCAAAGTGTCGTGTAACGGGCCTATTTTTGTATTGCTTGACGGTGATGGGTTAGGAAGTACCGTATACAAGCATATATACACGGCCAGCGGCACAGACGGATTATGACTCGGTGATGAACTCATACGCAAGTCGGAGGCATACTCAGGCACGCACACGGACTGGGCAGATGTCGGGTTTAATTCCAACAACATCCAAAGAGGCTCTGATCGATGAAAATATTGGTCATGGGAAGAGACTCAACTACTCTCCTCAAAATATGTTGCATGCATTTTTTTCATCAATGTTACATGCATATTTTTTGATAAAATTGAGATATCCTTTTATGGTCCGGGGGAGTATGACAAAACATAGGGTGCACACAATATGAAAATATATTTAAAAGGTTCTAATAATATTAATTTCATATTTTTAAAATTTGATACTATATAGCCGATCAATTGTTTAAAAGATTAACTTCAACAAAATATTATAGACAACAAATTTGGGAAAATAAGAGGTACTACATTGTAGGCGGCTGCTGGCAACACATTGGACACACCGAACGTGCAGCAGCGCTCACGCAATCAAGCCGTAGAAAAACACCTTTTTGAAAGAAAAAAATGTGCAAAAAAGCTACTCCATAAATCTATTGTGACAACTCGTTCGATGCCGCGATGCCCCCCCCCCCTCCCCCCGCGCTCATGGAGAGGACACCGGAGAACGACTCAGAAGAATGCGGGGACCGACTTACGAATTGGGCACTAACACAAATGCCAAGCTCAAAGGATGAAGGCGGTGCTGGAGTCGTAGGGCCTCGAACGACGCTTGGTTCCAGAGTCCACCAGGTCGTAAGGGGAGGCATCATCGATGCAAGATTCATTGGAAGAATTGATGAAGGAGGTAGCCCCGAGTGGGAAGAGAAATGAGTTGAGGGACCAAATTTTTTATGAAAGGTGGACAACAACTTTGAGATGCAAAACGAGAAGCATAGACTTAAAGCGGCAAACTTAAAACCGATAAGATCAAAGTAGAGTCCAAAAAAATTAATACAACATCTAAGATGAAGAACGGAGGTTTCAAAAATGTTCTAGAAGGCAAAGACCTTGACAACCGAAAAGAGCTAAGATGGAATCAAAGACGAAGGATTGGTTTGAACGGTGGCGAATCATGCAGATCCACGATTGATTTACATGTACATGTGATATGTTTTTTGATGGCTAGAGCTTGTGGCCGGTGCTTTGGTTGTAAGGCTATATATTTATGTGTTTTTTATTTGTCAATATAATATGCTGAAAACTAGTAAATAGCAACAAAATTGATGATGTTAAAAAAAGTCAAAACGTCAATAAATGGGCCAAAAAAAAGCTGGCATGTTTGGGTTTACCACTGTGGGCAGCCGTCGCATCGGTCTAGACATGTCCCCCCCCCCCCCCCATCCCCTAGGGGAACACAATCTTGGAGGGTGTCAGGCATATTATCGGGCGCCAGTCCATCAAAAGGGTAGATCATCATCATAAGGACAAGATAACCATCATCATCTTAAGATCCTCATGTTACCTCTGTTTTCTCATACTTGATCGGTTCAGTATTCCTCTTTTTGGCCCATCATCATCGGTTGGTGCCACACCATGGCTTTAGATCCATCGACACATCCTCCTATACTGACACAATCATCAAAACCGAACTCAAGTATCAAGTTATCAATAATGCACATGGAAAATACGAACTTAACTTGTGTGAGGTAAGTGTGAAAAAACTTACGATATTTGATCTCAAATCCAGGGCGGACCCAAAAATTGCTCAAGCCTGGTGCTAATATTGGCTTACTGGTGCTATTACATCTGATTTTCATGATTATAGCTTTCAAATTCAAGGCATGCTCGTTGCAGTGCAGCAGCTAGGCTGCCCTCCCAACTAAGTGTCAAAGGCTTAACAGTTTTTAGGCATCCAAAGGATAGTTTCACGAGGAAAATCCATCTAAATGGTCTTGATGCTTCTGAATGATGGAAGAAGATCCATGTCGACATGCATATCCAACATCTGCCATGTAGACTTCTACGATTAAACATGGGAAACAATGGTACGAACAATAGTTATGATTGAATGCACAATGTATAAATGACAACAAAATTATCTCGAGAAACACTAATCACATCAGGTCTAGGTGGGCCATGAGTGCTGGAGAGAAGGAATATGAGCCATTTTTCGAGACTAAGTGGAGGTGAACAAGTGGGAAGGAGAGGTGAACCGGCACTAGAGAGGAAGGGAGACGTGAGAGGGTGCTTGCGAGGAGGGGGAAGTGAGCTACTGCCGGAGACAAAAAAAAAGGTGAGCTGGTATCGATGAAGAGGGACAACATCTCCACCGTTGTCTAAAAGGTGTAGATTTTTCATACTCTAGAAACAAGAGGTGTGCTACTAGGTTTTGGTGAGTTTTGCCTTGCCACCAAAACGCATGTTGATTCAACACTAGCTCAGGTTGCTTGCCGGAAGATGCAAACTCATCAATAATTCACAACAGCCCCCACAAATCTATATGAGCACCTACATGTAAAATCCCCATAAGCTCTCAGTCTAGCAAATCTTTATGTGCCACGTAAAATATGAATGATAATCCTCTTGTTCTCTCTTGTGTGGAGTGCAGCTATGTATTTTTTGGGGGTTTATTGGCTGATTGTGAAAGCGTGTACATGGTGTCGTCACTCCATTCTTCAGAGTGTGCAACTACAAGGGAAGGGAAATATGTGGTCATGCCGCAATAGCAATGGTTGTTATTACTGATCCGTTTACTTCTATTATTGTCATTATTGTTTTGGGGTGTTTCTGGATATGTAATATTCTTCTACAGATAGAAGCAGACCCACCAGATAATGACTATTCGTTCAGAGCTGAGAACCAATCTGAGGTTGGATGGTTAGGAGGGTGGTTGTACCTCTAGCCTACCAGAGTCTAAACCTCAGGTTTGACATCTGTATATCTTATAAAGGCGGAGTATTCATTTGGTGGGAGGCGACGTTTCCGTCGACAGCGAGACGCATGTGGTAACTTCGTCAATTTTAAGATCCAATCCGTCAGCTCAATCTTTCGGAGGTGCTCATAGGGGTAGGGTGTACGTGTGTGCATTCATAGGGGTGAGTGTATACGCGTGTATATGACCGCCTGCATTTGTATTGTGTTTCTAAAAAAAAGACTATAGCTAGTATTTTGTGTAAGAGCTGCAGATTCTTTACACAGACGCAGACTGTTTTGTCATTCCTTGCATTATACTACTACAAGCTAGTATTGAAATTCAGCAATGCAGTTGCTAAATCAGTTTGTAACTATCAGGCCGGTGCCAGCGCAGGCGGGAGCGGAGGCGGTAGCGGCGGCGACGGGGCGGGAGAGGGGCGGGAGGCGGGCGGGACTGGAGCGGCGGGCGCTGGCGGGCTCGCCCGGCGGTAGCGCCCGCTACCGCCCGGCTGTCGCCCGCGTTGGCGGCGAGATGGAGGCGGGAGCGGGGCGGGAGGCGGGGCGGCGCGATGGCGACGCGGGCGAGAGGAGGGGCGAGAGGCGGGGCGACGCGGGCGAGCGGGGCGGGAGGCGGTTTTTTTTCTTTTTTCTTTTTTTCTTTCCTTCTTTTATTCTTTAAATGTCAGTTTTTATTTTATTTTCTTTCCTTCTTTTATTTTCTTTCCTTTTTTTACTCTTTCAGTTCGAAATACAAACACAAGTACACACTTGTCATATAGGCTATTTAGAAAAACAAGAAACATAATTTGTATTTTTATTAATTATTATGTAATCGGTAACATTTTTTGTTGAATACTTTTTTTGCATTATTTTGAATGTCTACAAAAATTCGGGTGAAATAACTTAATGTGAAAAAGAAATGGTGATGTGGAGGAGAGAGAAGTGAGAGTGGGGACTATAGCCCATGCATTGGCAAGGTGGAGTGAGAGTGGGGTGAGAGTGGGGTGAGAGTGAGAGAAAAGCTGACGTGGCGGGGCGGGAGTCGGGCGGTGCATTGGCACCAGCCTGCATATAACAAGTTCCCAAGAACTGCGGGATTACACGAACTTTGGATGGAGAGCAGTAATGACAAAAACTCACTGCTACCTTTTCACAATCGAACTAGACTGGATATATCGATGCCTACCTGGAAGAATTATAACTAACTCCAGGTAAAAAAAAAGAGTAAATAACTAGAACATCAAACTGATCAATGAACTTTAGAACAGCATCATGGCCATCACACCCGCGGCTGACAGCGCCGCAGCAGTCCCGGCGGACGGTACGCCAGCCGCGGCGCTCGACGGAGCGTCGGCGTCAGACGGCAGCATGCCAGGAGTTAGCATCGACATCCATATGGGGATAAACACCGCTATGTCGTGTCGTGTCGAGGACACCGTCGTAGGCGGCATGGACGTCGTCACCCCGGCAGACGGGCGTCCCAGGGGCGTTGTTCTGGCCATCGACATCGCTGGCGCGGTGAGCAGGGCCGCCACGAGAGTCAGGAAAACGAAGAGACTTCTGGAGGAAGCCATGAGATGCTGCAGACAAAGAGAACAGAACAGATTGGTTTGCTCCGGTCGAAGAGAACAGAATAGATTGGTTTGCAGACGAACAGAAGAGAAGAGAACACAGCCTTCACTAGGGATCACCTGATTGGTCGAACGATTCGATAGAGGTGGATAGCCCGATCTGGAACTCAGGAAACTCGCGTTGTTAGTTATCTTTTTTTTTTTGAGTGGTTCGTTGTTGTTAGTTATGTGTTGCTAGTTCCTTTATCGAAAAATCTGTTGCTAGTTGTTGGACTTGGCCCATTTGGACCCTAGCGGCGCACGGCTGAGTAGTGTGACGAAACTGAGCGGCCTATCCCGAGACCGGACGACGACG
Source organism: Lolium rigidum (assembly GCF_022539505.1). Classification (NCBI taxonomy): domain Eukaryota; kingdom Viridiplantae; phylum Streptophyta; class Magnoliopsida; order Poales; family Poaceae; genus Lolium; species Lolium rigidum. The sequence continues at coordinate 78,185,085 of NC_061513.1, forward strand.
GAGGATCCTCCGATCAGTAATAAGTGTTAGGGTTTTAGTTAGGTTCATGCACACTAACTTCTTTACGACTTGGAAGAATATGGAACGGTAGGGAGATGGTCCGAGGAAAAGACTAGATCGGATATAATTCCCCGTCCATAAATAAGTATTGTATTGTGATCTAAATTCAGTCTAAAGGGAGGCTAACTTCTGACGAGTCGGTAGGCTTGGGCCGAAGCGTCTATATATACCTCTTGTAAGCCGCCGGTTAGGGTTTATCAGATTATAAGATACCCCACGTCATTTGTAAACACTCCCCGATATAGTGAAGTTTTGCTGGCTGACGTCCGTGATTTTTTCCCCTTCTGTGTTGGAAGGGGTTTTCCACGTTAAAATTTTGTGTCTCTTGCGTGTGTTCCTTTATCGTTCTTCGTTATTTGCTTGTCGCGTTTATAACAATAAGTGTCCTTTTAGATTCTATATTAAGTTTTTAGAAGTACATTTGACAAATTTTACCGAAGCTTGTACTCCTTCCTTACCGGTTTATAAGGGTTACTCACAGTTTAGAAAAAGTTTGACCATATTTTTGGAGTTTAGGATACCAAGAACCCCGAGCTGTTTCGGACGACATACTCGCGACTAGCAGAGCTACCACGAGAGTCAGGAAAATGAAGAGCCTTCTGTTGGAGCCCATGAGACGAGATGCTGCAACCAAAGAGAGCAGAAGTACAGAACAGATTGGTTATTTGGTTTGCTCTGATCGATGAAAAGATTGGATCACAGGAGCGTCAAATATATAGCAGGGTGCAACCGGCAAGCCTGGAGCGTATGTCCGAGTCGTACAGGGTATCCTGATCCTAACAGTAATAGGTTACCCGCTCTTGAAATCTACTACAGCTCGTGCAATTTTCACAACTTCTCGCCGCCCAGGTTGCTCCCTTGGTGTAAAATCCGCTTCACCGTGTCAAACAGCTCCTGCATCTGCTTCATAATATTTGCATGAGCCTAGCAAGTCATGTGTAAGAGAAATTGGAAGAATTCATAATATTTTGATAATACTTAGTGATTACTAACTTTCACTATCTAATGCATGCATTGTCAATTATTACTGAATACACTATAAGTTGGAAAAAACCGACCACGAAAAAATTGGTAGATAGTCAAACAAAACTCCAGTTTATAATCCAAAAGTTTATATAAATTTTCTTACATAATGGTACACTAGAAATCTCCCTATTGAGATATTAGTTAGGACATATTCAATAGATATATATAGCAAACTATTAAATATATATCAATATTACTGTGGATGCAAGAAAAGGTGCATACAACTTTTTCAATGTAGAGTGGAAATAACATTGTTTTGTTTTAAAATATTTTTTTTTAGCACAAGTAACTGTAATAATTAATGTAAATTGTAATAAAAATGTAAATTATTATTAGAAACATTTGGTATTTTATTAACTATGCTAATCGTGAAATGAGAAAATTGTTAACACTGTAGTATAATAAAATAAGTTACACATGGGTATACAAGTTTATAGTAAATTGTTTTATTGAATTTGCCCCGTGTCCAAAATTTATTTGGACCGGCCCAACACTAACCACAATTGTTCCATCCCAAAGGAGTTTCTAAACTTCTGTTGAAGGATTTGATGATGTCTTTGTTAACCTTTGAGAGCCGTGAGTAGGTAGGTCGGGTAAAAGGCCTCGTGGAGTTGATTCAGGCTGCTCTTTTGGTCATCAAAATGAATCTGACTTGGCAGATACAATCATATTAGTTTTGCCTATGATATGTTGAACAACCACAAGTTTGAGTTGACCCAAGGAAAGCAGGAGACCAAGGTAATGGAAGTTGATCTTGGAGGCTTGAAAGTCTTGTAGGATGAAGTCAAGATCGAGGTCATGACATCTAATGGGGTGATAGCATATTTGGAGAGACAGAGTCCAGACACTCCTCGGAAGTCATCTAGGATGGTGTAGAGGTTGTGAAGATCACTTTTAGACATGTCGCCGGATTCAGTTGCCACCTCAAAAAGTCTCTGAAGTGGGTTAAAAGCCAAAATGAAGAGTTGTTGTGAAAGTGAAAACATGGTCGCCTTGACTAAGCTCCCGACCATGATTTGTTGTTGTGCTCGGGATACCGATGAGGAGAATGACGTACGAGGTAGTGATAAGAAAAGGAGCCACACAAGACCTTCAAATGTTCGTGCAACCGAGATGTGGCAAGAGGTCTAGGAGGAAATCCCATTGAACTCCATTGATGTCGAGTTCAATTAATAGTGTCTTAGATTTGTTGTAATGAAGGTTTCTACCAACTAGCAAACAAAGTTAAAGTTTTTTCGTAGATACTCCTCGATTTGAGATGATTGTATCCCTACATTGTGAACTAGGTTGATTGGTCTAAAGTCTCCAACACAGTCGACACCATCTCTATTTGTAATTAAAGCCACATTGACCGGGTTGAGTATGTGAATGTTATGAGCTTGACCCGAGGCAAAAGCATTTACGACTACCATGAAATTTGTCGAGATGATGTCCCAGCAAGAAGGCTCCCATGCACGGAGATCGCTACCATATCATATCGTGCTCTTCTACCCCCTCAAAATTTCAGACTTAGCTGATCGATGTTTGTTTATGTGAACTATCAATTTTTTAAGTACATTACAAATTGCACTTGATTGTGCAACATCAACAGGCACAACTTCATTTAGCAATATGATAAAACGATAGTGCAATCTAGCAATATACATAGTTCTCATCACCTCCATTGATCCCTTCGTGTAAAATCGGCTTCACCTCGTCAAACAACTCTTGCATCTGCTTCCTGGAATGAAGAGGAGAAGGGTACATGCACATGTCGCAAGAATGTACATCACAAGTTGCACCTGAATGTGCGGCATCAACGGCGGTCGCCGTACAACTTCATTTTCAAAACTTGTCTCCGCCTGCGCTGCTCCCTTGGTGTAAAATCCGCTTCACCGTGTCAAACAACTCCTGCATCTGCTTCCTGGAATGCAAGGGAGATGGGTACATGCACGCGCAGTCCAGCCTACCGTCCCTGATGGAGTCGAACACCCCGACCGATGGGCCGATGCCGTGCACGGTGGCGATGCAGGCATAGTCGTCAACGCCAGCCTTGCTCTGTAGATAAGAGAGGTCGTAGGTCACCGGCTCCTCGAACACGGAGACGAGCGCCGTGCGGAGCGCGGAGGCCGTTGTCAGCTGCGGGTTCTCGATGGCGCGGCACATGAGGAAGTTGAGGTCAGCGGTGTCGGTGAGGTGCTTGTTGCTGTTCTTGGCGCTGGTGTAGGAATCATGGCACCTCTTGGCTAGCTCCCACAGGGTTTCCTCGCCGTGTATCTTGTGGGTGTTGGTGATAGCAGAGTAGAAGAACCCTGCAACGGTTGAAAAGTCTCAGGCTCGAACTGCAGAATGATAGTTGTAGTACTGACAAGTGTTCTAGTCCTAGTTGGACTCACTCACCAACGTTGTGATCATCCAAAGGTGGTTCAAGAAACTGGCGGCAATTGATGAGGGTCGCAGTGGAGTAGGTCTCCTGCTGGCCGCTGTCCAGCTTCTTGGATTGCCGCGCAGCTAGCAGCGTCGCGGCAGCCATGGCCGAGCAAAGCTTCACCCCGTTCTCCTTGCACGCCTACATGACAACGCGCAAAGAATCAGTAACCCGTAGGCTGAAATGCAGTACCAATGTGCAAAGAAGCAGTAATCCCTGCGAAGAAAAATAGCTGTGTGAAAGGCAGACTCACATCGAGCAGCCGCGCCGTGTCGTCGCGGCCGAACGCGAGGCGCACCATCTGCGTGGACCGCGCCGTGCCGGTCTCGACGAACGGCAGCGTGGAGGTGCGGAGGCCGTTGATGGAGTAGCCCACCATGTCGACGCCACGCGCCCAGAACGGCTTCCACGCGTCCTTCTTGGGTATCCTGTCCTCCAGCCCCGCCTCCACCGCCGCCGCCTCCGGGTCGCCGGCACCCGCGCCGCCCAGATGCGCGAGGAGCTCCCGCAGCAGCGCCGCGGACGCCGCGCGGTCGCAGGCCGCCGTGTGGATCCGGACGAACAGCGCCGCTCCGCCCGCGGGGGCCGGCAGGTCGTAGAGCGCGGCGAAGAGCACCGGGGCGCCGTCGGGCCCGGGACCGGGCTCGGCCGCCGCCCACGGGTTGCGGTTGAGCTCGCGCTCGAGGAGGGAGTCGAAGTCGAGCGCGGAGGGCTCGGGCGCGAGGGCGAGCTGCGGCGCGGAGGATGGGGGGAAGGCAAGGGTGGGGCTGGAAGTGGAGGCCGCGCGGAGGTGGGCGCGGAGGATGGGGTGGGCGGTCTGGAGGGAGCGGACCGCCGCCTCGGCCGCGGTGGCGGCGCCGGCGCGGGGCGAGAGGCGCAGCGCGAGGAGCGTGGTGCCGGTGCCGCCCGGCACGGCGCGGCACCAGCTGTACTCCGTGCCGCCGACCGGGCGAGCGCTCCACGCCGACCCGCCGGGCTCGGCCGTGCCGGCCTGCTCCTTCCCGGGATCCATGTCGACAGAGGGTGTGGCCGCCGCTGCTGATGCAAATAGCGAGTTGGGGTTTGCCGGTTTGATTTGGATCGGAGTCGGAGATGAGCGAATGAGCGATGTGTTGGGGTTGGTGATTGGTCGGCGGTGTTGGCGCTTTGTCGTTGGCTGTGTCCGTGGGCAGAACCTGCCGTCCCCGTCTAGCACCGGTCAATGACCGCGTGTAGAAGCCAGGGCGTTGTAGCTGCAACGACAGCCGCAACAGCAGCAGCTTGCCGGCAAGCCGGGTATTTCATCGCCGCGGTCGACAGGTACGAGTTTCTTGCGTTCAAACGCCGCAAGTGGAAGACGACACTGTTCGTCGGAGCACCACGTAACGGCAATGGAGACCAGATGCCAAGTGCCGATGAAAATAAACCGACTTTTTCAGGAGAAGATAAAACCGATTTAGTTGCCATGCTAGCAAATCAAAGCACCTCACCTTTTTTGCTTCGATACATTACATCGGATATCTACATAGTTAAGATGCACGTAGCTGCAACATGTTCAACAAAGTGAAAGCAACAAAAAACTAAATACATATAATTATTAAATGGTTTTCTATTTCCGTGCTCCTAGTTCATTAGTTTCACTTGTTTTATCCAGTCCGCCTCGACATAGGGTGCAGCAAGAATGGCATTTCCTTCATCAGAAATCTGGGGCATGTTATCTGTTCAGGACTCATCCATAGCGAAGCTGCTTTCTCCTCGGCTCTAAATGAACTTTTATAATAATTCGTGATATATGATTTGAGTTGCTCATGCCACTCGATTATGCCATTATCTTGTACGATGGAATGGATAAGTTTCTTATGTTGTCTGTCATTTGCGACATTTTGTAAGTATCTTGTATTTGACTGCTCTTCTAGAATAAAGTAGGCCGTTGTGTTTGAGTTCCTCTTTCGTAGAAGAAGACGTGCAATCAGCGTATTAGATTGACTTTTCATCTCAATTTCTTGCCTAACATAAATGCTTTTGCTGAAACCTCTAGATTACCAATAATAGATGAAGATAGAAGCTTCTCTTTGTTTAGACTCAAGGACATATGACGTGTCCATCTTCCAAGGTGTTTACATGTAGAGCTCATTTTATTATTCCATCTCTGGATGGTGGTTTGTCCCGCGACTAGTTTATCCCACTCTTCTTTAAATGTATTGTAAAAACCATCACAATGTTGTCATCCAAGTTCAAACTTGAATTGGCATTTACTCTTTGGTTTAGATGATCTAGTGGTTAAGAGGAAATGGGGCATGATCCGACAAAGCCTCAATATATTTAAGAGCATGTATGGTTACTAAAGGAAAATTAGATTCCTATTAGGGATCCGTAAGTACGTGGTCTAGCTTCTAGTATGTCGGCTCTAGAAGGCTATTCTCCGATGTGAATTGTTATCCAACCCTGAGACTTCTCTTAAATCTAAACTATCGACGCTAGCATTGAATAAGAAAAGCCAACGAATATCAAATCTATCTTTGGTTTCTTCGTGTTAGAATCTTGGCAAATTAAATTACCCACCATTGAGAATAGGATATATGTTATTATCTGCATGATTAACCAACGCACAGCGACAAGACTCCATGTGATGTTATCAAGTCTTGTTAAGGATATGGATTTTAATGTGATACTCTCCATCCAAACTAGTCAACACATCTGTGGCGTATGTTCAATGCCGAGTAGTATGCCCTCATATCTGCCACATGGCGGACAAGAAAACCAGGAGACATCAAGACCACCGAGAGGCGGTTAAGAAGAATCACCGAGAATTCCCGTCTTCCCATTTATTAAATATACACAAAATCCCAATTATAACCCCGAACACAATCATAAAATTGCCACGTGCTAGCTTTATTGACCTAAAAAAAATAAGCTCTAGAAGTTGAAGAGAGTAAGGCACGATCACTAGCCATTGAGGCTAAGGCCAAATTGCTTTTGGTGGAGAACTGGATCATGTTCACCGACTTGAGCATCATGGACACGGAAAAGAAGGAAGCCATCATCCGACGTGTGATCGCCCATATCTATCTTTAATTTGACTAGTTCCTATGAAATTTTTGTCTGTTTGCACTTTGATTCATTACTATTGTCGTGTGAACTACATTCCTAATTAGTGGTATTTATTAGGAAAACTGCAAATGGAGGACGAGCTACATATAGCTGTTTATATTTATAAATTTAGAAATCTTATTTTTATGTTTTAAAAAAATCTGAAACAAAATACTAGATGTAACAATGATGGAATCTACAACCATGCAAAATCTTCATGTGAAATTATTTGTATTATTAGCTACACAAAAATGAAAAAATCTGACAAGTTTATAGTTTCGAAATGTGCACTATTCACTATACTCAGATTCCAACATTTGTCATTTTTGTGTAGCTTACAATGCAAAAAAATTCACATTGAGAATTTGCACGTTTATAGAGTTCATTATTGGCTACATCAAGGATTTTCTTTAGATTTTTTTTGAAATCTAAAAATATGATTTTCAATTTTTAAAAATAGAGAGCTGCATGTAGCTCGGCCTCCATTTGTTCACTCTCGCATTTATTAGCACTGTATCGAGTTTTGTGTGGCCTCTTTTGTTCATATATTGCCATATTTTGTGAAATAGGAAAAAATTAACCAAAATAGCCACCACGGACTAAAATGTGTCTGACCACTGGGTCTGCCCCTGACCCAAAAAGACAAGAGTGGCGAGACAGCCAATTTTGTGTCCGCGATCCGAACTAAATGGACCAAAACGGACACTTTTAGTGTCTGGAATGGATCGGGCCGTGAGAAATCCACTTCACAGACATCTCACACATGTAACGCTTTGCATGCAATTGTATTTCTGTACAAAATAAGAACGAACAAATATAGACAGTATAGGACAGTAATATTAAAACCATTCTCTTACCCCCATCCAATAAAATCATAAAATAAAATCACAAAATAAAATAAAATCACTTTTTATTAACAGATAGCACAAAACGCCCCCATCCAATCACAAAAAGGAGTGCACAAATCTGTTATCCTTTGTTGGTCAAAAGCGAGAAGAAACTATAATAAAGGCTGCAGTTGAAAGTCAACATGTCAATTTTGAACGGTGGAGAGGAAGTTAGGCACCATAATCTCGAGTAACCCCTTGGGGTTGTCAACGTGAACCCAATGGCCAGAGTTGGGGAGAACGTGGAGTGACACTTTCCCAGAATCAGGATTGCCGCCTCTCCTTGACAATGCTTTTAGTCTCTGCACATCATCAGCATGCCATCTATCACTCTGCTCTGCTTGTACAATTGAAATCTCCAGACCCTTTGGTGGGTTCTCCAGCAGTCCCCAGTAGCTTCTTTCTCTGAAAATTAACAGTAACTTAAACTCAGTTTGCATACAGCAGAACGTTGATTATGTTTGGATGATACAGGGTTACACGGCATGGAGTTCACCAATTGAAGATACCAAGACAGACAAAGAGGAAGTGAAATAAACTGAACCTTTACCTATATGAAGTAAACATGTCTGTGGCAGCCTGAAGATCAAAACCCCAGGTCACATGCTCATTGTCCTTCTTCAAGTTGCTACCAATCCATTCTGAAAGTGATTTGGAAAATCCAAGGTTGACCATGTGGTCAACAACCCACCTGACAGCAAACATGTACTATCATTAAGGGTCTGAAGAAAAGTGAATCATTAGTAGTTTGTCTTCAAAGGGCCAAATATTTGCTGTCTCAAGGACTCTACAGTAAGTTTGCTTGCATGATTGCATTTCTAGTGGAAGGTTATCATTGGACAAGGCAGGCCTCAACCATTCATAGCAAGAGGACTGTGCTTCCTGCTCAGCATTACAGATTTAACAGGACAGGTTTCAATATCTTGTGTTTGGATATTAAAAATGCAAGGTGCATCTAAGTTTATTTTGGTGCTATGGGAGCCACACATAATACTCTGAAAAAATGGATATACCATAGATCTAGCATCAAAGACTTGCATCGAAGATTTTGCTTCCATGCACATATTACCATAGATCTAGCGAAACTTTGTGTCCATCCACACCGTTCAGGCTCATGATTACACGCACTATAGCACATATTAACTAGAATTATCACTATAACTGATTATCCTATACACATTTTCTGTTATTCCATATGCCAATGGTGTTATCAGTCATCATACACAACACCGTTTGCACATGAATCATCTGTGTGTGATGGGCTGCTACGTATATCTTTGGCCAAGTTGATGTACGCACTAATTTGCTGAAGCCATGGCTCAATGCCCACTAATCCATAAAATGAACAGATTGGATCATACACTTTAATTTTATGTATCAAATGAAGTAGGTAGTAGATAAATATATCTCGGCAGGGAATGAACGAGATAGTACTTGCGTGATGGAAGCGATGAAGGAAGACTTGATAGTGTCTGCAAAACCCGTTCAACTTCACCATCACTGTTATCTGTTTTTACTTCTGCAGGGACAGAATCAAGCACCCAGAGCTGTTCTGCATCAAAGGAATTACATAACAGAGTTATACATATTCTTTATCCCCTTGACCCAGTCATGTGCAGTAAGGAACAGACATGGCCAATTTAAAAAACCAAGAGGTAAAAGAATAGAAAGGTATAACTACCAAGTAGTGCTAGAACAAAGAAATTGTTATTCTGTCAGAAAATCATAGTACGAAACTCAATTATAATCCATAGGTTGCACTGAGATGCTGAATTATAATCCATAGTACGAAACTCAAAGTGACACATACACAACTACCTGACTGTTTCCGCGCCACCCTTTTCTCACATCACTTTCTTACTTTTGATGCCTATATAAACAAACATGTGTATGCTATTTGGAAGATTCTCTACAGCTATTTAACTTACAAAATCATGCCATTTATGCAGACGAACGAACTAGAGTCAAAATTACATGAAAACTAAATATGACTCACTGCACCTGTTTGGGAAGAGCAGCGGATCCACCGTAGTCCCCACGGGAACAGCTCTCCGCGAAATCCAGCGCAACCTTTCCACCCATGGAGTGACCCACCACAACATCCGGCCATGCCCAGCCCCGAGCCTTCACCAAATCGGCGAGATCCTTCGCTGCAGTCGACATAGTATGGGGCGGGGACAACCCCTTGATCCTGGCTGAGTTCCCATGGTTCCTCAAATCCACAAGAACCATCCTCCACTCTGCAGACAAACACACACATACAAGCACCAAAATTCAGCTCTCTATAAACAACTCTGTGCCCTGTAAGCAAACGCCGAACTATATCAAATGCAGCTATAAGGTGGGGCACATTTGCGACTCTCCCTTGCTGATCGCGTACCACAATGATTAGTAGCAGTGCTGAATTAAGAGATGTACGCGTTTAATAAGGGGGTGTTTTGCGGATGTTACCATCGGAGGGGGAGCGGTCGCGGAGCTGGGAGGCGAGGGAGCGGGAGAAGGTGCGCCAGTTGCGGCCGGAGCCCAGGAGGCCGTGGAGGACGAAGGCGGTGGCGGTGGATGGCTTCTCGGGGGAGAGCTGGATCTCGTCGAAGGCGAGGGTTTCGGTCTGATGGGCGGCGTCCGAGTGGACGGAGCGCCAGGGAGACCAGGCGGCGGAGGAGGAGAGGAGGCGCGAGCGGAGCGAGGACGAGGACGCTCGGAGAGCCGCCGCCATGGCCGATCGCCCTGCCGAAGTTCTTCACAAGGCCGCGAGCGACGCCGTGGTAAATTGCTGCCGATGATTCTAGAGAGAGAAAAAAAGAACTAAAAAGGAGAGCAAAAATGAGCAAAAACGATATGACAGCTGTGGGATTTGAACCCACGCCCTTTCGGACCAGAGCCTAAATCTGGCGCCTTAGACCACTCGGCCAAACTGTCGTTGTTGTACTATGTAGATACAGAACTTATATAATCTATCTACGTTGAATTGCAAGAAAAGGCCGACCAACCAAAATTTTGTCTGGGCGGTATCAGCTTGTCCATTCATTTCTCATCCCCACAGGTTGATCCGGTGCACTCATTATTCATTAACCGTCAGGCCTGAATCTCCATTCTGCCTTGCCTTCGACTTCGACCTGCAGAACCCAAAGAATGGCGGCTGCAGCTGCAAGGCAGCTGTTGGTCCACAGGATCAGTTCACGGACGCTTCCAAAGCACACGCCCAACAGCCATGGCCTCTCTGCTTCCCAGTGCTGGAACAAGGCCGAGAAGCTCCCCCATTTCAGAGCAAGGCTGGCCATCAAACCACCACACGCCGTGCCGGGGAAGGGCGGCATTGTGCCGGCCGACGACGATGGGATCAGCCTCGGCACGGTGAAGCTGCCTGGCAACATCGACGTCGATAGGTTCGAGGCCTTGTTGTTTCAGGTAAGTATAAAGGCTTTCCTTGAGTGTAATATTCTACAGTACCTTCTTTCTTGGTTTATTCGTTTAGGTGAATTTGATAGCGAATGTAATTATATACACCGAAGACCGAAGTACATAAACACAACATAAACTGATGCGTTAGCAGCTTAACTGATCTTTATTTCCATTCTGTCTGTTTGACAGTGGGGGAACAGCCTCTGCCAAGGCGCAATGTTGCCACTACCAGTGCCTATCAAGGTAAGGCAAACTGAGAGCTGAGTAAATGATTTTCATACTTCCATATTCCTTCAGCTGATACATTTTCTCATTTGCAAAACAGGTGGACAAGGTGGAGGGTGGGATCAGGCTAGGATTCATTGGAATCGATGACGGCGCGACATCGCTCCTGGCCTACATCGACTGCCTGGTGTCCCCAGCGCCCGACGGCTCCGGACTGGTGTTCCAAGCAATCAGGAACGGCGCTATGAAGGACATGGAACCACCTGGGGAGCCTAGGATCATGAGGAGCCTCCTCCAGGCGCTTCAGACATCTATTAGGCTGTCGCAAGTTTGACAGTGAACAAGGAACACGATGCAGCAGGCTTTGCCATTCCCTGTCGATACGACCTGTAAACCTTGTTTTTCAAGGTCTCGTTTCATGTACTAGTCCAAAATGAAGATATAAATTCAGTTACAGGAAGTAACAGTAAGCAGATCCACTGTCCACATTGTCTCTCTTTATTCATGATACTTCCCGAGGGATTCCACTAGTTACAATAATTGGTCGAAAATTTTAGTTACAGACTACACACTCACACGGAAAGAAAAGATGTCAATATAACAACTGGAGCATTTTCAACCATCACTTTAAGTATACAGGAATCACTGTCAATTTGGACTGGAAAAAAAAAATCAGCCTAAAACTCACAAGGGCCAACCACTATCTCAAACACGAGAAGCTAATGCAGTTTCATTTATGACGTCGAACAAGCTTCTAGCTTTGGGAGGACGCTGCGCCATGCGTCAGCGATATCTTTAGCTAACTTCGCTTGACCTTTGGCGAATTCATGGAATGCAAGTCCAATATCAGCCGTCTTCTGCTCCTGGAATCGTGCAAGCTCGTCATTCATTACACTAACTATGTGCTCGTACCTCTTAGTAGCCTCCTCACTGGCTGCTTTCAACTGCATTTGTTCACAACAAAACACTGGTCAAAACAATTATTCATACACAATTTCTGCTCCCTTGAAATAGTTCCTTAAAATGAACACTTGCCTCACTGAACTCAACTTCCGATTCGGAAAACTTCTCAGGGTTCATGAACTTCAACTTTTCACTGCAGTAAAAAGAGGATTAGAAACTTTGCAGGTAATAGTATGGAATAAACATGAGATCAACATTACAAGGATCTTAGACCTTGGGTTATGCTAATAGATCAGGAATTTATTATTTAATCATCGAATCTTGAAATTAAGATAGTGCCATTTTTATTACTCCCTCCAATACATAATAAGTGTCAGGGTTTTTGTTCAAATGGATCGGAGGGAGTAGTTATTATCCTGAATGGTGAAGGAACTCCTAAGGACATTTTTCCTAAACTATTGCACTTTTTCACTGAGCATGAAATAGGTATATGCAACACATACAGGTTAAGCTCTTTATACTTCCTCTCCTGGTCCATGTCAAAGTGCTGCCTGACTAATTTGAACTAAAAACCCGACACTTATTATGGATCAGAGAGAGTAGTTATTATCCTGAATGGTAAAGGCACTCCTAAGGACGTTTTTCCTAAATTATCACACTTCGTCACTGAGCATGAAATAGGTATATGCAACACATACAGGTTAAGCTCTTTATACTTCCTCTCCTGGTCCAAGTCAAAGTGCTGCCTGAAAGCATTGGCTCGATCAAGCATAGTCGCCTGTCATGACCATGAGAAAATAAGTCATGAACTCAGTTTAACTTTAACTCTTCAACATTAAATGCAATTCTTCATTTACATTTTATACATGAAAAGTGACAGAAACTCACCTTTATTGACTGCACAGCGCGCACATAATCTTTCAAAGGTTCTTCAAAGTTAAAGAGAAGGTTGTCTGCCTAGCAATAGCAATAGCATATCAACGTCATTAGATAATAGAAGCACTAAAATGGATGGCGATATGGTATTTAATACAAAGTGCTATTGTCCTTGGTCTATTTTTTTACCTCTCTTTGAAGCTTTATTGACAACATCTCTGACTTTGAACCAACTTCAGAAAACACCTTTTCCAAGGAATCGCCTTCACAGGCGCCTAAAAGCTTGATCGCCTTCCCAAAGTCCGCCAAAGATTGCCCAAGTTCTAATAAATGAGAATAAGAACGGTGTAACTGGTCTTGCAATCCAGTTAAACATTTTCATAACAAAGAGCAAGTTCAGATATTCTTAATGGCCCCTGAACGCTGTCTTGTGCTTTATGATATCATGAACCAGGTCAAATAATTACTGTCTTTTTCGCAAGCTAGGATAGGAATGGAGGCTGCCAATTTTATAGGAAAACTAATTGTGAACGAACATACAAAATTTACTGTCATTCTACATCGGGCCCCGTGACAAAGAAATTGGTCACCATGAAATTTAGGATCAAGAAATTTACCTCTGTGTCTTTTCACAAGGCGATATGCTTGTTTCTGGGCCTCTGCTAGATGGTTTTCTAGCTCAAATATGTAATGTTTAAGCTTCTCATATTCAGGAGTTGATTCTTCCACAGGCTTTTCTTTTCCCAAAACAACATCACTGACTTTTGACTGTACATCCTAGAAAAATGATTACCAGTTATTAATCAGAGAGTGAAAAAAAATATTCGTGGGGGTCATGACACTTTACTGTAATCTTATTAAAGGCAGTATCCAGGTAATATCAAGAATGTCTTACTCAGCAAAGAAGAAACAGTACCTTAAACATCTGTAAGAAATCTCCTGGCTTTTTAAACATACCAGACTCATAAGACCTTGCTCTATCCATTTTCTGGTGCATGCACATGAAAATTAAAACATAGATTAGCTGAAAGAATGCATCCACAGTAAGGAATAAGAAACTCATTAGTTAACATAACCAATATATATCGGCCATGGAATGATGGACATAGAAAGTTCCAATAGATCATTAAAGATCAGCCTTGTGATGCACAAGATTGCAAAATACACACTTGGCATTCAAAGTAATAGTATTGACTCAAATGATGGGACGCTACACCTGGAGTTCTGGCGGAAATTTTCAATTATGAAGTGAAATTACACCTCTTTTATTTTGATCTCATGAAAATTTCCTTGTACAATTAAACAATGATCACACTGCAAATCATTGACGCAGCATGAAACATGTACAAGTCAGTTGGCCCAAGAGGTTACTTGACTATTAACAGCTACCCAAAAGAACAAGATGATAGAGCTAATCGTTCATATGTCACAAAGTATCTTTACATAGATGTGAACACTCAAAAAATTATTTTAAAAAATACCTAAAATAAAATATATATACATATTATTAGTTAACAAGGAATGGTAGCACTCTAGTTATGCAAATCCTTTACCTCTTCGTCTGCCTGCAAAAATGTCCTCAAATCTTCACTTTGCTTAAGTTCAGGGTGTGAAGCTGTTCTGTTGACGAATAGGTCCAGAGCTTGGCGCCTCAATTCAATGAACTCTTTGCTAAACCGGAATTTCTCTACGGGTAAATAAAAATAACAATAGCTCAGTACGCAACAGAAGAAAATACTGACACTGCAGTTCAGTGATGCAGATATTTTTTCTGCTCTACGGGGAATATATGGAATAAGTTGTTCACAGAGCTATAATTTTGCATATTACCAACAGCATTCTTTTCTGGAAGAGGAGGTATAAAGATGCCTTTGAACTTCTCAGCTAGCCGATCATGTAACCACTCAAAGTCACTATAGCGCCGGATAACAATTTTCTCTCCTCCCTCGAATTCAGGTAGGTTAGTCTACAGAGATAAATATTACGTAATTAGTAAATCAATAGCAGCAGAACCATCATATAGCCCAAAAAGGAATAAGAATATGACTTCTCAAAGCAGTAAATGTGATACAGCTACTAATAGCACTCCACGACAAAGAAATAAATAGAACGGAAAGTAAGACGAACGTTGGAGGTCAATTCAATAAGCTACACAGTACTTAGTCAGGCATAGGTGTGAGCAATATGTGCCAGAGGTGCTTCCTCGTAGAATCATATTTCATCGCGGAAGGGCAGTCTTTCCTTTTTAGGGGAAGAAGAAATTCTCTTGTTCGTAGTGGAATATATACATTCTCAGCAGATCTTAAACTCAACGTATCATGTGTGATCCAGTGGGCACCATCTTCATATTGCCCTGATGCTCCACAGCTCCTCTCTACTACTCTTTCGCGCCAGCTTTCAGAATAGTCCAATGTTCTGCGGGTTTTTTCCCCAGCTCGTACTTAGCTCAATCATGGAATATCTGTTAACAGCTTCCTACTCAAAGGCCACAAGATTTTGCACATCACCGAGCTCATTTATTACAGAACTGCTACTAATTTAGTGCCGGATCTATGATAAGAAACCGGAATCCATAAATTGAGTTCCACTGTTCACTGGCACCTAAAATTGCTCTAACATTTGGCATCACCAAACGGACATCAGCAAGTAATCAACTCGAACGGTGCCACATTAAAACCTACTGAATCTAGACTAAATCCAAGTAACCGACGGTTTGGGGACTTGGAGCAGAGAACGAGTCAGATGACCTTGGTGATGACGCGGTAGGAGATGTAGGACTGGACGCCGGTGCCCATCTTGACGGGATCCGTGACGGAGATCGACAGGTACGGCGCCCCAGCCGCCGCCGCCGCCGCGGGCGACCGCGGGCTCTGCGACTGGCTCCTCTCCTGCGGGAGAGCGCATAGGTAGATTCAGTGAAACAAATTACCAATTGAGCGCGCGAGTGGTCGGTGGCGCTGCGGGAGAGAAGCGGCGGCGGAGGGGACGGGCGTCGTAATTACCGCGGAGATCATGGCGAGCTTCCCGGCGAGGTCTCGACTGCCTGGTGCGGCACGGCGAAGCTACCGGAACGAGAGGAGGGCGACTTGGGAAGAAAACGAAGAGGATTCCTTTTTTTTTTCTTGATTTTCCCGTGGGCGCTTTTTGTTATTGGATTGTGTGTTAGTTACGGGATTACAGGTGGGACGTTATTGGATCTGGGCCGTAAGCAAATCCGTTTTAACCCAAGGGCGGCCGGTTGGCCCAGCTTTACAAGTTTTACAGTACTTGCTCTACTATATTAAAAAAAGCGGTAGTTTTTTCAGTAGGAAAATGTTCCTTGCAACAAATGGAAAAGTCTTACTGGCCACGTCTTTTTTGATCTAGTGTTAAGATGTTATAATGTTCTGATATTTCACCAGCTTATTCTAAATCTGTTTTAGTTGAGTTTGATATACTCTTGGACATATAATAATAGGTGTCACATCCATGTTAATTCATGATTCATGTAGCTGCAATTGCATACTTTTCCCGGAGCAAAGTTTAGCTTAAGTAATGTGAAATTTTAACTTACCTCTATTATTTACGAAAAAATATTAGTCAATGCTACTGTTCTAAGCTAAATGTCACTCGTTATTATACTCTCTCCTGGAGTGCCCTAATGCAATGCGTGCAATCTTTGAACACCTCTTTCTGGTTCCATCGTCAAACCTTTCTCCATATTATTGAGTGTGCTTATTATTGTCGAGCGCTTAGAAGATCTTAATTTACTAGGGTAATTTTACTCAGATGTCACTTTTCCTTTGCATGTCGATTTTTCAGATATTTTTGTTCTTATTTCATTGGTATTTTGTTTTTGTTTTTGTTGTTGTTTTCCGTTAGCTCTTGCATTCCCAAGAGAATCTCCATTGTGCAAGTTGCCTAATGTTTAGTCCCTAAATCTAAGCTATCTTCTAGAGTCTTAGAGCATCTCCAGTGTCCCCCAAACCGCGCCGGATTGAGCGTTTGGGGGACGTGTTTCGTTCGTGCCGCGTTTGGGGGACGTCGCTCCCCAGTCGCGTCCCCCAAACAAAATTTCGCAAATTTTAAACTTGACTAGATTCGATTAGATTCGTCCAAACTTACATAGATTCGAACGAAATTTGACTAACTTTAAAACTAAACCTAATCTAGAACCACTTGCGGCGGCCGGAGGCGTCGTATACTCGCCGGAAGTTGTACATCTCGTCGGTGACGACCTCCTCGCTTGACGCGCTCGTCGACGGGCTCGTCCACGGGCTCGTCCTTCACCAAGCCGCTTGGTCCTGCCTCGCCGTCGTCGGTGAGGTCCACCAGCGGCTTGCCGGAGTCGCGGATGGACATGGCGATCGCCGCGTCCAGGTCGCCCCTCCGGGCGTCCTTGTCGTCCATGGACGCCAAGAACGCCGCCCGCAGCCCCGGGCGGTCCTCGGGGTCGTCGGCCGCCGGCGATGAGCCGGCCGCTGCCGCTCGTACTCCGCCGGCGGCGCCGCCTGCGACGCTTCCTCCGGCTCCTCCTTCACCTCCGGCTTCGGGATGAGGAGGGCGCCGCCGCGCCTCCCCTTGCTGCCGCCCGCTGCCGCTACCGCCACGCCTCGTGTTGACGGGCGTCGCCGGCTCCTCCTTGACCTCCCGTTTGGGAACGGTATACGGCGCCGACCGGTACGACGACGACGGCGTCGATCGCGCCGGCCCCGAGGAAGAAGAGTGCGAGGAGGACGAGTACGTCGTCCTCCTCGGCTGCCATTGAGGAGAAGGCGGCGGCGACGACGGCATCTCCCGGCCGCGGAGCGCCGTTGCGGAGGCCGCGGATGACGTTCTCGAGGGTGCGCCCGGAACGCCCCGAACAGGGCGCGGCCTTCCTCGTTCCAGCTGTTGGGCCCGCCGATGAGCCGTCGGTCGTCGTGCGGCTCGACGTCGTACTTGGCCTTGAAGTACGTCGTCCACCAGTCGTCGTTGTCCTTGGCCGCCCATGTCGGATCCGCCCGCTCCTCGGCGGTGAGTTGAGCCCGACGGGCCTTGATGGCGTCCCGCCATTGCTGCGTGTCTGGCTTCGGCGGCGGCGGGATGCCAATGCTGTTCACGGCCATCTTCCGGCCGCCGCCGCTGCGGCAGCCGCACGTCCGGCGGGACCGGATACCGGGCGTGGTGCGGCGCCCACGCCTCCGCCACGGTGAGGCTGCCGCGGCCGAAGCCGTTCGCCGCGGCGATCTTGCGGGAGGACGACATTTTTTGAGCGGCGAGGAGAGGATGGGGGAAGGGGGAGGCGGCGGCGACGAGAAGGATGATGAGCGGCGATAACTGGAGGGCGTCTTAAAACGGCGGCGGCAGCGGGTGGTTGCACGCAATAACTCCGGCGCGGACGGCCACGCGGCCATGCACGACGAGACGCGTCCCTGCGTCGCCCGGGAAAACAGGGACGCCATTAACGTCGCTTGACCAAAGGTAGGCGACGGGGTTTTAGCCTTCCGTGCCGCCGACGCGTCGGCCCCGCCACTCCCCGCCTCGCTGTTCGTTGTGTCCGGCGTCCCCGGAGCGTCCCCCGTGGGACGGGGACGGGCTCGGGGCGCCGGACACCGTATCGGGCCGCGCCGGACAAAAAAGGGCTTTGGGGGACGCGGCTGGAACGCTTTTTTTGTCCGGCGCACCCCAAATCGCTTTGGGGGACGGTTTGGGGGACGCGACTGGAGATGCTCTTAGTGGCTTGTCGAATTTGTTTACATGGGAATGTGACAACCGCAGAAATTGGAAGTCACCCATGTTAAATCAAAAAAATGTAATGGTTGTTCGGTTGGACCGTAGAGAAAAATGATATCCAAGCATTGTATGCTACCATAATTGTGAAGTGAAAATAATTTCTAGGAGACTGGAGCTATGAAATAATATTTCTAAAGGTGTGCCTAATTCTTATTCGAATAATTCTCGGTATGCCACCAAATGTCAGTTGCAGCCCACGTTACAACTCATGACTAGCAAAAATCACAAATCAATATAACGGTTCAATGCATTTCTCCTAGTTACGACTCATGACTAGCATGTATCACGAAGCAATCCAACGGTGCGGGAGTTTTACTCGATTTTCAACCCATTTGTAAGTAGTTAAATATCAATTGCAAACTCATGAATCAGGAATCCCTCCTATAATATGGTTGTTCGGTTAGGCCATAGAGAAAAGCATGAATTTTTTATTGAAGTTGCATGTCTTTTCTATAGTTTTTACATAAACAAACAAAAATATATGAGATTGGAGTGAAAAATATATTTTATGTGTAATCAAAATAGAATATAAAAACTGCTTCTAAATAATAGACCACCCACACTTTGAATCAACAGTTCCAAATATTTTCCCGCAAAAGAAAAATTTATCCAAATCTTCATACCAATACCAAAAATATCTATTCACCTTTGTTTCATTTAATATATAAATTGCACTTGCAGCTTGATCATGCTAACTTTATATTTTGGGAAATTGCTCTCATAGCCTTCTAAGGCTAAGTTGTTAGTTTTAGGATATTAATTTACGAAAATACCAAGTATCCAAAATGAAATCCGAAATCATAGTTTTCAAAACTAAACCGGTTCAATGGTTCGACCGGAAAAAACCTAAACCAACAATATCATTGGTTTTCAAGAGGCAATAGTCCGGCAGCAAAATAAAACTGGGAAAAAAGATATCACGAGGGGAATCAAACTCGCGACCTTCGGCTAGGAAAAATAGCACCACATATAATGCCCAATATCACTTGAACTTACAATGTTTTGCCTCTTACATACATAAATATACTCTATATATATACCTTTTTGATCATTTTATTCCAAAATTTGCTTAAACTATAATTAAAAATAATGACATTTTAGAACCAGCTAGAGATTGGGTGGTTAGGAGGATAGTTGTACCTCCAGCTCATCATAGTTCAAATTGCAGGTTTGACATTTGTATGTCTAATAAAGATAGATTATTTTTTAGTGGGAGACGATGTTTCCATCGACAACGAGATGCATATGGTGATTTCATCATTTTCAAGATTTAGTTTGTTGGCTAAGCCTTTCAAAAATGCTTATAAAAATAGGGTATGTGTATGTACGTTTATAGAGTGTATAGGAGTGCATGTTAACGCGTGCGTTTGTACCGTGTTTGTACAAGAATATATTTATCGCCATCAATCAGATGAACCGGTGATCCAACCACCAAACCAGTGGAGCGGCTCCGCTAGCCAAAAGTAGCCCCGGCATCACCTCGCCGGCGCTGATTGACTCCACCAAGAGCAGTTTCCTGTGCGCTCACGCGCACGCTGCCTCCCTGCGAAGCTTCAAAACGAGGAGCATGGGGTTCGTCAACTTCCTCCTGTCCATCTCCACGACCACAAGGAGGAAGGGGAGAAACCCACATATCCATGCACTTCTGGGCTCCGCCTTTGAGCTTTATTGGAGAGGGAGCAGAAGAGGCTCCGCTCCTCGCCTTTGGCTCCGACCGCCGAAGCGCCGCAAGCAACATCACCCCCTTCATCGACCACCAGGAGCAGCTCGCCATCTCTTGCCGACCGAACCTTCACGGCATAAGACCAAACTGGCACATAGGCACAAAACTACTACCACTAGGATAATATACAAAGGGGTGACCTCCCCTCCCCCACCATCGCCAGTCGGCAGAGCCGCCGGGAAGGGGAAGGAGAGGAGCCGGGGAGAGGAGGACGACTCTCAAGAGAAGGGAGGGGAGAGAAAGAAAAAGGGGAAGAGTGGGAAGGTTGTTCCACATGCTAAAGTTGGTTTTAAATAGCACCACAAATAATGCCCAATATCAGGAGGTGGCAATTTGGCTCATAGGAGCAAATGCTCTCATTATATAAAATAATTAAAAAACAATTTTAAAAATGTTAAAAAATTCTGATATAAATTTGTTGGTGTACATCTTGACATTCTATGTTAGTGCACAAATTTTCATGGAGAAACAACATTTTATATGGCGTGTACAAAAAGGACAAAAAAATATCCTGTACGTAGTCGTGTTATAGCATCAAAACTTGTCTTTTTTACAGGAGCCACAATTATTTTTAGTTTTTTTTTGAAAACTTGTGTACCAACATAAAATGTCTAGATGTACATGTAAAAATTTAGTTTAGAATTTTTTGACACTTTGAAATGTGGCTTCACATAATGGGAGCATATGCTCCTATGAGCCAAAGTGCATTTCCCCCAATATCACTTGAACTTACAATGTTTTGTACTCACGTACATAAATATCCTCTATATATACCTTTTTGATCAGTTTATTCCAAAATTTGCTTAAATTATAATTAAAAATAATGATTTTTTAGAACGAATTTGAGATTTGGTGGTTAGGAGGATAGTTGTACCCCAGCCCATCATAGATCAAATCGCAGGTTTGACATTGGTATGTCTAATAAAGATGAATTGTTTTTTTAATGGGAGGCGACGTTTTCGTCGACAACGAGGCGCACGTGGTGATTTCGTCAATTTCAAGATTCAATTGGCCGGCTGAGCCTTTCAAAGATGATTATATAAATATGGTATATGTATGTGTGTTTATAGAGGTTGGTGTATATAAATGTATATTAACATGTGCATTTGTACCTGTTTCTACAAGAATATATTTATGGCCATCAATGAGATGAACCGGTGATCGAACCACCAAACCAATGAACCGGCAATAGGTTCACTCAGCGGGCCGATTTTTAAACTATGCCTGGAATCCCTGCCATTGATGTACAGTACAACACCTTTGCCCCTGTTCTTCTCCAAAGGGCAGAGTCCAACAAAGCCGTGGACCCAAGTCCGCATCGGCACGCATCCCTTGTTACTGCGCTGCCGGATCGCCGCCTCTCACCTCACCTCTGACGTCTGCCGTCACACGCCAATCCGGCGCCAGCCCAGCCGCGCCATGGACCGTGCGCGCAGCAAGAGCTCGCCCAGCTCCGACCGCTTCCTCGGCTCCTTCCTCCCTCCCGCGCCCGCCGGCGACCAGCCCGCCTTCGAGCTCGACGAGGACGACCTCTTCGCCTCGGGGGTCGCGTCCCCCGAGCGGACACAGCCGCCGCCGCCGCGCCGGCCCCTCCTCCTCTCCTCCATCCGCGGCGCAAACCCTAGTCCCCGCCCCCGCCGCCCGCCGGGGGGCATCCTCGAGGCCCTCCCCGAGCGCCTCGCCCCTCTCTCCCCGCCCCCGTCCACCTCCTCGTCCCCCGCGACGGCCCTTCCCCGCATGATCCCCACCGCTCCCCGCCCGGCACCGACGCCGGCGATGCACATGCCGCAGTCCGCGCCGGTGAACGTGCCGGCGGCGCGGCTGCGGCGGCCTCCGGTGGAGGCGTTCGCGAGTGAGCCGGACGAGGACGACGATGACGAGGAGATGCTGCCGCCCCACGAGATGGTGGCGCGCTCGCGGGCGCGGGAGTCGCCCATGACCACGTTCTCGGTGCTGGAGGGCGCTGGACGCACCCTCAAGGGGAGGGACCTCCGCCAGGTACGCAATGCCGTGTGGCGGAAGACTGGCCTGCTCGATTGATCCGTTCTTGCTGCATTCGGCGAGAGCCTTGTGATTGAGTTTGTATACTTGAAATTGTTTTGTACATTATGCGTGATCAGGTGTTAATTTTAGCTACGCCTGTAGAAATGTTTGCTGTATTACTCATCATCATTGTTTGTAAACTCCCTATTTGAGCTGCCAAGTAAGTGTCACTGAACTATTTGATATGGATTAAGATGATTGTGTTCTTATGGATGCTACTGTGTCGTTTCCAATTTTCTTTTGGGGGGGATGGGTAGGTTATCCTTACTGATGCGGGTTAACATCCGATGATGTTAACTTGGCCATTTCTGAGATAATGTTGGTTGGATTACATTGTACTGCAGCTATGTAGCTGGATCCTTTACTTGAGCTCATTAGCTAATGCAGTTTATTCTTTCGGTGAAGAAGATAGTTTGCATTTCTTTTAGCCGGTGTGATTCTGCAAATTTTATTGCTTTGGCCTCATCTTGGGAAGTTGTTCTTAGATTTATCATTGGTTGTTAAAACCTTTCTGTCGTGCTTGGTCTCGTCGTCATATTTAAGCTGGAACATGGGATGTGGCAATAGATCATGGGTGCATAATTGTTCAGGGCATAATTGTTCAAGGGTTCTTAATTTTACTGCAGTTGATTGTGATGTTCAGGGTTTGAGTTAAATATGTTATGCCTGCTGCTCAGTCAAGGACTGATGCTCAGAGTGTTCATTTTGATGTTTACATGTATATTAGGTTATTTTGGGAAGTCTATGGCTTATAATCATAAATCTAGAGTGCGCAGATACTAGACTTGGGTCAGATACACGATCAGGCAGTCAGCTAACATTAATCTAATCCCAGGTTTAAAAAAATGTTCAGAATATAGTTGTTCTGCGTATGCCAGATCGCCATATCTGCAGGTGGAATTCAGATTCCGAATTTCCCAAAAGAAAGCAATAGCTAGCTGTTGAAACTGTTCAATCAATCAGAAACTATGCTGTAATGGAGCTCCATGACCTCCTACTTGTTTGAAGAAAAAGGAGGAACACTTGTCGCCCTTTCCAGCTATTTGAGCCAGGGATTGATTAAGAATATATCTGAATAGAAAACTAACGGTGTTGAGGACCGTCTAACCCCACTGTGTTGAGCAACAGGCAAAGTCCCTGATCTCTTGCACCAATCTTTGTTTCAATATTCTGTACTGCATCAGTCATAAGGTTCATAAGTATTCTATATTTCCGTTCCACTGAACTTCAACAAGAAGATAAAAATGTGGTGGGGCTCACCTCTGCGAGTCGTGGTGAAATGGGTTCGATTGTGCATACAGTCTGATCATATCGGCTGGGTGCGCGCAGCCAGGGGATGGTTTTCATCGTGAGAACAGATTGATGGTGCTTCAGTGGAGCTTCTGTTCAGTTTTAGAGTCTGAGTGCCCATGCGACGATGATGCTAACGACGATTTCACAAGGATATCCATCGACTGATGTCAGTGCCAGAAAGAAGAAACACACCTACTTACTGTAGTTGTATCTTTGGGCCCTCTCTGTACTGCAGGAATTTTATAGGATTTATTCATATGGTTGTGCTTGAATCAAAGGAACAGTGCTGCTACATTTAATCCCTGTGAATTGGATTCATATGCCTAAATTCTATAGAATCTCAACATCCACTCTGACCTCTTTTTAAGATTCAGGGTTAAAGCATTTTCATTATTTTTCCTATGTTCCATCCAAACGATTATTCTTGCAGTTTTTCTGTATTTTGCAATCATCTAGCATCTTGCACCGGCAAACTTGTATGATTGTTGTGTTTTTCTTATTCCTACATTTCATCAATCATATCATCTAAAGAGGTTCTTACCGGTTGCAAAGAATGCCTCCATCTCCCGTCCCCTCCGAGTAAATCAACTTGATCACGGTGATGAAACGGCCCTTCTCCCTGAACCCATCCCATAAATCTGCCATCTCCCTTTCCCCTTCTTCGTTCTTCCCTATTCTGGCGTACCTTGGTTCCTCGTCTTGTTTTATTTTGTTTTCGTGGTTGCCCTTGTCTCCTCCTCATCGAGGGAGTGGTGGTGCAGGCTAAGCTGCAAGCCATAGGAAGGTGGTGGGTTGCTTGTGTCCCGTATCTCAAACGGTAGTAGTAGCACCGATCTTTGTGGTGCCACAGATTACTTGCGAAAATAGGGAAGGTAGGAGCGCTATGAAACAGGTTTAGTCAAGATTTTTCTTTGATTGGTGTAAACATTGTTCGGTTGGCATCCTAGTTATCCACAATGTATGGAGTATTTTACTGAACTGAAGTTGTTTACCTTTGTTTTCTCATTTGTGAATGCGATTGTTTTTCAAATATCATTCTTACTTGTGCACTTAAAAAAAGAATTCTTCTGGTTTCATAAT
The DNA here is from genome assembly GCF_022539505.1 of Lolium rigidum. Classification (NCBI taxonomy): domain Eukaryota; kingdom Viridiplantae; phylum Streptophyta; class Magnoliopsida; order Poales; family Poaceae; genus Lolium; species Lolium rigidum. Next base: position 78,209,833 of record NC_061513.1, read on the forward strand.
ATTGTCTGGAGGTTGAACTTGGAAGGCTCAAAAAAGAAATATTACACTACTAATATGCTCCAAAAGAAAAAGATACACTACTGATACGTGCATTGATAGGATGGGCTGCTAGCTTCTTGGAGAAAGCGATTTTCTGGAACTTAGATAATGCGAAACCCGATTAAACTTAGTCTGGCAGTAAGTTACATAGTTGTCCCGACAACCCGACCCTAAGTTACAGAAATTACTGTGTGGGTGAATTTCCTTTTTACTATTCATCTGAAACTTGCCATTTTCCTTTAAGCTACATACTTTTGAATTTGACTATAAAAAAATGTCATGCACATACATACGTGTGTCCTCTACATGCAAAAAAAATTTCGGAATTTTTAGAGCACTAGTAATATGAATTTTATTCCGCTATAGTAACTTGGGTACTCCGGAACCCGGGTGGCACTGCATATTTTCGGCTTCTTGGATGTATGTTATCTTCCTCTAGAAAAAAACTCTCTTGGAAGTGGATTTTGCACAGGTCCTTAGTGTATTCAAATAACTTTCTCTTTGACTCTTGGAAGCAGGTCCTTCTTCAAAGAGGTGCTTAACGGATTTTGCAGAATTGTAAAAGTCCACTAATGACCTCTTTGAATCGTATACTTTTATATAGATTCTTTGTAGAGTTCTAATGTTTAGTTTTTTTTCCTATGGATTACCTTTGGATCAAATAAATGGTGCCGCCCAATATTTTATTGGTTGGATTCCTATATCTCAATCCCATAGGAATCTGAACAGTCCAAAAAATCCTAAAGTAGATGTGGAGCACTGCTCTCACTAACTCTCTCTTAGGAAGGGAAAATGAGGTGAAGATTGTGGCTCGATCCATGGTTGTGGAGAATCCTCGGTGGAAGTGAAAGTACTGACATCATGGTGGTGTTGTGGCAGCATTTTTGCCATTAGTACCGTATCGGCGAAAGAGAGCATCACACACCTATATGTAGAAGAAAATCGAGAGACACATTGGTAAATCTCCCATGAGGGGGGGGGGGACAGAAACAAAGACGTTTCTTTTCCAAAATGTACTTGTAGAACTTGTTGACTCTTGGTTATGAAGATATTCTCTTGTTGAAAATGATTGCCAACAAATATTGTTCTATGATTACTCCCTGCAAAAACGATATGCCTTACGTATTTAAATGCGTCCCTAATAACGAAGCCAATGTCGAAGTAGGATGATGTAACCAATGTTATGTGTAAGCACAAATTGCAATTGTGTGTTGATTGCATAATATGATGAATATTCCGATGTAGATTGTGTAAAAAAGAAGGGATCCATCATTTCTAAACGAAAGAAAGAAAATGCACATAGTTGTGAAATCAGTAAATAAAAATATATAAATTAAACTTTTTTTTACTTTTGACCGACAGTACGTAAGAAAGACAATGCGCTTATTTATATTGAACTTTTTTACTTTTTCATAACTCATTATATTCCCTCAACATATGATCTGAAATTGTTATTTTACCTACATTCACCACATAATAAAGTTGTTGAATTTGAAGATACAATATTTTAAATTGAGTATAAAATTATAATGTCCACAAAGGTAAATATACTTTCACTAAATTTATCCATAATGTTTGAGGAATGATGTTACTTATTTGCTCTTTGACCGGCGGTCCCTTCAAAACCTTTTCGTAAACAAAATTTATCCAAAGTTAAAATCAAAACAAAGCTTTCATGTTTCATGGTATGGTTTGTTTCAATTTAGATCTATTGTATGTAAACATATATATGTGTGTGTGTATGTGTGTGCTACTGTCCCTAAATATCTTGGTAGAGATATCAGAACAAGATAGTGCAAAAAAATCTTAGTAGAGGCCTAGATAATACACGATTACCTTTTATAGGTGTAAGTAAAAAGAACATTCTAGAGTATACAATGGTGTCCATGACTATGAGGGGATTGTCTACAAAATGCTACTCCCTCCAATCCACAATAAGTGTCGTGTTTTTTTGTTTTGAACAAGTACCACGACACTTATTATGGATCGGAGGAAGTAGCATTTTTCATTTATCCCTTCACGGTAGAACAATCATTTCGCGTCGCATGCCTAGGTCTTCAAATAGCTTTGGTCCGCTTAAATCACATCCGACGTCTCCAAAAAATTATTCGTGATCTTATTTTAATATGCATAGGTATGCTTGTAATTTTTAAAATATAGTTTATTACGTTAGATATATGCAGGAAAATTTATGCTTCAAGTTTTTGTTTGTTTTATCTGTAGCCTCTAAAATAATGTGCAGTCAAATACCAAAAATAATATCAGGTTGCAACCCTCGCCATAAATCGCAAAACAATTATCAACTTGTGTAATTTCATACATTAGCCCTTTGATTTTTTAAACCATCATGTCAATTACCATTTTTCCAAGGAAACTGAAGGTTAATGCGATTGTGCGTGGTGAGCACTGGAAAATAGAAAGCAAGGTTATCATAAGTTCTTCATTTTGTTAGAACGATTGAACAAACATGTACTTAATTAGCTACATAAAGCGACCTAGTGTGTAACAAACATTTGATGGATGATTTTGACCTTATTGTTGAGTAATAAAGATCTCATCTTTTATTTTTCTTGGGCCTTATTTTTCAGCCCAACGGTTTGACTTTAATAATTATAAGCAAAGATGTTACACATGAATCAAAGAAAGCACAAATAGCTAGGAATGTTAGGTTTATCTTGGAATTTTGGAGGAGTGCAACATGTATATAACTTGCCATATATGTGGAATTTGAAGACCCCCCTAGAATCAATGTGTTTATGTGCTTGTTCTCACAATTTTTTTTGTTAGATATAATGTAAGGAAAAGAGGAATGCCAAATGTCAAGAATGTGATTCGTGTAAATAATGGAAACAATAAATCATCTATTTTTTACTGCATTGTTGCTAGACGGATGATGTTTTTGCAGTTTCTGATGTACTCACTACTGGCTTTGAATCTGTAGCCTCTAAGAGCAAGTACAATAAAACTTAGTCAGTGATGGCGTGCAAGACACACGTCCATTGGGAACCCCAAGAGGAAGGTGTGATGCGTACAGCACCAAGTTTTCCCTCAGTAAGAAACCAAGGTTATCGAACCAGTAGGAGTCAAGGAACACGTGAAGGTTGTTGGTGGCGGAGTGTAGTGCGGCGCAACACCAGGGATTCCGGCGCCAACGTGGAACCTGCACAACACAATCAAAGTATGTTGCCCCAACGTAACAGTGAGGTTGTCAATCTCACCGACTTGTTGTAAACAAAGGATTAAATGTATAGTGTGGAAGATGATGTTTGTTTGCGAAGAACAGTAAAGAACAGAGTTTGCAGTAGATTGTATTTTAGATATAAAGAATGGACCAGGGTCCACAGTTCACTAGTGGTGCCTCTCCCATAAGATAAATAGCATGTTGGGTGAACAAATTACAGTTGGGCAATTGAAAAATAGAGAAGGCATAACAATGCAGATACATATATCACGATGACTACTATGAGATTTAATCAGGGCATTACGACAAAGTACATAGACCGCTATCCAGCATGCATCTATGCCTAAAAAGTCCACCTTCAGGTTATCATCCCCTTCCAGTATTAAGTTGCAAACAACAGACAATTGCATTAAGTTTGGTGCGTAATGTAATCAACACAACTATCCTTAGACAAAGCATTGATGTTTTATCCCTAGTGGCAACAACACATCCACAACCTTAGAAATTTTTGTCACTGTCCCAGATTCAATGGAGGCATGAACCCACTATCGAGCATAAATACTCCCTCTTGGAGTTACAAGTATCAACTTGGCCAGAACCTCTACTAGCAACGGAGAGCATACAAGAACATAAACAACACATATATGATAGATTGATAATCAACTTGACATAGTATTCCATATTCATCGGATCCCAACAAACACAACATGTAGCATTACAAATAGATGATCTTGATCATGATAGGCAGCTCACAAGATCTAACATGATAGCACAATGAGGAGAAGACAACCATCTAGCTACTGCTATGGACCCATAGTCCAGGGGTGAACTACTCACACACCAATCCGGAGGCGATCATGGTGATGAAGAGTCCTCCGGGAGATGATTCCCCTCTCCGGCAGGGTGCCGGAGGCGATCTCCTGAATCCCCCGAGATGGGATTGGCGGCGGCGGCGTCTCTGGAAGGTTTTCCGTATCGTGGCTCTCGGTACTGGGGTTTTCGCGACGAAGGCTTTAAGTTGGCGGAAGGGCAGGGTTGGAGGCGGCGCGAGGGGCCCACACCATAGTGCGGCGCGGGCCCCTCCCTGGCCGCGCCGGCCTATGGGTACGGGCCCTCGTGACCCCACTTCGTATCCCCTCCGGTCTTCTGGAAGCTTCGTGGAAAAATAAGACCCTGGGCGTTGATTTCGTCCAATTCCGAGAATATTTCCTTTGTAGGATTTCGGAAACCAAAAACAGCAGAAAACAACAACTGGCTCTTCGGCATCTCATCAATAGGTTAGTGCCGGAAAATGCATAATAATGACATAAAGTGTGTATAAAACATGTGAGTATCATCATAAAAGTAGCATGGAACATAAGAAATTATAGATACGTTTGAGACGTATCAAGCATCCCCAAGCTTAGTTCCTACTCGCCCTCGAGTAGGTAAACGATAACAAGGATAATTTCCGAAGTGACATGCTATCATAATCTTGATCAATACTATTGTAAAGCATATGAGATGAATGCAGCGATTCGAAGCAATGGTAAAGACAATGATTAAACAACTGAATCATATAGCAAAGACTTTTCATGAATAGTACTTTCAAGACAAGCATCAATAAGACTTGCATAAGAGTCAACTCATAAAGCAATAAATTCTTAGTAGAAGGCTTTGAAGCAACACAAAGGAAGATATAAGTTTCAGCAGTTGCTTTCAACTTCAACATGTTTATCTCATGGATAATTGTCAACACAAAGCAATATAACAAGTGCAATAGGTGAACATGTAAGAATCAATGCACGCAGTTCACACAAGTGTTTGCTTCTAAGATAGAAAGAAGTAGGTAAACTGACTCAACAATAAAGTAGAAGATAGGCCCTTCGCGAGAGGAAGCATGGATTACTATTTTTGTGCTACAGACTTTTCATTTTGAAAACATAGAAACAATTTTGTCAACGGTAGTAATAAATCATATGTGTTATGTATAAGACATCTTATAAGTTGCAAGCCTCATGCATAGATTACCAATAGTGCTCGCACCTTGTCCTAATTAGCTTGGATTAACACGGATTATCATTGCATAACATATGTTTCAACCAAGTGTCACAAAGGGGTACCTCTATGCCGCTCGTACAAAGGTCCAAGGAGATAGATCGCATTTGATTTCTCGTTTTTGATAGATCTCAACTTAGGACATCCATACCGGGACAACATAGACAACGAGATAATGGACTCCTCTTTAATGCATAACCATTCAACAACGAGATAATATTCTCATAAGAGATTGAGGATTGATTGTCCAAAGCTGAAACTTCCACCATGATTCATGGCTTTAGTTAGCGGCCCAATGTTCTTCTCTAACAATATGCATACTCAAACCATTTGATCATGAAAATCGCCCTTACTTCAAACAAGACGAACATGCATAGCAACTCACATGATATTCAACAAGGGTGTAATAGTTGATGGCGTCCCCAGAAACATGGTTACCGCTCAACAAGCAACTTATAAGAAATAAGATACATAGCTACATATTTTTCACCACAATAGTTTTTAAGGCTATTTTCCCATGAGCTATATATTGCAAAGACAAAGAATAGAATTTTAAAGGTAGCACTCAAGTAATTTACTTTGGAATGGCAGGGAAATACCATGTAGTAGGTAGGTATGGTGGACACAAATGGCATAGTTTTTTGGCTCAAGGATTTGGATGCACAAGAAGAATTCCCTCTCAATACAAGGCTTAGGCTAGCAAGGTTGTTTGAAGCAAACTCAAGTATAAAACGGTACAGCAAAACTTACATAAGAACATATTGCAAGCATTATAAGACTCTACATTGTCTTCTTTGTTGTTCAAACACCTCACCAGAAAATATCTAGACTCTAGAGAGACCAATCATGCAAACCAAATTTTAACAAGCTCTATGTAGTTCTTCATTAATAGGTGCAAAGTACATGATGCAAGATCTTAAACATGATCTATGTGAGCACAACAATTGCCAAGTATCAAATTATTCAAGACATTATACCAATTACCACATGAAGCATTTTCTGTTTCCAACCATATAAAATGAACGAAGCAGTTTCAACCTTCGCCATGAACATTAAAAGTAAAGCTAAGAACACATGTGTTCATATGCAACAGCGGAGCGTGTCTCTCTCCCACACAAGGAATGTTAGGATCCGATTTTATTCAAACAAAAACAAAAAATAAAAACAAACAGACGATCCAAGTAAAGCACATAAGATGTGACGGAATAAAAATATAGTTTCACTAGAGGTGACCTGATAAGTTGTCGATGAAGAAGGGATGCCTTGGGCATCCCCAAGCTTAGATGCTTGAGTCTTCTTAAAATATGCAGGGATGAACCACGGGGGCATCCCCAAGCTTACACTTTTCACTCTTCTTGATCATATTGTATCATCCTCCTCTGTTGACCCTTAAAAACTTCCTCCACACCAAACTCAAAACAAACTCATTAGAGGGTTAGTGCATAATTGAAAATTCATATATTCAGAGGTGACATAATCATTCTTAACACTTCTAGACATTGCACAAAGCTACTGAAAGTTAATGGAACAAAGAAATCCATCAAACATAGCAAAACAGGCAATGCAAAATAAAAGGCAGAATCTGTCAAAATAGAACAGTCCGTAAAGACGAATTTTTCTGGGGCACTTAACTTGCTCAGATGAAAATGCTCAAATTGAATGAAAGTTGCGTACATATCTGAGAATCACGCATGTAAATTGGCAGATTTTTCCGAGTTACCTACAGAAGGGGCTGCTAAATTTCGTGACAGCAAGAAATCTGTTTCTGCGCAGTAATCCAAATCTAGTATTGACTTTACTATCAAAGACTTTACTTGGCACAACAATGCAATAAAATAAAGATAAGCAGAGGTTGCTACAGTAGTAAAAAATTCCAAGACTCAAATATAAAACAAAAGTGCAGAAGTAAAATAATGGGTTGTCTCCCATAAGCGCTTTTCTTTAACGCCTTTCAACTAGGCGCAGAAAGTGTGAATCAAGTATTATCGAGAGATGAAGCATCAACATCATAATTTGTTCTAATAATAGAATCATAAGGTAACTTCATTCTCTTTCTAGGGAAGTGTTCCATACCTTTCTTGAGAGGAAATTGATACTTAATATTACCTTCCTTCATATCAATAGTAGCACCAACGGTTCGAAGAAAAGGTCTTCCCAATATAATGGGACAAGATGCATTGCATTCAATATCCAAGACAACAAAATCAACGGGGACAAGGTTATTGTTAACCATAATGCGAATATTATCAATCCTCCCCAAAGGTTTCTTTATAGCATTATCAGCAAGATTAACATCCAAATAACAGTTTTTCAATGGAGGCAAGTCAAGCATATCATATATTTTCTTAGGCATAACAGAAATACTTGCACCAAGATCACATACTCCCTCCGATTCATATTAATTGACTTCAATATGGATGTATCTAGAACTAAAATGTGTCTAGATACATCCATATTAGAGTCAATTAATATGAACCGGAGGGAGTAAAACATTACAATCAAAATCATTGACCCTCATCTTAATGATGGGCTCCCAACCATCTTCTAACTTCCTAGGAATAGAAGTTTCAAGTTTTAGTTTCTCCTCTCTAGCTTTTATGAGAGCATTTGTAATATGTTTTGTAAAGGCCAAATTTATAGCACTAGCATTGAGACTTTTAGCAAGTTTTTGTAAGAACTTTATAACTTCAGAGATATGACAATCATCAAAATCTAAACCATTATGATCTACAGCAATGGGATCATTGTCCCCAACATTTTGAAAAATTTCAGCAGTTTTATCACAAGCAGTTTCAGCAGTTTTAGCAGTTTCAGGCAGTTTTGCACGCTTTGCACTAGGAGTAGAAACATTGCCAACACCAATTATTTTACCATTGATAGTAGGGGGTTTAGCAACATGTGAAGCATCATCATTACTAGTAGTGCTAATAGTCCAAACTTTAGCTACATTATTCTCTTTAGCAAGTTTTTCGTTTTCTTCTCTTTCCCACCTAGCATGCAATTCAGTCATCAATCTAATATTTTAATTAATTCAAAGTAGGATGGCGTTTGCTGTAGTAACAAGTTTATTATCTTTATCTTCATTAGGCATAACTTTCAATTTTAAAAGATCAACATCAGAGGCAAGACTATCAACCTTAGAAGCAAGAATATCAATTTTACCAAGCTTTTCTTCAACAGATTTGTTAAAAGCAGTTTGTGTACTAATGAATTCTTTAAGCACGGCTTCAAGACCAGGGGGTACACTCCTATTATTTTTGTAAGAATTACCATAAGAATACCATAACCATTACCATTATTAGAAGGATATGGCCTATAGTTGTTACCAGAATTATTCCTATAAGCATTGTTGTTGAAATTATTATTTTTAATGAAGTTCACATCAACATGTTCTTCTTGGGCAACCAATGAAGCTAAAGGAACATTATTAGGATCAACATTAGATCTACCATTCACAATCATAGACATAATCACATCAGTCTTATCACTCAAGGAAGAGGTTTCTTCAACAGAATTTACCTTCTTACCTTGTGGAGCTCTTTCAGTGTGCCATTCAGAGTAGTTGATCATCATATTATCAAGAAGCTTTGTTGCCGCACCTAAGGTGATGGACATAAAGGTGCCTCCAGCAGCTGAATCCAATAGGTTCCGCGAAGAAAAATTCAATCCTGCATAAAAGGTTTGGATGATCATCCAAGTAGTTAGTCCATGGGTAGGGCAATTATTCACCAAAGATTTCATTCTTTCCCATGCTTGAGAAACATGCTCATTATCCAATTGCTTAAAATTCATTATGCTACTTCTCAAAGATATAATTTTAGCGGGAGGATAATATCTACCAATGAAAGCATCCTTACATTTAGTCCATGAATCAATACTATTCTTAGGCAAAGATAGCAACCAATCTTTAGCTCTTCCTCTTAAGGAGAAAGGAAACAATTTCAATTTTATAATGTCACCATCTACATCCTTATACTTTTACATTTCACAAAGTTCAACAAAATTATTAAGATGGGCAGCAGCATCATCAGAACTAACACCAGAAAATTGCTCTCTCATAACAAGATTTAGTAAAGCAGGTTTAATTTCAAAAATTCTGCTGTAGTAGCAGGTGGAGCAATAGGTGTGCATAGGAAATCATTATTATTTGTGCTATTGAAGTCACACAACTTAGTATTTTCAGGAGTATTCATTTTAGCAGTAGTAAATAAAGCAAACTAAATAAAGTAAATGCAAGTAACTAATTTTTTGTGTGTTTTTAATATAGAGAATGCAAACAAGACAGTAAATGAAGTAAATGCAAGTAACTAATTTTTTTATATTTTTGATATAGAGAACAAACAAAGCAGTAAATAAAATAAAGTAAAGCAAGACAAAAACAAAGTAAAGAGATTGGATGTGGGAGACCCCCCTTGCAGCGTGTCTTGATCTCCCGACAACGGCGCCAGAAAAAGTTGCTTGATGGCGTGCAAGACACACACGTCTGTTGGGAACCCCAAGAGGAAGGTGTGATGCGTACAACAGCAAGTTTTCCCTCAGTAAGAAACCAAGGTTATCGAACCAGTAGGAGTCAAGGAACACGTGAAGGTTGTTGGTGGCGGAGTGTAGTGCGGCGCAACACCGGGGATTCCGGCGCCAACGTGGAACCTGCACAACACAATCAAAGTACTTTGCCCCAACGTAACAGTGAGGTTGTCAATCTCATCGGCTTGCTGTAAACAAAGGATTAAATGTATAGTGTGGAAGATGATGATTGTTTGCGAAGAACAGTAAAGAACAGAGTTTGCAGTATATTGTATTTCAGATATAAAGAATGGACCAGAGTCCACAGTTCACTAGTGGTGTCTCTCCCATAAGATAAATAGCATGTTGGGTGAACAAATTACAGTTGGGCAATTGACAAATAGAGAAGGCATAACAATGCACATACATATATCACGATGACTACTATGAGATTTAGTCAGGGCATTACGACAAAGTACATAGACCGCTATCCAGCATGCATCTATGCCTAAAAAGTCCACCTTCAGGTTATCATCCGAACCCCATCCAGTATTAAGTTGCAAACAACAGACAATTGCATTAAGTATGGTGCGTAATGTAATCAACATAAATATCCTTAGACAAAGCATTGATGTTTTATCTCTAGTGGCAACAACGCATACACAACCTTAGAACTTTCTGTCACTGTCCTAGATTCAATGGAGGCATGAACCCACTATCGAGCATAAATACTCCCTCTTGGAGTTACAAGTATCAACTTGGCCAGAGCCTCTACTAGCAACGGAGAGCATGCAAGAACATAAACAACACATATATGATAGATTGATAATCAACTTGACATAGTATTCCATATTCATCGGATCCCAACAAACACAACATGTAGCATTACAAATAGATGATATTGATCATGATAGGCAGCTCACAAGATCTAACATGATAGCACAATAAGGAGAAGACAACCATCTAGCTACTGCTATGGACCCATAGTCCAGGGGTGAACTACTCACACATCAATCCGGATGTGATCATGGTGATGAAGAGTCCTCCGGGAGATGATTCCCCTCTCCGGCGAGGTGCCGGAGGCGATCTCTCGAATCCCCCGAGATGGGATTGGCGGCGGCGGCGTCTCTGGAAGGTTTTCCGTATCGTGGCTCTCGGTACTGGGGTTTTCGCGATGAAGGCTTTAAGTAGGCGGAAGGGCAGGGTTGGAGGCGGCGCGAGGGGCCCACACCATAGGGCGGCGCGAGCCCCTCCCTGGCCGCGCCGGCCTATGGGTACGGGCCCTCGTGGCCCCACTTTGTATCCCCTCTGGTCTTCTGGAAGCTTCGTGGAAAAATAAGACCCTGGGCGTTGATTTCGTCCAATTCCGAGAATATTTCCTTTGTAGGATTTCTGAAACAAAAAACAGCAGAAAACAGCAACTGGCTCTTCGGCATCTCGTCAATAGGTTAGTGCCGGAAAATGCATAATAATGACATAAAGTGTGTATATGTTATCACCAGAATTTGACCGAGTTAGAGGTGGGCCGCGATCAAGATGGACTTGAAGAATATATATAGAAGAAATACGTGAATCGGCCTTTTATACCAAGTTGGGCTTGTTTGCCCATGTATCTGTAACATATTAGATCGCATCTTAGTTTAGAAGTTAGAATCTTACTCGTGCACGGTTTGGTGCACGCCCACATTAGAAAGTCCCCTGGACTATAAATATGTATCTAGGGTTTATGGAATAAACAACAACCAACGTTCAACCACAAACAAATCTCGGCGCATCGCCAACTCCTTCGTCTCGAGGGTTTCTCCGGTAAGCACCATGCTGCCTAGATCGCATCTTGCGATCTAGGCAGCACAAGCCTGCCCACGTTGTTCATGCGTTGCTCGTATCGAAGCCTTTTTGATGGCGAGCAACGTAGTTATCTTAGATGTGTTAGGGTTAGCATTGTTCTTCGAATTACATGCTTTCGTTATGCGACCCTTGCACATCTAGCCGCCCTTACACCTATCTTAGGTGTAGGGGCGGCACCCCGCTTGATCATAGTTTAGTAGATCTGATCCGTTACGATTGCTCCTTGTTTCATCAAGGATTAGTTTAACATCCGCAATAGTTAGGCCTTACAAAGGGTTGGAGGATCCAGCGGCGTGTAGGGTGGCGTTTGCTAGCCCTAGAAATGATGTTCCGGGGATCAACCTCGTGTTGGTTTTTAGGCCCTGTCTAGGATCGGCTTACGGTCACCGTGCGCGAGCGCGAGGCCCAATCGTGAGTAGGATGATCCGATTATGCGGTGAAAACCCTAAATCGTTGTAGATCTAATTAGCTTTATCTTGATCAAGCAGGACCACCATATATTCGGACACCTTGTCCGAATCATGGGTGGATCGGCTCTTTGAGCCGATTCACGGGATAACCCGAGAGCCGATCGAGGCTCGTATTTAATGTTTACGTGTATGCCATGCGAGGAAACTAAGCGAGGCATCATCCACACCTTCACGACCGGGTATAGGTCGGGTGGCACACCCTTGCGATAGCATCGGACGTGCGACCGAGGAGGCTTTGCGGGCCGTCGCTCCGAGGGACCGGGGCCAGCCGCAGCCTTAGTTGTTCCCGGCTCTACCGTGTTGACCGTCTCCGCCCGCCGGGGGTTTCGACGTCAACACATTACGCACGCCCGGTGGGACAACCTTCGACATCCACAACATCGCCATCTACATCCGAGATGGCGGAAGGCACTCCGGTCAAGTACGAGGATCTGCCTGATGAGCTCAAGAAGAAGCATGACGAAATCAAGGCGGTCCTCGAAGCCGAACTCATCGGCTCTTTCCACCGAACCCGCTCCCATGGCGTCAGGTGGAAGGGTTTCACACACTGAAGGCGCACTCGATGGAGTGGATCTGTCCGCCCGTCGGAAGAACGCACCAGGTCGGCTGCGGCAGGAGATCAACTACATGGTGGCTCATTCGGCTGCACCGCCACTCGAGAGCCTGGTGAACACTTTGGAGCGTGTCGCTCTGCGCGTCGTCCAGGAAATCATGAGCCACCGGTATTCTCCGTCGGGACCAGCTCTGGGGACTTTCAAGGGAGAGATGCCACTCCAGCCCCAGCCGTTCGCATGGGCAGCACCGGAACTGCCGAACTCATCGGCATACATCGTCTACAAGATTGGTGGTGATCCTGGTGACTACCAATTCCTACCTGAGGCACCCAAGGAGATCCCGCACGGATACGCGTGCGCATACGTACCGGACCGCAACACCCGGGCACTCTCGAACCGAGGCTGCAATATCGGGGGCCTGCGGAACGGCGGGAGGAACGTCGGGAGCCGATCCGAGAAGCAATCGTGGCTAGCTAAGTACGCCACTCCGACAAACCTCCGAGCCCAGCTCCTGCGGTTGGCTTAGAACCGGAAAAGCAAGCATGGCTGGTTAAGTATGCCACCCCGGCGAATCTTCGGGGTTCGACACCTTCGGCCATCACGGCGGATCAGATTTGTGCAATCCTGAAAGATCGGTTCGGCATGATGCCGAAAGGAAGACGTTCGGCTACACCAAGCCGTACCCCAACGACTACGAGCCGATCCCGCTACCACCCAAATATCGGCTCCCGAGACTTCACAAAGTTTAGTGGATCAGATGGTTCCAGCTCCATCGAGCATGTGAGCCGATATTTGGCACAGCTGGGCACGATCTCGAGCATCGGACGAGTTGCGTGTGAGGTTCTTCGCACGGTCCCTCACGGGATCGGCTTTCGGGTGGTATACATCGCTGCCACCGAACTCCATCCGGACTTGGAAGCGGTTGGAAGAACGGTTCCATCAGCGGTATCACTCGAGAGGCTTCCGATGTTGGTATTGCCGATCTAGCGCAAGTACGACGAGAAGCGCGGGGAGACGGTGGCGAGAATACGTCCAGCGCTTCGGGACCATTAGGAACCGATGCTTTTCGGCTCATATAAGTGAAAAGAAGCGATCGAGTTGGCGGTGGTGGGTCTCTCATCATCGATTAAGGACGTGGCCTCCCAAGCGAGACTACCCTTCATTGGCGCACATGGTGCGAAGGCGCTCGGCATATGAGCGGCGCCACCCGGATGTTTACCGGGACAAATTCAAGCGTGCGGTGACCTCGGTTGAGGCGGACGAGGATGAAGGTGCTGCGGGAGATCGAGAGATAGCGGTGGCTGAATGGACTCGAGCGACGGGCCCCGTGACCTGCAAATGGGTGAAGCCACAAGGCCCTCCAAAAGGGTTCGACTTCGACGTGACCAAGACGGAGCATATTTTTGATCTCTTACTCACGGAGAAGCATATAAAGGTACCCGAAGGCCACAAGTTCCCCACGGTGCAAGAGCTGAACGGAAAGCCATGCGCAAGTGGCATAACACGTTCACCCACACCACCAACGACTGCAGGGTGTGGCGGCAGCAGATCCAAATGGCGATAGAAAACGGACGGTTAATTTTCAACCGATACGCCATGAAGGTCGACACACACCCCTTCCCCGCCGTAAACATGGTGGAGTATACTTACCATGGAGGGTGCCAGCCGGATTTCTCGTACAATATCAACATGGTAGGACCGGGACACCACTGCGGTAAGGACGGAGATGAGGGCAGCTGCTCTCATAGCAAAGATACGAGAGGAAGCCGCTCCACGCGATCGGCTCCGCCAAGACGGCAAGCGCTACGTCACGAGAGGAGAAGTGAAGAACATAAGATATCGGCGACCTCTCTCTCGATCACCTCCTCAACAAGTATGTGAGTCGGTATGACCAACGCCGACGGTCCAGCGATGATGATGAAAGAGATCGTCCGGCTAGAGAAGCCGAGAAGACATCGTCGGCATAATCGCGATGAGGAGGAGCACGAGCGTTGTGCCAAGGAAAAGGCAAGGGAGCGAGACGACGAGGACAAGCACTCGGGATTGTCCCTTCTTCGAGTGCACTCGCTGGGATTCGAGGAATGAGCCGATTGCCAACAATCGGCAATTGCCCGAAATGCAACCGGAAGAAGAAGGAGGCAGCCAACGTGTCCGTGTTCGAGCGCTTAGGGCCTCTCCCGCCACGAAGCAAACGCGGCTGAGTCCCCTCGATGGGAAGATCTCGAGGATTCGAGAAAACGAGGGACAAGAAGAAGAAGACGGTACCACCGGCCAAGGTGGTGCCACGATGGACTCAGCCGTTCCCGGAAACGCGAGGGTTCAGCGATTGCGCGGCCCGGAGGAAGCCGAGAGGTTATACTTGCATACATTGAGGAAGGCAAGGCCTGATCCGGCTGCGAAGGTTCAGCGAACCCTGGATGAAGAGGGTCGTCCACGGAAAATGGAGTGGCGCCCCAAGCAAAGGAAAGCCGATGATGAAACATCGGCTGGCACAAACATGGTGCTCGTTCTTCCGACGAAGCTTAGTGCTCCACGATTACACGATGCACTCAAGGTGGACGACGGCAAGCGCACCAACATGATAAAGTCAGAGATTGGGCTGGTTTTATCTACCGGCCTGAACGAGTAGCAAGAGCACGTCAATAAGCAAACGTGGCGAGGCTGATCCTTGTGATCGGCCCCAAAAATTTATGAAGGGGCCCCACAGGACCTTCACCGAGCAAGCAACGTGGAGGCCGATTCCAGCAATCGGCCAAAATTATCCTCACCATCCATTCTGCCTGGGTTCAACATGTTATCCAACAGAGCCGATACCATCAATTCTCTTGACAGAATCGGCTCGGGGGGGCACCCAGGTGGATAAAACACGAGGATATGCAGTAGAAGTATCTCATCCTTTGGTGATGGGTATTGAAGTGTGGGGGCCGATGCATAAGTCGGCCGTAAAAAAAAATCAAAAAATTCGAAAACTTTTGAGCACAGCCGATGCAGCAGACATCGACTTAAGGATATGAAAGCCGATGCATGGCCATCGACTCAAGAGGAATAACTGGTACGTTCAGAGGGTCAATGGAGCACGAAGGGAGATTTTAATGGAAGAACTCCTCAATGGAGTAGTTTAAGGGCTCGGATCCTCTCTTCAAAAGCAATGCCAAGAGCAGCCTGGACGTGCAGATCAGGTCAAGGATGGATTGTATTGGATCCGCCAAAGGAAAGGAGCCGATCTGGCCGACAAGATGCAGGAAGAAGCTCGGGGGGCAGCTCACCCCGAAGGTTCTGCTGCTCCGGAGAGCCGATTTTGATGGGAATCGGGCCGGCTCGCATGATAGTTCTCTCGGACATGACCTAGCCCGGGTCCATGCATGCCGAATGGCATGCCCTCGTATCTGTTCGCCTTGATTGAGATTCGGGGGCAGCTGGCCTGATGGAGGCCCCGTTTTTGAAAGCCGATTGGGTGACCATCGGCTAGTCCTGCGCGACGATTTTCGCCAAAGGTAGTGATGCGGCGGAACTCAAGTTCATTATTCGAGAAGAGAAAGGGCGGATTACGAGAGACCGATGCGTTGCCATCGGCTCATTGAGAATCGGTTCAAAAGAAATCGACAAGACCAAATTGGGGAAATTTCTTCATTAATAAACAGGATTTCTTACAAAGGAAGAACTGATTGCTCAAAGAAGGAAGAACAAAAGAAGGGCCTATTGGCCAATTTACTACGGCTAGGCCTATACTGGTAGATCCTACTCTACGGGCCATCACTGCCCTCGTCGTCGTCCTCGGAACTCTCATCGACAGCCTGCTGCCGATGGGCTCCTCGTCGCTACTCCCGTAGCCCTCTACGGGAGCTTCGTCCCCGTCTTCATCGTCGGCTGCTGTCGTCGTCCCACCACATGCGGAGGCGTTTCGCCGGCGGGTAGCCCTCGAGGAGTCATCGTCGTCGTCGTCCTCGTCCTCTTCTTCGGAGGTGGGGCAACCGTCCCGGGGGAACCGGTCGTCCTCGCTTTCGACTCCAGTTCCCGACGGCGAGGAGCCGAAGATCTTCATCCCCGCTGGTCAAGGACTTGTCGTCCTCGGACCAAATGGAGGAGCGTGGCTCTCCTCGTCCCATTCTTCTAGGGCACGGATTTCCGGCGGCGTCTCGCGGGAGGAGTCGGACCCATAGGAAAGCTCGGAGGAGGAGGAAGACGACATGGTGGCACGAGAGGGTTTTTTGGTGCTAATGCGAGGAGGACGAAGGAGACGCAAGCTGTTTAGAACGGTTAAATAAAGGGGATATGAGAGAGATTCAATGCCACGGCGAGTTTCCGAGGAGATGTTGCCCAACAAGAGAGTTTTGCGGCCGCGTGGAGAAGTGGAAGGGGCAAGGCATCATGATGAGGATTACTGCGGCAGTTCTGCTCCGCCACGACATGACCCGACGAAAGAAGAGCATAATGATTTTGGAAATGTCATTTCCAAAACCAGGGGGGCATGTGTTATCACCAGAATTTGACCGAGTTAGAGGTGGGCCGCGATCAGGATGGACTTGAAGAATATATATAGAAGAAATACGTGAATCGGCCTTTTATACCAAGTTGGGCTTGTTTGCCCATGTATCTGTAACATATTAGATCGCATCTTAGTTTAGAAGTTAGAATCTTACTCGTGCATGGTTTGGTGCACGCCCACATTAGAAAGTCCCCTGGACTATAAATATGTATCTAGGGTTTATGGAATAAACAACAACCAACGTTCAACCACAAACAAATCTCGGCGCATCGCCAACTCCTTCGTCTCGAGGGTTTCTCCGGTAAGCACCATGCTGCCTAGATCGCATCTTGCGATCTAGGCAGCACTAAGCCTGCCCACGTTGTTCATGCGTTGCTCGTACTTGAAGCCTTTTTGATGGTGAGCAACGTAGTTATCTTAGATGTGTTAGGGTTAGCATTGTTCTTCGAATTACATGCTTTCGTTATGCGACCCTTGCACATCTAGCCGCCCTACACCTATCTTAGGTGTAGGGACGGCACCCCGCTTGATCATAGTTTAGTAGATCTGATCCGTTACGATTGCTCCTTGTTTCATCAAGGATTAGTTTAACATCCGCAATAGTTAGGCCTTACAAAGGGTTGGAGGATCCAGCGGCGTGTAGGGTGGCGTTTGCTAGCCCTAGAAAGGATGTTCCGGGGATCAACCTCGTGTTGGTTTTTAGGCCCCGTCTAGGATCGGCTTACGGTCACCGTGCGCGAGCGCGAGGCCCAATCGTGAGTAGGATGATCCGATTATGCGGTGAAAACCCTAAATCGTCGTAGATCTAATTAGCTTTATCTTGATCAAGCAGGACCACCATATATTCGGACACCTTGTCCGAATCATGGGTGGATCGGCTCTTTGAGCCGATTCACGGGATAACCCGAGAGCCGATCGAGGCTCGTATTTAATGTTTACGTGTATGCCATGCAGGAAACTAAGCGAGGCATCATCCACACCTTCCTGACCAGGTATAGGTCAGGTGGCACACCCTTGCGATAGCATCGGACGTGCGACCAGGAGGCTTTGCGGGCCGTCGCTCTGAGGGACTGGGGCCAGCCGCAGCCTTAGTTGTTCCCGGCTCTACCGTGTTGACCGTCTCTGCCCGCCAGGGGGTTTCTGACGTCAACAGTATAAAACATGTGAGTATCATCATAAAAGTAGCATGGAACATAAGAAATTTAGATACGTTTGAGACGTATCAGTCAGCAGACTATAAGGATTTAAATAAAATATATGTGCTTAGTTGGAGGAGAGGGAAGAAGAGAGAGAAGGTGGGTGGACTCTAATGCAATAGCCAGCTCTAACACGTGTTTCTAGGCACTTTGTGAGAGTAAATAGTGGACCATATATTGATAAAGTAGTTCATTCTTAGAGCCAACTATTGTACTACCTCCGTTTCAAGGAATAAGGCACACACGTATTTTAAGACGAACTTTGACCAAAAAATTGAGCAACAAAATCTTGATTATATTATATGTAATTAGTATCATTGAATACGTACTGAAAATAACTTTTGATGATACTAATTTCATACAAGTAATGTTTATCTATTTAAAATAATTCATGGTCAAACAAAAAACACGTAAAACGAGAACGCCTTGAAACAGAGGTAGTACATGCTAGCTATATGTTGGCTACAAATGTGGTGGCATATTGCTTATAGCCATCAGCTGGCTATACTATTGAACTTGCCCTAAGTGGTTATGCAACAAACATTTTATGCACTTAAATGTTGTTACGGCAATCCCATGGGGTGTGCGGAATAGTAGGAACATCATTTTTTAATAGAGTTTTTTTAGCTTCGTAGACATAAAGCAGGTGTGTCACCTTATTCTATACCTAAGTAACCAAAGATACTCATCAAGGATTTAGAGGGCGGAAAACTAAGTCAGTTGTTGGAAAGATGATCTAGATGCTCAAACCCTCTCCGCGATGGTAGGCCAATGTGTAATTGCTTCGACTGAAATCACCTCTTGCAAGACAACTAACGAAGGAGCAACTAATGGAGGTAAAAGTGGAACACAAGAAATCTGCTTTTACCTCCATTTAAAAAAAGGTATTGAAGCCTGCTGGGAACCGGTGAAAAAGAAGAGGGTGAAAACTAAGATGGTGATATGTTTCGCAGGCCCTGCCGAAGTTATAGTGTGTAAGTAGTTACTACCTCTAATCGTTTGCTTTCTAAAAAAGGCGTGTTAAATTTGGAAAACTAGAGATCTTGCATGAAAACTGTCGCCAACAAGTTTGAGCACTAATCACCTCGCAATAATCCACGGTTGCCAGAAACACAACAGCATAGCCGGCGTCTTTTTGTAGTTTTAGAGTCAATGGATTCTTGATGCACACATAACTGGCCAGTTGCTAACCACTAATAAAGTGTAATTGAAGACAACTAGCTGACATCCAGTTGCTAACCACTAATAAAGTGTAATTGAAGACAACTAGCTGACATCCAGATCTGCAGAAGAATGTTGCAGAGTGATTCGCACTAAAACTATGGACCCGTTGTTGAAACGTGTCCCTACTAACGAAGCTAGAGTCGTGGTAGGATGGTGTATTTGTCCATCGCCACAATCGTTATTGTATCCTGATTGCATAATGTGATGACTATTTTTAGGAGTTTGCGTCAAAATGAATAGTTAACATAAAAACTACGACAAATGAATCCATAATTTCTATAACACCGTGTTTGGTTGCACCGAATTGGGCAATCTGAAGATTCCAAATCCAAGATAGAAATGAATTGGCTCCAAATTCAATTCTATTGTTTGGATTGCATAGAATTTGGTGTTGGAATCAAAAGATGGTACGTATCAATTCCAGTTTCTTGTTTGGATTGCAGAAATCATGGAAATGAATTGGCGTTGGAGGGGTCGTCGGTGGCCGGAGAGAAGGGTGACGGGTATGGCCAGGGGAGTGGCCGTCGTTCCCCTACCGCTGACGCACCGCCGTTCCCCTCCCGCCTCCCTTTGTGATTTAGGGTTCGGTGGGTGCTCGCGTATGGGAAAGAAAAGGGTGGCGGGCTGACGCATCTGCGGAAGACGGCAGTGGGCAGTCGATTCAGGGGGATAATATGGCGACGGGAGGTCCCGTCCGGTGGAGAAGACGGCGGGTGAGGAGGGGGCAACGCGTCGGCGGGGTGGGGGCACGCGGCAGCAGGGGCACACAGCGGCTGGGTACATGGCGGTGGGGAACGCGACGATGGCCACACGGCGGCAGGGCAGCACGGTGGTATGGCAACGCGGCGGCGGGGGAAGTTGGGAGCGAGGCACACAACGACGGGGAACAAGGAAGGAGACGCGAGCGAAGAGTTACGCTCGTTTTCGAGCGATTCCGAGCGGGAGAGCTCGGAAAGTTGGGACGGCTCTTTGCACAGGACGATTCCGCGCTCGGAATTTAGGTAGGTTTCCAAGCGAGGATTCCAAGGGCAGCCCAAACGGCGGAATTCGAGGAAATGGCCTAAATTCCAATCCATGCCCCAATTCAGTGCAACCAAACACGGTGTAAGGAAAGAAAACAATATATATAGTTCAGAAATCTGTAATAAAAAATTAGAAAATATAATTTATTGCTTATTTATACTGAACTTTTTTACTTTTTCATAACTCATCCTTAAACATATGATCTTAAATCGTTATTTTATCTGCGTTAACCACATAACAAAGTTGTCAGATATGAAGATACAATATTTTTATTAAGTATACAATTATAATATCCACAAAGGTTATTATACTTGAATTAAATTGAGCCATAATTTGGGAGGAAAATTATTTCACTTGTTTCCTTTTTGACAGACAGTCCCTTCAAAACCTTTCGGTAAACAAATTTTCTCCATAATAGAGAATAGTTAAAATCAGATCAAAACGCTCATGTTTCATGATATGGTTTTTCCATTTATATGTATTATATGTATGTAAATATGTTGGTAGATAGATCATAACTATATAGTAGGACAAAAATCTTGGTAGAGGCCTCAAAGTTACATGATTTTATTTTAGAGGTGTAAGCAAATAGAAAATTCTAGAGTATACAATGTTGTCCTTGAGGGGATTGCCTACAAAATGCTAGAATTTCTCATTTTATCCATTGATGGTTCAACAATCAGCTCGCATTGCATATGTAGGTTTTCAAATAGTTTTGGTCTGCTCAAATCACATCAAACGTGCCCAAAATATATTCTTGGTTTAATTTGTACTCTGCATTGTTATGCTTATACTTTGTAAAATATCATCCCTTATATTAGATATACAGGAAAATGTGTGCTTCAAGTTTTTGTTCCTTTGATCTGCAGCGTCCAAGAGAATGTGCTATTTAATTCCCAAAAATAACATCAGGTTGCAACCAACTCCATAAACCCCCCAAAAAAATCCAACTGATACAGGTTTACATATTAGCCCTTTGATTTGTGAAGCCATCATGTCAATTACCATTTGTCCAAGGAAATTGAAGTTTAGTGAGATTGTGCAACATGAGCTCAGGAATTAGAACTCGGATAGGAGAGAGGTTCTCATAAGTTAGCAAATTTTGTTAGAACGATATGACAAACTTTTGTTTAGTTACATCAAGCCACTCAATGTGTAACTCAATTTTTGATGGCCGATTTTAACCATAATGTTCAGTAATAAAGCACCCACCTTTTTTATTGCTCGGGCCTTATTTTTCAGTCCGTCGGGTTGACTTTGCTAATTATAAGAAAAGATGTTACATGGATAAAATAAACCACACATAGCTATTAATGTTAGGTTTATCGGGGAATTTTAGAGGAGTGCATGCAACCTGAACACTTGCCAATTAGAATTAAGGTTTTTTTGTGGTCCCACAAAACAAAACTATGAGTAGAGATAATTTGAGGAAAATAGGGATGCTAAAAACCTCTAGAATGCGGTTTGTGTAGAGGATTGAAACAATAAATTATCAGCTTTTTACTGCATTGTTGCCCGACTGCTCTGGATGATGCTATTGTCTAGTAGCTCCGGCTGGATCACCTATTTGAAGACAACCGCCGAAGGGCGAAGGAGGAACTCGTGGAGGTCGTGTCGCTTTGGCTTATCCGAAGGATGTGAAGAGCACAGAAAATCGTCGTGCATGACAACTGCGGGAAGCGTATCAGAGGACTACAAGCAACTCTAACAGAGCCCGTAAATCCCGCCGGAACCGAACTTTTCCGGCGGATTTACGGGTTCGGGCCGAAACTGGCGCAGATCAGCGCCCGAAAAAGTGGACCGGCCCGAATTGGAATTTCGGGGGCCCGAACAACTCCCCGCACGGCCCCTATTAAAAGGGATCGCGGAGGGGAGTTCGGTTCGCAAACCCTACTCCCCTCCGCCGTCTCCTCTCCCTCCGCCGCCGCCAGACCCCCGCTCCGACGAGCAATCCCCGCCGGAACAGCCACCAATCACCCACCCGCCGCCGCGCGATGGCCTCTCGTGGAGGTGCTGTCAGCCGAGCCGCAGGTTTGGGCGGCGGCGATTCGCCGCCGCGTTCGCCCTTCTTCCGCAGCGAGGCGGAGCGGCGGAAGTGGAACAGCAGCGAGGGCGCACGCAAGCGTAGCGCTTGCCGGTGGACCAACTGGGGGCTCACGCCCCCAGGGAAGCTCGCCCGCTACGGCAACCAGGCGGAGAGCTCCTCTTCCGGGCAGTCCAGCCGCGCTCCGCGGCTGCCCGTGGCGCCGAGCGTCGAGGAGGACGAACTCGTCCCCGCGCGCTCTCCAACCTTCTCGGTCGGGGACTACGTCCACGGCAGCGACGAGGAGGAGGAGATGATGGCGCAGACGTTCGCCATCAGCGAGGCGGAGGCGAGGGCCCGCTTCCGCCGTGAAGAAGCCGACGCCGTCCGCCAGGTACGGGAGTACGAGGCGGCCCGCCGGGAGGCCCGCGTCCGCAAGGTCAAGCTCGAAATTGTCGAGCTTGACAAGGACGAGGCGTGAAGACTTCACGCCGTCGCCGATCTCCGCCAGCACTGGCACCTCCGCGCGCGCCATAGCTAGTAGGCCGCATTTTGCTCATTTTTAGCTAGGTTAGGTTGCCGATGTACTAGTATAATGTCAATTCCCCGCGGTATGTATGTATCGATGCGCAATTGACGCATCTATTTCATGTATGAACTATGATCATCGCCTTAAACTTACCCGCGTCAATTCGAATTCCAGTTTTCAGTTTCGTTTTACGGGTTCTATTCTGCGGCACTGCGAAAATCGACAGAACTTGCGTTTTCGGTGAACTGAACTCGCGCTTTTTGGTTTGCTTTTTTTCGAGCTCTGATAGAGATGCTCTAATCATCCCGGAATAATCAGCAGCTGCCTGCCAGAAACGCAGCAGCGGAGCCGGCTTCGCTCTCTAGTTTCAGAGTCCAAGTGGCCAGCTATGTGAGGTGGACCTATTGCAGAAGAATACGTGCAGAGCGACTCGCACTGAAGCAGTGGATGTGTTGTTTCCATGGAACTCTTCGTGGCTGGCCTGGTTTTCCTGCGATTTTCTCGCGCGACGCTAGTCAGAAACAGAGAACCTCATCGGACAAAGTGCAAATTGATCAAATAGCTGAGAGAGAGAGAGAGACGGTGGAGACTGTGTCCAGCTGATGCATCGGCACAGTCCAGTCAAGCTCCCACGAATGCACGGGTGCACAAGCCCCGCTGGCGCTGCATATACGCGCGCCGTACGTACGCGTGATGTCGGACCCTTCCTGCGTCTCGATCGTACCTTTCTTGATTCGATTCGATGGGGTGACTTTGGTATCAGAGCTTGCCTGGAAATACGAGCTGATGATTAACCTTCTTACCACTCCTGTATATAGCCAATCTATGGTCGGGAAATGCATTTTGGCTCGTAGGTGTAGCTGTGGACCCACACAGAAATTTTCGTGAAAGAAGACATTTTTTTGTGACTTATATACAAAATATAATTTTCAGTGTTCCAAAATAGGTTTTTCCGAGACATTTATTTGTCATTTTTACACAGCCCATAAGAAATATCTTCTTCCCGCAAAACTTTGAGTAAAAACATACTATATCCGGATATACACCTACGATTTTTTTTTCAGAATTTTTTAACATATTGAAATATATTTAAAATGATTTTTTTTCATAATAGGTGTATTTGGACCTATAAGCCAAAACACTATATCCATCTACGTTCATGCATTTCTTCGTTGTGAATGCTTGCACAAGATCTTCTCTAGGACGATGGTGTGGCGATGAAATTTGACAACAACGGCGTCACTTTTTACTAAAAAAATCAGAAGGGTTAATTGGAAAATGTCACTCTAATTCACGCCGTTCTGAAAAAATGTCACTCCGATTCTTGAACTTCAAAAAATGCCACTCCAGTTCTCGCATACGTTGGTAGATGTCACCCTAGTCCTTTGGGCTCATTTTTTATACTGTAAACGGTCACATATTCTTATCTTATCCCTCCGCAGGCAAAAGTATCCCTGGGCCAACATCCTTATCCCTATCTACATCCATAAAATTGGAGTGGCATTTCTTGAAGTTTGAGAATTGGAGTGACAGTTTTCGAAATGACATGAATTAGAGTGACATATATCAATTAATTAACCCAAATCAGAATGCCATAGATGCCACAATATTGTCCCGTATGATTTTTTGTTGTTGTGGCGGCTTATGTACACCGAGGGTGATGCACATGGCTAACAACTAATTCATTGTGGATTTCGTAGAATTAGATTTTTTTGACAGCATTAGATTGTGCAAACTACGAGATTTTTCTGTAGATTTAATTGAAGTGTTTGCTACATATGGTGAAGGGAACATATGAGTGAATGGTTCAATCCTTCGAGACAGTTTTAGTATCTATAATACATGTACTTTGGAGATATCAATCACAACTTCCTACAATGAAACCAATCTACTAAGACCCTATTTTTTTTTTTAGAAACACCGTACAAACACAGACGCTCACATACACGTGCATACACTCATCCATATGAACGCACACACCCTACCCCTATGAGCACCTCCGGAAGACCGGGCCGGCGGATTTTGATTGTATTTGGACCAATCCAGTAAGGCCCTAGTTTGATTGTAGGGATTTCATAAAATCTTTGTAGAATTCCAATTCTAAGGACATGAATTGATTGTTGAATCATAGGAATGGTGCCACTAAAATTCCTGTGGGTTAGATCCCTATATCTCAATTCCGAATATAATAATTTGAACCACAACACCAACCACTTTTTAGACTCAACTACATACGATCGGGACACTCTTCTTGTGCTGTTCTTTTCAAGCATTCTATCAAACGAGTATCCTCAATTTTCATATGTTCTGCAATCATATGTTTTTCACTATCAAACGATCCATGTGTTCTTCCAATTCCTGCATTTTTCAATCATGTGATCCAAAGAGGCTCTAAAGCATATGAGGGAGCCATGCTCCCCCTATCTCCTTAGGGATGTGAAATAAGGTGAAGATGGTGACACGACTGAAGGTTGTGGCGAATCCTCAACGGAAGGGAAGACACGTGACTGCCATAGGAGGTGACATGGTGACATTTCTACAATTAGTAAGGCCGCACAATAGCTAGAGTGAAACATTTATGTGCCGAGTCACATGCCTTTAGGGGAAAAATAATCGAGTGATGAGAATTGGTATTTGGCGAGGCGTGAGGAAAGGAGTTGTGTTGTGCTGAAATTTTAATGAGCAAGCAAGCCGGAAACAAAGACGACAAATTTCTCAAAAATGCACGTGAAACTTGTTGATTCTCAGATGCAAAGGTAATATTCCGATAAAAGTGTTTCAAATATGTTGTTTTCATAATTATTCCGCATAAAATGCTATTCCTTCAACATTTAGAAGTGTTAGCTAATAGGGAATCCAAAGCTGATACATGCTGGTATAGTTGTCCGTGGCCACAATTATGCATAAACTCGAATCACCACCGTGACTAAATTCGCTGATGTGATGAAATTTGCATGGATCGTTGTATAAGAAAATGAAACCTCAACCGACCAAGACAAAATTGACTCATATTTGTAGAAAGGAATGAAAAATGAGATTAACAAAACAATTAGCAAATTAGTGAACACGAAGCAATATAAATAATCATTTATCACCTATTTATATTGAACTTTTTTACTTTTTCATAACTCATACTCTCGACATGTAATTTTAAACTGTTATATTTACCTGTGTTAATACAAAATAAAATTTCTAAATATTAAAATAAATTATATAATTTATTATACAATTTAATGTCCACATAGGAAATAGACTTGCACCATGATTGGCTTTCCATCTGCTTTCCAAGAGGTGGTTTCTCACATGACTAGATTTAAGGCATACTTTCACGACGGAGATGTTTTTTTTTCTTTGAGGCATTTCCCCTTCAAAACCTTGGGTTAAACAAAGTTTTTCTTGAGTAGAGAAAATTTGAAATCGGAAAAAGCTTTCACGATTTTTTTTTTGCCATTTAGAAGTATTATATGCATATGTATGTGACCGTGTATATTTTAATGTACCCAAATATCTTTGTTGAGGTTTCTAAAGTACAACATTATCTTTATATGTGTAATATAGATAGAAAATTCTAGAGCATATAATGGTGTCTATGGGGGGATTTCCCTCAAAATGATAATATTACCCATTTATCCTTTCATGGTTCAACAATCGCCCGCATTGCATGAGTATGCCCTAAGTAGCTTCAGTCTGCTCAAATCACGTCAAATATTATCTGTCTGGTTTGTAGTCTGCGTAGGAATGCCTAGGTCCTCTAATATGCATTCAAATTTGTGCATCAACATTTTTTTTTTGTTCATTTGGTCTAATGTCTACAAAAGAATGTGCAATTTAACCCCCAAAATAACATCAAGTTGCATCCCTCTCCATAACTCGCTAAAACATAATCCAACTCGTGGAGGTATATATATTAGCCTTTTGATTTGGTAAACATCATGTCAGTTTCATATGTTCATGGAAATCAAAGGTTATGTACATTGCACCATATAAGCACAGTAAAATAGGCAACAGTATAGGTTTGCTTATGAGGTAGCAAATTTTGCTAGAACGATAGGACAAACTGCTGCTTAGTTACGTCAAACACCGTAATGTATAACCCAACTTTTGATGGCTGATTTTGACCTGAATGTTGAGTAGTGAAGCTCTCCTCTGCTATATTCCTTGGTTCTGATTCTTTAATATCATGGTTTGACTTTACTAATTAAGCAAAGATGTTACACAGATCAAAGAAATCAAATACAACCTCCAAAGAACATCGATAAACTTAAAATTTACATCATCAATTTGTAGTAGTCAGTTGTAGGCCCTTCAATTGCATCCTGATGTTCTTTCATCTACCTAGTGAATAACTGCACAAACTTGACTATCCTCGAAGATTTTGAATAGCCACATGAACCGCTCATTACAAGGGATGATGGTCCTAATAGACCGACCACGAACCCGTTGTGGCATGTGACACAACTCTTACAATGAAAAATTGTGAAACAGTAATGCCTCTGGACCACTAAAATTGAAAAGTATAAACGTGATCAAACGAAGCAGGAGAAACCAATGCAAATTCTGACAAGTCTTATAGTGAACAGTGCATATTTCAAGACTATAAAATTTATCAGATTTTGTCAATTTTATGTAGCCTAGAATACAAATTAGTTTGCATTGAGATTTCGCACCATTGTAGCATACTTCATTGGCTACCTCCTTAACTTTGTTTCAGATTATTTTCAAAACTTTGAAGTACAAATTTTAAGTGTTTGCGATATATAAAGAGCTACATAAAGCTCAGCCTTCAAAATGCCACACTCAGTTTCTTTTGGAATAGTGTCTGTCCATGTTTGCTTCTCCTATATCAAGACAAAAGAAAATTCTTTTTTTGCCTCGTTTTGAAAAAAGAAAGAAGATTATGCATGACAACTGCATCCAGCCAACAAATTAGAGGAGTCATCAGCTCGGAATAATCCGCAGTTTCCAGAAACGCAGCAGCAGAACTAGCCTCGTCTCTGTCTAGTTTCGGAATCAAGGGCTTGACGAACATACAAGTCACCAGTTGCCGGCCCACTGACGCATTGAAATGTTTGTAAGTTTGTTATGATAATAGTGTAAATTTGAACTAAAACCACCAGGGGTTGCGAAAGGGAGTGAGCAGCTGACATTGACCTCTGCGGAAAGAATAGTGCAGAGCGGCTCGCAGTGAAGCAGTGGATGGGTTGTTTTCATGGAACTCTTCTTGCTGGCCTGGTTTTCCTGCGATTTTCTCGCACGACGCCAGTCAAGAACAGAGAACCTGACCCAAAATAGTGAAGAGTTGCAAATGGCGCCAAACTAATCGAGTAGCTGAGAAGAAGACGGGACACACACTGTGGCGTCCCGGGTAGGGTAGGATAAGCAGAAGGTGTCGCCCGCGTAGAGACCGTGTCCAAGCTCCGACGAGCGCACGGCCGGGAGCACAAGCTCCGGTGACGCACTGGCGCTGCATATACGCGGACCGTAGGAGTACGTACGCGTGATGTCGGCATGCAGCTGGAGATTCCCGCGTCTCGATCGGGCCCGTCTTGATTCGATTCCATTCGATTCGTTTCCATCCGGTGACTTTGGTCGGGTCCGTCCGTAGATCGATCTGGTCGCGCGCGTCGCTGTGCGCTCTACGGCGCCGGTACTTTAACCCCTTGTCCTTGTTATATATTTTTTTTCTTTGATGGGGCTTGTTATTAATTTTGAACTTAATTATTTGTCATGTATGTCCCTCAAGCAAACTTCCAAACATCTCTGGCATTTCGGAGAACTTTCAAGGCCCCTCGTATTCACGCCATGTTAGATGGCTTATCTGAAATACAGGACACGCCTAGTTAGGCTGGCTAGATTTTTG
The DNA here is from genome assembly GCF_022539505.1 of Lolium rigidum. Lineage (NCBI taxonomy): Eukaryota > Viridiplantae > Streptophyta > Magnoliopsida > Poales > Poaceae > Lolium > Lolium rigidum. The sequence goes on from NC_061513.1 coordinate 78,238,806, forward strand.
TCGTAGCCAATAACACGTCTTAGGGCATGTTAATGGGGTGAGGTCAACCTTCTCTTAGAATTACCACATAAGATTTTTTTTAGTTAGAGAAGAGAGAAATAAGAAAGAGAATGTTATTTTTCCGTAGCTAAGGGATAACCCTTAGAAAATAAGGAAAAACTATTTTATGTGTGCTACCATTTGTCCTCCCTAGTGAATTAATTTCTTACCATAAATTAATTAATTATCATTAATTTCTGAAGATGATAACAAGGGATAATACATTGTACAATTTATATCTATTAATTTCTCTAAACAACGTGGATGGCTAAGAAAAGGCACACCTCCTCTACCATTGTACATGCTCTTAGGCAAGGTGGGCATCAGTTGAAAAATGTGTGGCCTGCGAGCCGTGTCTGTAACAAACTATGTCCGATGAATGAAAAAGGCAAACTTCGAATGGTCCTGTCTCTCCTTCTCCTCTTCCACTAACAGGAGCCAAGCATGTCGATCTCACACCGGCAAGGAAATCAATGCACTTGGAATCACATTCCATCAAGGCAGTAACCCTTCATGCCTTTTCCAATCTTGATTTTGAGTTGTAATTTCGAGGCTCTTGAGGGATCTCGATTTCGACCAATTTTCATCTGACCGCAGCAATTTCTCATGCCAGTTTTGTAGCGGAGCACCATGGCATCACCGAAGCCATCATCGTAGTCCGAGTACGTGCTGTACACGATGGGATAAGCGGAACATCAAACAAGCGCGATGATCAACCGGCTCGAATATAGTCAAGCATTGATAAATGGGCCATGCTATAACGAGGTCGACTTAGATTTACGTTATAACGAGGTCAGTCCGACCAGGTGGTCCCTTCCTTTTTTAGAGATGCAGCCTTTCCAAAAAGAGATACCCGGGTCACCACCTGAAAGATGCACGTGTGCCTTGATGTGCCAACGCTACAGTTACCTTCCCCTAGAAGGTAGCAGTAACGCAGCATGAGACCCCTTTTCTAAAACAAATCTGGAGGGCATCTCGCTCTTACAAATAACTTGAAGAATAGGACGATTACATCTAGGTAGGTTTGCCCCAAATTCTGGAGGATCTGCTACATCCCTGACTGTTCCTCCTGAATCAAAAGGGAGATCTACAACTTGTTCCTGCTACATCTGTTACCTGATGATCTACTACATCTAATGACTTTGTTTCTCTACTATCCATAACGTGTTCTCAATGCTACCCAGTTACGCATCGTACTTCTTCTCCATGTTATAGCGTCTTCCTGCTACATTATCTGGGGATCTGCTACATCTGTTGACTTTGCTCCTCCGCCATCCATGACATGTTCTCAATGCTACCCCAGTTACATGCATTGTCCTTCTTCTCCATTTTACAGTGTGTTGTTCCTGCTACATTTACAATGTGTTGTTCCTGCTGCATCATCTGCTACATCTGTTGATTTTGTTCATCCACCATCCATGACATTCTCAATGCTACCACACTTACATGCATCGTCCTTTTCCTAGAACCATGGTTTGATACATACATGGCATGAGTAATGACCAAAAAAATCAATAGTATTACATATAAGAACATGGAAAATTACATGTACATGATGGGTAGATGAAACAGCTGGTATGTTACATGCAATGAACATGGGGTACTAGAACAGTAATATTAGTCACATCCTTTTTTATGAAACTAATTTTGGTATAAGTAGCCATGAGTCACATCCTTCATCAGTAGTTTATATGGGGTACTGTAATTACATGTAGTTTACATCAATATAGTAGTTTCAGGATATGAAGAAACTACTGGAAGCATAAAAGACAACTCGGTTACATCTGTTAATATTAATAACTGAAAAAAGATGTGACTGCAACGAATTTGATCTATCATAATCCTTAGATGAAATCTAGTAAAAAAATAGTGGATTGACTATAATAATAGAGGAGACAAATTAGTAGTTACATGTACTTTGCCTCGGATGGACTCCGTGTAGAGAAAGCAATTATATTACTAGGCAGCATGAATACTAGCATACATCAAGTATGATCAATAACTGCATCTAGTACATTACATGGTAATGTGGATTGAGTAAAAGATATAGAAAACAAATTATTGGTTACATCTGATCTACTTAGCAGGTGGATTCTGCACAGGAAAAGGCAACTATATTACTGGGAGCGTAAATATTAGGTTACATGTAGTATGATTAAAAATTGCACCTACGATCTTGCATAGTAATTTTGATTAGCTAAACAAGATGAAAAGAAAGCACTTGTCACAAAATATGTTGACTCAAAAGTGGATACGTACAGAAGGAAGTGACCAAACTAGGGGCAACATGCTAATTATGATACATTGCACCATTGGGGAAAAAATGTAAACCAGTGTCGGAGCATAAAAAACTTGATTCCCTGTATATTCAGTTATTCACATGTAATACACATGGGGATGCAGAGTAGCAACCAAGGTTTAACTACTAATGCTAGAACGTTTGCATTTAACCTGAATGAAAAAAGGATCATGAAGCTATGTTTATGCTTCTCTGTGGCCCTGATTGCTAAGGATGAATGTTTATATTATGAAATTATCTTCCTACATTGCATATCCTTAATGCTCCTCACACACAGAACAACTAACCTCAGAAAAGAAGATGTAACTGCGAATACTGTACTTTGTAGTTTCATACAGATGTAATTGTTTATTATAAATAGATATTGACAGGAACAACATATGCAAAAAAAAGCTCATTTCTTTTACAATTTGTGTTTTGAGAGGGAAGTAACTTTTGTGTTGTATTTATGCAGATTTGTGTTGCAAGAAGTACTCCTTAGGCCGTTTACATTTAAATTCGCAATTGCATCTTTTACATGTCAGTGCAAAATCTACATGCAGAAAAAACATCCTGTATCTGAATTACATCTATTTGTATATAGAAACATAACCTCAAGAATTTCGATGATGTAACTACAAAAGATATATCTGCCCCTCATTAGCCCCACCTTGTTACATCCATTTAACCCTACCCCTTCATATTCTTCCTTTGATTATATTTGAATTTGTATTTACAACTATTTTTGACAGATCAAATCCTATGCAGAAAAATAAATTTTGCCAGTAGGTGTAACTTTTGTCACATACCATGTAAAATTAGCATTTTTTGCACTGCAATGGAAAAGGGAGCACTTTCTGCTATGCAATTTCAGTAGAATAGAAAGTAGAAACAAGCTGTAACTTTCCCCACGATCATGTAAATAAAAACTACTCCCTCCGATCCATATAGTGTCGTGGTTTTAGTTCAAATTCGTTCAAATTTAAATTAAAGTCACGATACTTATTATGGACTGGAGGGAGTAGTAAATTTAGAGGTAGTCCCAAATATATAGATGGAGAAACATTGCAATAGTAGCTTCTTTTAAGTCGAATAAGCTACAACTAACAGCTTCCATCTAGCTTTCATCGAGAAGTTTAAATCACAAAAAATGTTGCAACAGGACAAGCTAGCTTCCGTCTAGCAGTTTGCATGGAGTTTAGCATGTGCAAAGCTATAACTGAAGAGGTAAACCTGGGTTACATCTACACAGAATATGAAAATCTCCAACACATAACATCTGACACGGGAGAAAGTACCACCTACTTCACTATCTGGTTGAATCCATACTTGAGTAACATTGTACAGACATCAGACACATATAAAAGAAGTTCCATCTAGTTGACACTTAAATCTGAGTGACATCTAATTGACATCAACTCCCATGTAATCCACAGAATAAGCCATTAGATTACATCTAACAAAGGGACAGGTCCCTGAACAAGACAGCAGACCGAAAGAAAACCCCTAACAAAATGATCAAATAACCTGATGTCAATTGGTGCGTGAAGGAAGTTGTAGCCTCATGAACACCGTCGCTGTCCTATAAAACCTCGCCGGAGGAGCAGCCAAAAACCGCTGTAAAATCCAACCTATACTGCACGTATATGGAGTTTAGTGCCTTAAAATGGAACAAACCAGAATCAAGGTACAGTGATGGGCATCAACACGTGAGCATCAAGTATGAAGTTCCAAGGAAGGATTAATTCTACCCAGCAAGGCAACGACACCAGCTTCCAGGACATGGAGTTAAACAAAAAACTAAGGGAACACAATGGCTAGACCTTTCTAACCTACTGATGATCGAACCAGACAAGGCAGGTGCGGCAGTCCGGAGCCGCCGTGACACCACGCCTCCTGCCGAATCGAGGCGGGCAACCTGCTTCTCTGCCTCTCTGCCAGGTTGGTTCACGTCACGGTTAGCTGGTCGGTGCCCTCACCGTCCTCTATGGATAACAGTGGAAGCTACGCACGGGAAGGTCGATGATGACGACAATGGCGTGCAGCGGGCCGGCCAGGGCGGCGACCGAGACCACTGCGTGGTAGATCGTCCCCTCACGAATGACGCCCGAATCTCGTCCATCGCCGACGATGTTGGCGGGAGGATGTAGATGCTACCGATGACGAGCAGCAAGGAGCGCCGCTCCCCGGTAGTAGCTCCATCCAATCTCGCCCACGACGGCGCGAATCGACGAAATCTGCCGCGGAGGAGGAGGGATTCGGTGGAGACAAGGCGATGGAGCTGGGGCAGAAATGGGGAACTCTCTCTCTCTCTCTCTCGTCGTGGATAGGTGTACCCCCGGAAACTACCCACTCGGTTCGATCTCAACGCTGCATCGCGGCCACCGTCCGATCGCGATCGCGTGGCTAAAAAGCCTGACCTCGCTGTAAGCCAATCCAAGGTCGACTGAGCAATAGATTTTGCGTTGATAAATTAGTACTCCATCCATCCATAAAAGGATGCCGGAGATTTATCTAAATTTTGATGGCGACATTCTTTTATAAATATGGGTAATATCTTTTTATAGCAAAGTAGTAATGTTATTTATAGGTTGGCTATAAATGATATGACACATGCTTGTTTTTTTTTGAGAAACACAATACAGTACAGACGCATATGCTCACAAATACGTACATACAATTCCCATAAGAACGCACGCACACACTACCCCTATGAGTATCTCCGAGAGATTGAGTCAAAGAAACTTGATCCGACGGGTCTTGAGATTGACGAAGTCACAATAGACGCCTCGCACTCGACGAAAACGTTGCCTCCCACTGAAGAATATTTCGCCTTAATGAGACACCAAAGTATCAAATCTAGGATTTGAACCCTACAAGCATGGGGTGTTACTGTCCTTTTAACTACCCAAACGGAGGTTAGTTCTCTGTAACAAATGCTTACAGATACTACTGCCCGGATATGGATTTGATGCACATGGGCACTAGTGCTTCCTTCACTTTTTGTTTTTTGAAAATTTCAAAACCTCACATCTTTATGTTTTAAAAAATTATGGCGTTAAATATGTAGATAGATGTGTACATGAGAAGTATATGCAAAAAAAGTCTCAGTAAAAATACTTTAAATTTTGGGAAATAAAAAAACAAATTTCTAACAACCTGATACACTATTGTAATAATGTTTTACTACCATTTACTGTCAGAAATTTATCCTTTTTATATTTTTCAAAATACAAAGTATTTTTAAACGGAACTTTTTCATACACCCTATCCGTGTATATCTATCTATATATCTAACGTCATAATGTTTTGATACTTAGAAACACATGAGGTTTTAAAAAATTTAAAGCGAAAAGAGTATTGGTGCCCATGTGTTAAAGATACTTTTCGTCTCAAGGCCTACTATATATGGAGAAGAGTTGTTAATTTTGCTTGGCGTGTGCCGTGGCCTCCTGTCCTGCCTGCGCAAACCCGCTCGTGTCGTGCCGTGTAGCTTTGCCACGGCTCACGGGTCCCGGCTGGGCACGCTGTGAAGTGTGAAGGCTGAGCTTGGCGTGGCGCATTGACCGCGACCCGAGCGCCAAATTAAAATAAAAGCGACCGAGTGAGCGCATACGCAGACGCGGTCTCCGCCTTGATCACCTCCGGCCCCGTCGTGCATGCATGGTTCCATCCATTGACTCGTGCGCCGGAGTGAGCGCGCGTCGCCGTCGACGTGAGCTGTCGTGGCGCTGCCGTGGGACGGAGGGACAGGACCCGGTCGGTCGGGTGCATGACTGGGTCCCGTTGCCCCGGGCGGGCCGTGCGCAGCAGCGGCGGCCGTACGTGACGGATGAAGATTATGCTCCATGCCATGCAACGTACTTCACTAGCTTGGTTGAAGCAGTAACATGCCCACGTCAAAACGGTGAGTTTACCTAGCCGGGTCAGCCTACGTCCACTGGGACCAGTTCAAAGCACTCCAGATAGAGGTGCAAAACAGGATCCTGCCAAAATCCCATTTATAATTTATTTTGTGATTTCTAGCACAAAATCAAGCCCCAATTTTTTTAGAATCGATAACATTACAAGACCACTAGAGCTTGGGAGCCAAAAAAAAACGTGAGTTTGTGAGAACTGAGAACTAACTTGAGTTTGAATATAGGTATGAGGGTGGAGTGTAAGTCACAATCCTCTAATATCTTGGCCCAAGGCTTAACGTGATTGGGGCAGAAATTGTGACTAATTAAGCCGGACTGTGATGCTTTGTAACTGCTACACAAAAAAAAACCCATGCATGCCAACCTTAGCAATAAGTGTGGAAGGGGAGAGGAAAGTGGCCAACCTTAGCAATAAGTGTGGAAGGGGAGAGGAAAGTGGGGGCTGCATGTGGAGGAGAGGAAGGTGCGGGCTGCATGCGCTAATTAACTCTAATTAATGCAAAATTATGCCTTATTTGCCTCATATACCGGACAACCTAAAAATGGAATGTAACTTACACTCTAGGATGGAGGGAGTATATACTATCCACTAGGGTTCAAACCCTAGGTTTGACACCTGTTTGTAGAATATCATATTCCCGTCACATTGTGATTCTTTAATAGGGTTTGAACATTATAAAACAGGTAGATCCCCGTGGAAAACAAAATAATTAAATCCATATCACTAGCAGTGACGGAGCTACACAAGAAGTGATGGGGGGGGGAAATGTCAAATTTGTAAGTATCCATCTAAGCCCATCCCAGAAAAAGCATGAAAGTACCTTCTACGACCATCTCACGACTACGTTTGTGTTTTTCTTTAAATATACGCCAATCAGATATGATATGAAATTATAGGAGTTTATTAATCGATGCCTCATGTGCCAACAATAAGTATTGATATGTTTTTTTTACACAACACGTTTATTACTCTGTCATGGCTCAAGATAGTATGGTAGACCTAGATGTTTGGCTTGATTGTTTTAACAAAAAAATAACTTTGTGAATGAAGCAAAAATATTATTAATTAAGATGAAAGAAACCGAAGTAAAAGTGTCTAACACAAAAAAAAGTATCCACAAACTCTAAAGGTAAATCAAAGAACTCTAGGGTCAGCTACTCAGCTAGACCTATTCCCATCTCCATCAATGACATCTCTATGGTGTTCCATGCACCAAACAATTAACTGATAGAAGATCATATGTGCACAATCTGGCTAAACTCCATTGATATTGGATAACCACATGAGCCATCCACCACAAAGGGGCGAGAAACTAATACCGCTGAAGACATCGTGTCCGGGACACACACACATCGTAAGACAAGTTGCCGAACTACTTCATCACCATACTGTCGATAGAGAAGGCCATAACAATGATAGAATTAAACTGGAGAAAAGACAAACACACCACAAGCCATATGACATCTCCCACTCTACGAGAAGGCCACGCCTTGAGGTGATATAGTCGGGAGACTACCACATGATGCCACCTCCGCCACCAAGAGGTTGTCGCGCTGAAGATACATAGAACAAAAATGGAAGACCAATACTACAGTGCAACAATCGCGTGTTCTCTTGTTAATTTTTTTACAAAAGCATATATGCTAATATCAAAATAAAATCAGTCACTCCTGACCTCTGCAACAACATGATATCAAAAGCTAGTTAAGACATCAAAGATACAAATGGCAAAAAAGAAGAAAATAAGAAGAAAAAAAATGCCCCGGTCATAGTGGCCGAACCTAGGGAAACAAGCGTAGATTCAGAGATGGAGGAAGCTGATGATTGTATAAGTTTATTGTTAGATATGTTGCCCGATTTGCTGCTACTTGGCACGACACATCTGAACGTACAATGTGTATCCAATTTGGATGTCCCTTTTTCCTTTTCTCAAAGCACAAGAAAATTGGCAAAGAAAAGTGCGTCGAACCCACTTCGTTTGGACCCTCGTGCTCGAATTGAACAGGGAAAGAAAACAGAGTGTGTTTTCAGAGTAACAGCAGCCGGTGTGAACAAGCGTTTTGGCTGGCCTTGAATGCTGTGCACGTACACGTCGTAGTGCTGGCTACTCGATGACCTGACGACGCCTTTTGCCTTTGAGGAAAGGGAGCCTTGAAGCTTACAAGGATCGAGCTCGTGGTTAGCTGGCACCACTGAAATTTCAGGGAAGAGTTCAGGCACCTTGAAGCTTACGGCATCCGCACCGGCACAGGTTAGCAGTGACGCAGTGTTAGTGCATGTTTTGCTTTGTGTCTACATCTAGTAACACCTTTTAACCGGAAACATCCAAGTTCCGACTTTATTTTGTGGAACTTGAAATGATATTCTAGTTGCTTGATGGTGCTCCAAACCTTAATCTGGTGTCTTGTATGGACGACAAGTTACTACTTTTGGGAATACAAGGATATTAGACTTAACTATTTTTTATAGAACATTGTTTTATATTTTAAAAAATCTGGAAAATGTTTTTCCCTATTAGGAATGAAGTTAGAGCTCAATCCATGATGAAGAGCCGGCAACATCATGAATACTGCCTCTGTTCCCGGATTAATATTGTCTAATTAATATTGTCCCGAATTAATGTTCTCTAATTACTCATTGCGAAAATCCGCATGTTCCAAAACTCTCCCAGATTAATATTGTATATCTACTTCTCTGGTGTGGCTTTCCTTCTTCCTAACTTATCGCGCTGACCCGCACAATAAATTAGGAAGAATGAAGGCCACGGGAGCTAGTAAGCATACATTATTAATCATGTGCGAAAAAGTTTGTGTGCATGCCACCTGGGCCTCCTCTCGCGGTTAGAGCAAGTACAATAGGTTCTAGTCAGCTGACTATAAGGATTAAAATAATATATTATTGCTTAGTTGGAGGAGAGAGATGAGGAGAGAGAAGAAAAATGAGCTCTTATGCAAGAGCTAGCTCTAACACGTGCTCCTATGCACTTTATAAAAGTGAAATGTGGGCCATACATTGTTAAACTATTACATTTTTATACGGAAATTCAATTCGGCTCCCGGGTGCATATGCTCCCTCTATCAAAAAATTATATTTCGAAATGTTGAAAAATTTTGACAAAAAATTCTACATGTACATCTCCATAATATATGTATGTTCGTCAAGTTTCGCGAGGAACCAATATGTTTTGTGGTCTGTGTAAAAAAGAGAAATTTTATCTCCTGAAAAGCCTTATTTTCAGCATTGAATTTTGTCTTTTTTACACACGTCACACGACAAGTCGGATTTTTATGAAACAACTTTGTGAGCAGGTAGCACGTGAAGATGTACGTTCGAATTTCTCGTTTCAATTTTTTGAAATTTCAAAATATATGTAACATGCATTTCAAAATAAAGGGAGCATATGCTCCCATGTGCCAAAACACCATTCCCTTTTTTATAGCTCATTATTGTATATGTGGGCTCTAAGTTGGCTATAGATAACACGACACTTAGCTTATAGTTAACAGCTGGCTACACTATTGGAATTGCTCTTAGCATCCCTAATTTATAGTAGAATTAATGAACCATGGAGCTGATTGGAGAAAATATGAGGAGAGATGTACTTATATTAAACGGCCAATCCATACCTTAGTCACGGGAATTTGGCATGCGAGACCAATACACCGAAGCTTGACTTAACATAGTCATAGAGTATGTTATCAATAGCATGCATCGAGAGGTTGCATCCAAAAAGGGGCAGGCCCAAGAGAGCATGACTCGCTGAAACGGTGCGAAACCCCGTGCATGAGTTAGTAATTTGGTTGTTCTCTTGTTTTTTTTTTTTTTTCATTTTCGAAACACAGTACAGTAGATGTTCAGATATATGCACATACACTCACCTCTATGAATTCACGCACATCCTACCCCTACGAGCACTTCCGAGAGACTGGCATACATGTGTTATCTTTTGTTATGGACGCTTTGGCATGTTGTCTCACACTAAAAAAGATGGATTCTTTTTTTCGAAGGTAAACATTGGAAGAGAATACCAATGAAATTTTTATTATTAGTAAAAACAGTAACACCTAAAAGAGGATAAAAAGAAAACTAGGAATAAGGCCACTATTGTACAACTATACTTGTGATTGTAACCACTCCTTAAATCTTTTTGCATGTTTTTTCTTCATTCTATGAGCAATCATTCTGAGTTTTTGTGCATAAATTGCTTTCCTCTTTGACAAGTGGGCCTAGTCCTTGAAAATCTTGCTGCTTCTGACAATCCAAATACCGTAAGCCGCCAAGATGATGACTTCCATGGAGAACGAAAGATTTCTGGCTCGAGAACAGATGGAGTCCCAACATTTTTCAGCTAAAAGGACAAAACCAAAATAAGTGAACCAAAGTTTCTTCTTGAAAAACTGTCTGCCTAGTGTTGCATGGGCTTGCCCCTAGAAAAACTATCGATTTGGCCGTTCCTGCGTACCAGGCTCAAGAGAACTTTTCAGTGCTTGCAGGACTATATTAGAGCACCTTAGAGCATCTCTAGCAGATCCTGGAAAAGGGTCTCCGCCCAGATAAGTTCGACCGATGTACGGTATTTGGATTTTTTTTTTCCACAAACAGATGCCGCATATTATTCGTCTGACCTAGGAAAAAAATATCTCCAATGAATACGACATCCTCTCACCCCCACCCCTATATACCTGGGTCGGAGGGGGATTTAGGGTTCCATTCCCGTAACCAATTTGATGTAATCTCCTCTCCTCCACTGTACAGCCCCTCCCCCTTGGGGAGAAATCCACCACAAAATCCATGGCACATGGCCCTACCTGACGCCGTGGGAGTTCACCGCCTCACCACATGGCGATTCGAACAAGGGCGGCGGTTGTGGCCCTCCCTACTACGCGGAGGAGTAAGGAGACGTCGCATGCGGTCGGAGGCCGCTCACATATGTGGCCACTATCATATGGCCACGTGGGAAGGCTTGGCCCAAGAAACACGACCCCATGACGAGGAAGCGAGGATCTCCTGTGTAGCGCCGTCTCCCGCACGGCCCCACAACGCTGAGGCGGAGGGGGGCGTACGCCACCATCGGTCATGTGGGCCCACACAGGGGTGGATCTATGCATGCTCACCCTGATGCACATGCATCAGGGTCAAACTTCTTTTACTAGTGAGTATGAGAATTTTAAGGGTAGTGCATCAGGTTTAGAAGAAAAATGTGCATCAGGGTGGCCATAATTTTAGCTTGTAAGACGGCAAGCCTGAATTTCTTTGAGTTTTGTCCGAGTGGTTTATCAGGTAAAAAATTTCTCTAGCTCCTCCCGTGGTTGGCAACCACTCACGGAGTGGTGGCGTATGGCGCGGGATGGATGTGCTCGAGGAGTTCACTCCGATGTTCAGGGCCGGCTCTGGTCCAGGGCAAAAAGTGCGACGGTCCGGGGCCCAACCAAAACGGGGGTCCATTATTTCTGTCACAGTGCATATAGGAAAAGGTAGAAGAAAAAAATTAAGCCCATCTAGGATGCACGCAGCTTAAATTGGGCCCATTTATAGAATTTTCCCTAGGACCCTCCAAATCTTAGAGCCGGCCCTGCCGATGATCCAATGCAAATGTGAGGCAGCGGCTAACCCGACAAACGAGGCCACGTGCAAGCACCTCCTTGCTGCACGGAAGGATCTAGAGCTTGTCATGTGATACGCCGGTTCGCCGCCTCGTTGCATTCCGGGTACGACGGTTAGACTAGGGTTAGGTTAGGGTTGTATGAACTACTATGAATTGCTCCATGTATACTTGTGGTATGTATGAACTATCTATTATCTTTTTCAACAAGTAATGGTGCCAAGTTTTCTTTTAAACACTACAGGAATGGGGGGCTAGGCTATACGCCGACGGCCAAAAGTCGGGGCCGTCGGCGTATGGCCTGGCCAGGCCAGCCAGCCCTTTCGACCCTCGGCGTAGCGCAGCCGTCGGCGTAGCGAGGTCTACACCGAGGGCAGCCCTCGGCATATCTTTGGTTCTAGGCGTAGACAGGGCTACGCCGACGGCCACCCTCGGCGTAGGCAATTTTTCAAATTTGTCTAATTTTGTAAAAATCATAACTAATTCATATGATGTCAGAAAAATGTGTATGAGGTATCAAAATGTTCAGAAAAACATCCTCTATCCATTAATTTCAAAATATGTATATTTGAATCATGTACAGTACCATGTTAACGTAGAAACAATTCAATCACTTTCTTATATGTCCTCAGGTTCCGTTTTAGCCAGATGGCAATTTAAACGAAGTTAGAAAATCTCGCGGAGCCGCATGACATCATTTTATGTGTCCTACTAACCACTCCAAAAGATGGAATTGGGATACGGCAATTATTTTGGAAAATCCTTCACGAACAGGGCTATCAAGTCCGGAGTTCTATGGCTTTTAGGGCAAATGAGTAGGAAACGGCCCGTGACACCGCATAGTTTGTCGGAACGAGGCCATATTTGGCACGTGCGTGGTCCCTGGGATGGGAAGCAAGGCCCCGGGAGCGGATTTCCAATCCGACCCATGGGCGATAGTTTTTTCATTTTCGGGGTATCAAAATGGTTTTTTTTGTGAAGCAGCTGCATTTTAGTATTGCGCGAGACCTCCGCGTAGTGGTAGGACACCGCCTTCGCACCACATATCACATGCTATATGTGCACGGTAGCTATCTGGGAATCCATGTGGCTTCCTGCGGTGTCCCTCCGAATCCGCTGGAAAGTGACCGGATTTGAACTAGGGCTACACTTTCATTCGCTCAATAAATTCCGGGAATTTTTTTTAGGTCTATGACATATCACTTAATGTGCGAATTTTTTTCCGTTTAGCGCGATGGTAAACGGGTGCACCAGCGCCCGGTACGGCCATACCGCATATCCGTGGTGGCCCGTTTCGGCCAGATGGCAATTTAAACGAAGTTAGAAAATCCCGCGGAGCCGCATGGCGTCTATTTATGTATCCTAGTAACCACTCCAAAAGATGGAATTGGGATACGGCAATTATTTTGGAAAACCCTTCACAAACAGGGCTATCACGTCCGGAGTTCTATGGCTTTTAGGGCAAATGAGTAGGAAACGGCCCGTGACACCGCATAGTTTGTCGGAACGAGGCCATATTTGGCACGTGCGTGGTCCCTGGGATGGGAAGCAAGGCCCCTGGAGCGGATTTCCAATCCGACCCATGAGCGATGGTTTTTTCATTTTCGGGGTGCCAAAACGGTTTTTTTTTGTGAAGCAGCTACATGGGGCGCATTTTAGTATTGCACGAGACCTCCGCGTAGTGGTAGGACACCGCCTCCGCACCACGTATCATATGCCATATGTATGCGCTAGCTATCTGAGAATCCCTGCGGCGTCCTGCGGTGTCCCGCCAAATCCGCTGGAAACTGACCGGATTTGAACTAGGGCTACACTTTCCGTCGCTCAATAAATTCCGCAAAAAATGTTTTTAGGTCTATAACACATCACTTTATGTGATAATTTTTGTCCGTTTAGCGTGTTGGCGAACGGTGCACCAGCCCGCTCGATAAAGCCATTTCGCATATCCCGAGGGGGCCGTTTTGGCCACATGGCAAATTGGGCGTCATATTTGGATTCCTCTAATTTTTAGGTTCAACTGATGATATGGATGTTATATTTAGATTCATCTCATTTTCTGATCGATTTAAACATATTATTTGTGGAATTTCGATTTTCTGATTTAAAGATATTAATTATTCCATATTAAATAGAAAAAAGACCAACAAATAAAATCATTTTATTGTTATTTGAATTCAATATTATTATTACTTATATATTCACTGTTTTCTACTTAAGTAATTGTTTGGGATTCAAAAATAAAGAGGTGTGCATCACGGTTCAAGGGTTAATAGGGTTGATATGCTTTTATTATCAGCAAGAGGTGTCAATTCTATAATGGAAGCTCATCCGAATGGAACCAAGAAGTTAAGAGCATGTCTAACAGGCCCCGTATTTTTTCGCCCCTTAAAACGCGAGTAGAGGGCCCTGTATCCTGTTTTCACGGGTCGAAAACTCGGACGAGCTAGCAGAACCCGTATCCCCACCCCGTAAAACAGGTTTGTTTTACGGGGTGGGGATACGGGTTCTGCTAGCTCTTCCGAGTTTTCGGCCCCTCAAAACAGGGTTTTAGAAAGCAATTTGCACAACAATTTCAGATCAAACATAGCACATCCAAAATATGTGATGCATAATTCATAGTTTTAACATCACAACGCGATCATAGGCAATGTTCAAGCCACGGAAGTTCCCAAATGTGATCAACCATCAACGAGTCCATCGCCACCGGCGCCACCACTCGCCGGAGACTCACCTTGAGCATGAGCTTGACGCGCAACCTTCTTCCTCGCAATGATGTCCGCCTTGGTCTCGTTCCACCACGCCAGCTGATCCTCGTCCATGCCGTCGGTGCGCATCATCATGATATCCCTCTCCTCGGCCAAGAGCTCCTTCATGGCCTTGGCTTCTTTGAGTGCGATCATCTTCATGTCAAGCTCGGCCTTCAACTTGGCATCTTCCCGCCTTGCTTGCATCTTGGCAAGCTTCACCTCCTTCTTCTTCTCGGTGATGAGGAGCTTGGTCTTGATACGTCTCCGACGTATCGATAATTTCTTATGTTCCATGCCATATTATTGATGATACCTACATGTTTTATGCACACTTTATGTCATATTCGTGCATTTTCTGGAACTAACCTATTAACAAGATGCCGAAGTGCCGCTTGCCGTTTTCTGCTGTTTTTGGTTTCAGTAAATCCTAGTAACGAAATATTCTCGGAATTGGACGAAATCAAGACCCGAGGGCCGATACGTCTCCAACGTATCGATAATTTCTTGTGTTCCATGCCACATTATTGATGTTATCTACATGTTTTATGCACACTTTATGTCATATTCGTGCATTTTCCGGAACTAACCTATTAACAAGATGCCGAAGTGCAGTTCCGTTTTCTGCTGTTTTTGGTTTCAGAAATCCTAGTAACGAAATATTCTCGGAATCGGACGAAATCAACGCCAAAGATCTTAGAATCCCCGGAAGCATCCGAACACACGAGAGGGACCGGAGGGGGCACGAGCCCACCACACCATACCTCGGCGCGGCCTAGGGGGCCCGCGCCCCCTAGGGTGTGGGCCCCCCTTCGACCTTCCTGCGCCGCCTCTCGCCTATAAAAAGCCCCCGGATCAGAAAACCCTATCACAATTGACGAAACCCACGAAAACCTTCCGGAGCCGCCGCCATCGCGAAGCCAAGATCCGGGGACAGGATCTCTGTTCCGGCACCCGCCGGAGCGGGGAAGTGCCCCGGAAGGCTTCTCCATCGACACCGCTGCCATCTCCACCGCCATCTTCATCACCGCTGCTGCTCCCATGAGGAGGGAGTAGTTCTCCATCGAGGCTCGGGGCTGTACCGGTAGCTATGTGGTTCATCTCTCTCCTATGTGCTTCAATACAATAATCTCATGAGCTGCCTTACATGATTGAGATTCATATGATGATGCTTGTAATCTAGATGTCATTATGCTAGTCAAGTGAGTTTTACTTATGTGATCTCCGGAGACTCCTAGTCCCACGTGTGTAAAGGTGACAAGTGTGTGCACCGTGTGGGTCTCTTAGGCTAGATTTCACAGAATACTTATTCACCGTTGAATGGCATAGTGAGGTGCTTATTTATATCTCTTTAAGATTGCAACATGTTTTGTATCACAATTTATCTATGTGCTACTCTAGTGATGTGTTATTAAAGTAGTTTTATTCCTCCTGCATGTGTGCAAAGGTGACGATGCGTGCACCGTGTTAGTACTTGGTTTATGCTATGATTATGATCTCTTGTAGATTATGAAGTTAACTATTGCTATGATAATATTGATGTGATCTATTCCTCCTACATATGCATGAAGGTGACAAGTGTGCATGCTATGCTAGTACTTGGTTTAGTCACGTTGATCTATCTTACACTTAAGGTTACTAAAACATGAGCATTATTGTGGAGCTTGTTAACTCCGGCATTGAGGGTTCGTGTAATCCTACGCAATGTGTTCATCATCCAACAAAAGTGTAGAGTATGCATTTATCCGTTCCGTTATGTGATCAATGTTGAGAGTGTCCACTAGTGAAAGTGTAATCCCTATGCCTTGTTCCTAAATACTGCGTTACTACTGCTTGCGTTACTACTGCCGTGTTACTACTGCTACATTACTACTGCTTGTTTCTTGTTTTATTGCGTTACTCTCGCTGCAATACCACCACCATCAACTACACGCCAAGCACTTTTCCGGCACCGTTGCTACTGCTCATACTTATTCATACCACCCGTATTTCACTATCTCTTCGCCGAACTAGTGCACCTATTAGGTGTGTTGGGGACACAAGAGACTTCTTGCTTTGTGGTTGCGGGGTTGCATGAGAGGGATATCTTTGACCTCTTCCTCCCCGAGTTCGATAAACCTTGGGTATCCACTTAAGGGAAACTTGCTGCTGTTCTACAAACCTCTGCTCTTGGAGGCCCAACACCGTCTACAGGAAAGGAGGGGGAACGTAGACATCAAGCACTTTTCTGGCGCCGTTGCCGGGGAGGAAAGGTAAAAGGCACTCATACTACGGTCTCAGGTAAAGTATTTTTCCGGCGCCGTCGTGTGTGTGCTCGAAGCTATTTCCTTTAGATCCTGCAATTGCATCTTTTTGTTTCTTGTTTACACTAGTTTGGCATAATGGACAACAATGAGCTTCTTATTCTATTTCCTGAATTAAAACATGGATTGTTTGATGCGAAAATTAAAAAACCTATGAAATCTTATTTGCATGCTTGGTAGTAATATTAGTATGAACGCTTTGAACACCATTGTTGATAATGATATAGAAAGTTCTAAGCTTGGGGAAGCTGGTTTTCATGATATTTTTAGTCCCCCAAGCATTGAGGAGAAAATTTTCTTTGATGATACTTTGCCTCCTATTTGTGATGATAATAATAGAGGAGTAAATTTTATTGTGATTATACTATGCCTCCTACACTTGATGAGAATAATAATGATAGCTACTTTGTTGAATTTGCTCCCACTACAACTAATAAAATTGACTATGCCTATGTGGAGAGTAATAATTTTATGCATGAGACTCATGATAAGAATGCTTTATGTGATAGTTATATTGTTGAGTTTGCTCATGATGCTACTGAAAGTTATTATGAGAGAGGAAAATATGGTTGTAGAAATTTTCATGTTACTAAAATGCCTCTCTATGTGCTGAAATTTTTGAAGCTACACTTGTTTTATCTTCCTATGCTTGTTACTTTGCTCTTCATGAACTTGTTTATTTACAAGATTCCCTTGCATAGGAAGCATGTTAGACTTAAATGTGTTTCTAATTTGCCTCTTGATGCTCTCTTTTGCTTCAAATACTATTTCTTGCGAGTGCATCATCAAAACTGCTGAGCCCATCTTAATGGCTATAAAGAAAAGAACTTCTTGGGAGATAACCCATGTGTTATTTTGCTACAGTACTTTGTTTTATATTTGTGTCTTGGAAGTTGTTTACTACTGTAGCAACCTCTCCTTATCTTAGTTTTGTGTTTTGTTGTGCCAAGTAAAGTCTTTGATAGAAAAGTAAGTACTAGATTTGGATTACTGCGCAGAAACAGATTTCTTTGCTGTCACGAATCTGGGTAAAATTCTCTGTAGGTAACTCAGACAATTATGCCAATTTACGTGAGTGATCCTCAGATATGTACGCAACTTTCATTCAATTTGAGCATTTTCGTTTGAGCAGGTCTGGTGGCCTAATAAAATCCATCTTTATGGACTGTTCTGTTTTGACAGATTCTGCCTTTTATTTCGCATTGCCTCTTTTGCTATGTTGGATGAATTTCTTTGATCCATTAATGTCCAGTAGCTTTATGCAATGTCCAGAAGTGTTAAGAATGATTGTGTCACCTCTGAACATGTTAATTTTTATTGTCCACTAACCCTCTAATGAGTTGTTTCGAGTTTGGTGTGGAGGAAGTTTTCAAGGGTCAAGAGAGGAGGATGATATACTATGATCAAGGAGAGTGAAAGCTCTAAGCTTGGGGATGCCCCGGTGGTTCACCCCTGCATATATTAAGAAGACTCAAGCGTCTAAGCTTGGGGATGCCCAAGGCATCCCCTTCTTCATCGATAAATTATCAGGTTCCTTCTCTTGAAACTATATTTTTATTCGGTCACATCTTATGTGCTTTACTTGGAGCGTCTGTGTGCTTTTGTTTTTGTTTTTGTTTGAATAAATTGGATTACATCATGCTTGTGTGGGAGAGAGACACGCTCCGCTGGTTCATATGAACACATGTGTTCTTAGCTCATAATATTCATGGCGAAGTTTCCTCTTCGTTAAATTGTTATATGGTTGGAATTGGAAAATGATACATGTAGTAATTGCTATAATGTCTTGGGTAATGTGATACTTGGCAATTGTTGTGCTCATGTTTAAGCTCTTGCATCATATACTTTGCACCTATTAGTGAAGAATACATAGAGCATGCTAAAATTTGGTTTGCATAATTGGTCTCTCTAAGGTCTAGATAATTTCTAGTATTGAGTTTGAACAACAAGGAAGACGGTGTAGAGTCTTATAATGTTTTCAATATGTCTTTTATGTGAGTTTTGCTGCACCGGTTCATCCTTGTGTTTGTTTCAAATAACCTTGCTAGCCTAAACCTTGTATCGAGAGGGAATACTTCTCATGCATCCAAAATACTTGAGCCAACCACTATGCCATTTGTGTCCACCATACCTACCTACTACATGGTATTTTCCCGCCATTCCAAAGTAAATTGCTTGAGTGCTACCTTTAAAATTCCATCATTCACCTTTGCAATATATAGCTCATGGGACAAATAGCTTAAAAACTATTGTGGTATTGAATATGTAATTATGCACTTTATCTCTTATTAAGTTGCTTGTTGTGCGATAACCATGTTTCTTGGGAACGCCATCAACTCGTTGTTGAATTTCATGTGAGTTGCTATGCATGTTCGTCTTGTCCGAAGTAAGGGCGATCTACACTGAGTTGAATGGTTTGAGCATGCATATTGTGAGAGAAGAACATTGGGCCGCTAACTAAAGCCATGATTCATGGTGGAAGTTTCGAGTTTTGGACAAACATCCTCAAATCTCTAATGAGAAAAGAATTAATTGTTGTCAAATGCTTAAAGCATTCAAAGAGGAGTCCATTATCCGTTGTCTATGTTGTCCCGGTATGGATGTCTAAGTTGAGAATAATCAAAAGCGAGAAATCCAAATGCGAGCTTTCTCCTTAGACCTTTGTACAGGCGGCATAGAGGTACCCCTTTGTGAAACTTGGTTAAAGCATATGTATTGCGGTGATAATCCAGGTAGTCCAAGCTAATTAGGACAAGGTGCGGGCACTATTGGTACACTATGCATGAGGCTTGCAACTTATAAGATATAATTTACATGATGCATATGCTTTATTACTACCGTTGACAAAATTGTTTCATGTTTTCAAAATCAAAGCTCTAGCACAAATATAGCAATCGATGCTTTTCCTCTATGAGGACCATTCTTTTACTTTCAATGTTGAGTCAGTTCACCTATTTCTCTCCACCTCAAGAAGCAAACACTTGTGTGAACTGTGCATTGATTCCTACATACTTGCTTATTGCACTTATTATATTACTCTATGTTGACAATATCCATGAGATATATATGTTACAAGTTGAAAGCAACCAATGAAACTTAATCTTCTTTTGTGTTGCTTCAATACCTTTACTTTGAATTATTGCTTTATGAGTTAACTCTTATGCAAGACTTATTGATGCTTGTCTTGAAGTGCTATTCATGAAAAGTCTTTGCTTTATGATTCACTTGTTTACTCATGTCATACACATTGTTTTGATCGCTGCATTCACTACATATGCTTTACAAATAGTATGATCAAGTTTTTGATGGCATGTCACTCCAGAAATTATCTTTGTTATCGTTTTACCTGCTCGGGACGAGCGAGAACTAAGCTTGGGGATGCTGATACGTCTCCAACGTATCGATAATTTCTTGTGTTCCATGCCACATTATTGATGTTATCTACATGTTTTATGCACACTTTATGTCATATTCGTGCATTTTCTGGAACTAACCTATTAACAAGATGCCGAAGTGCCAGTTCCTGTTTTCTGCTGTTTTTGGTTTCAGAAATCTTAGTAACGAAATATTCTCGGAATCGGACGAAATCAACGCCAAAGATCTTAGAATCCCCGGAAGCATCCAGAACACACGAGAGGGACCGGAGGGGGGCACGGGCCCACCACACCATACCGGCGCGCGCCTAGGGGGCCCGCGCCCCCTAGGGTGTGGGCCCCCTTCGACCTTCCTGCGCCGCCTCTCCGCCTATAAAAAGCCCCTGGATCAAAAACCCTATCACAATTGACGAAACCCACGAAAACCTTCCCGAGCCGCCGCCATCGCGAAGCCAAGATCCGGGGACAGGATCTCTGTTCCGGCACCTGCCGGAGCGGGGAAGTCCCCCGGAAGGCTTCTCCATCGACACCGCTGCCATCTCCACCGCCATCTTCATCACCGCTGCTGCTCCCATGAGGAGGGAGTAGTTCTCCATCGAGGCTCGGGGCTGTACCGGTAGCTATGTGGTTCATCTCTCTCCTCTGTGCTTCAATACAATAATCTCATGAGCTGCCTTACATGATTGAGATTCATATGATGATGCTTGTAATCTAGATGTCATTATGCTAGTCAACTGAGTTTTACTTATGTGATCTCTGGAGACTCCTAGTCCCACGTGTGTAAAGGTGACAGTGTGTGCACCGTGTGGGTCTCTTAGGCTAGATTTCACAGAATACTTATTCACTGTTGAATGGCATAGTGAGGTGCTTATTTATATCTCTTTAAGATTGCAACATGTTTTGTATCACAATTTATCTATGTGCTACTCTAGTGATGTGTTATTAAAGTAGTTTTATTCCTCCCGCATGTGTGCAAAGGTGACGAGTGCGTGCACCGTGTTAGTACTTGGTTTATGCTATGATTATGATCTCTTGTAGATTATGAAGTTAACTATTGCTATGATAATATTGATGTGATCTATTCCTCCTACATATGCATGAAGGTGACAGTGTGCATGCTATGCTAGTACTTGGTTTAGTCTGTTGATCTATCTTACACTTAAGGTTACTAAAACATGAGCATTATTGTGGAGCTTGTTAACTCCGGCATTGAGGGTTCGTGTAATCCTACGCAATGTGTTCATCATCCAACAAAAGTGTAGAGTATGCATTTATCTGTTCCGTTATGTGATCAATGTTGAGAGTGTCCACTAGTGAAAGTGTAATCCCTAGGCCTTGTTCCTAAATACTGCGTTACTACTGTCTGCGTTACTACTGCTGTGTTACTACTGCTACATTACTACTCGCTTGTTTCTCTGTTTCTATCGCGTTACTACTTGCTGCAATACCACCACCATCAACTACACGCCAAGCACTTTTACTGGCACCGTTGCTACTCTGCTCATACTTATTCATACCACGTGTATTTCACTATCTCTTCGCCGAACTAGTGCACCTATTAGGTGTGTTGGGGACACAAGAGACTTCTTGCTTTGTGGTTGCAGGGTTGCATGAGAGGGATATCTTTGACCTCTTCCTCCCTGAGTTCGATAAACCTTGGGTATCCACTTAAGGGAAACTTGCTGCTGTTCTACAAACCTCTGCTCTTGGAGGCCCAACACTGTCTACAGGAAAGGAGGGGGAACGTAGACATCAGGGGCCTATTTTGCCACGAACCTTCCAGAAGACCGAAGAGCATACGAAGTGGGGCCACGAGGTGGCCAAACCACAAGCCGGCGCGGCCAAGGGGGGCCCGCGCCGCCCTATGGTGTGGGCCCCTCGTCAGCCCTCCGACTCTGCCCTTCCGCCTACTTAAAGCCTCCGTCGCGAAACCCCTGATGCGAAAAACCACGATACGGAAAACCTTGCGAGACGCCGCCGCCGCCAATCCCATCTCGGGGGATTCCGGAGATCTCCTCCGGCACCCTGCCGGGAGAGGGGATTCATCTCCCGGAGGACTCTACACCGCCATGGTCGCCTCCGGAGTGATGAGTGAGTAGTTCACCCCTGGACTATGGGTCCATAGCAGTAGCTAGATGGTTGTCTTCTCCTCATTGTGCTTCATTGTTGGATCTTGTGAGCTGCCTAACATGATCAAGATCATCTATCCGTAATACTCTATGTTGTGTTTGTCGGGATCCGATGGATAGAGAATACCATGTTATGTTAATTATCAAGTTATTGCATATGTGTTGTTTATGATCTTGCATGCTCTCCGTTATTAGTAGAGGCTCTGGCCAAGTTGATGCTAGTAACTCCAAGAGGGAGTATTTATGCTCGATAGTGGGTTCATGCCTGCATTGACACCAGGACAGGTGACGAGAAAGTTCTAAGGTTGTGTTGTGCTTGTTGCCACTAGGGATAAAACATTGATGCTATGTCCGAGGATGTAGTTATTGATTACATTACGCACCATACTTAATGCAATTGTCTCGTTGCTTTGCAACTTAATACTCGGAGGGGGTTCGGACGATAACTTTGAAGGTGGAATTTTTAGGCATAGATGCGGTTGGATGGCGGTCTATGTACTTTGTCGTAATGCCCAATTAAATCTCACTGTACTTATCATGACATGTATGTGCATTGTTATGCCCTCTCTATTTGTCAATTGCCCGACTGTAATTTGTTCACCCAACATGCTTTTATCTTATGGGAGAGACACCTCTAGTGAACCGTGGACCCCGGTCCATTCTTTTAATACTGAAATACAAATCTGCTGCAATACTTGTTTTTACTGTTTTCTCTGCAAACAATCATCTTCCACACAATTCGGTTAATCCTTTGTTACAGACAAGCCGGTGAGATTGACAACCTCACTCGTTTCGTTGGGGCAAAGTACTTTGGTTGTGTTGTGCGAGGTTCCACGTTGGCGCCGGAATCCCCGGTGTTGCGCCGCACTACATCCCGCCGCCATCAACCTTCAACGTGCTTCTTGGCTCCTCCTGGTTCGATAAACCTTGGTTTCTTTCTGAGGGAAAACTTGCTGCTGTGCGCATCATACCTTCCTCTTGGGGTTGCCCAACGAACGTGTGAAATACACGCCATCAGGTCTCCAACGTCTTCATCGTCAATGCCTCCTTGGACTTCATGAGTTGATCCAAGTTCTCCCGGAAGCTAGCTGCTTCGCCTTCTACCTTGACCCTCTCCTTGGCCTTCTTGTTGTCCTCGGGCTTGCCGGCGTTTCTCCCACTCATGTCCTCCGCTTCATCATCCATGGTGAGCAGTGCCTCCTTCTTGCACTTTGGCTCGTTGTCCCTCAACTTCCACTTAGGAAGATGTTGAAGGATGGAAAAGCAATGATGAAATTGAAATTCCTTGTTCTTGGAGCCGGCCATGTCCTTGTACCGTGCTTGAGCATACTTGGGCTGCACAACAATAGTATGTGATGTTTCCACATCATCAACACATAATATGGATAGCATGTGATGTTTCCACATCATCAACACAAGGAAAACTTACATAGTCCTCCGGCACGCATCCACTAGGGGGGTTGTCGGCCACTTGATCCATGGCAGCACTCCAAAGAGAACAAGCCGGTTTGATGATGTTCCATCGGCCTTCAAGGGAGCGGTAGGATCTGTCCGCCATGATCCTCAATGCGCTGCCAATAGCGCTTGCCGCCTTGGTCCACTCCGGTGCACGCATCCATCCCCACCTTGCTCCAAGCATGGACCAAGATGGCGTCTTCGATCTCGCTGTAGTTCGCCGTGCGTGGCTTCGGCGTCGACGAAGAACCGGCGGCAGCCGGATCAACCTCAACCACCTCCTCCTCGTCACCCTCGTCCTCCTCCTCGTCATCAATCTCTTCGACGTTGCACTCCCCATCGAATGCATCGATACCGGTGTCCAAATTCACCGCGGAATTGTTGAGCATGTCCATGTAGGATGTTGTGGACTCAAGATCGAACACCTTGTCTACGTCCATGGTGGGTGGCGGCGGCGCGGGCGGCGCATCGGACGGAACGGAGGGAGGAGAGGTCATGGCCTTGGAGGGCGGTGGAGGCGCGAGGCCGATGCGGCTGATTGCCTTTGTCCGCACCTTGGCCGGCGCGGCGCCCCTCGGCCCGGCCGCCTTGGTCTTCATCCTGCCCGCCTTCTTGGCAGCCGGCGGGGCTTCGGCCGGCGAAGCTGCGGTCGCCGCAGGAGCTTCGAAGAATTGCTTCGGAATCCTCTTCCTGTTCGACGGGATGGTGGCGAAGATCATGGCCGACACGACGCCGGCGTTCGGCGGACCTCCGACGGGGACATCGACCACCGCGGCCGAAGGAGATGCATCGCCGGCGGTAGGCGGCTCTTGCGGACGATCCATGGCAGCGGGATCCGGCCGGGAAGGGCGCGGCGGAGGAGATCGGGCGGCGGCGGCGGTTGGCTTCAGCGAAACCCTTCGCGCGCAGTGGAGTGGACGATACCTGTTTGGCCCTCTATCCCCGCTGCCACCCCGCACAAGTAGGGGGCGACGACCCGCCCCATAATCGAAAACAGGAAAAATCGATGCAGGGGCCGTTTTTACGGGGCGTGCTAGACGGCCAGGTAGAGCCGAAACCCGTATTCCGGCGGTTATTATACGGGTTTGCCCCTTTTAAGGGGTCTATTAGACATGCTCTAAGCGTGCTGAGGTTGGAGTAGTGTGAGGACGGGTGACCGACTGAAAAGTTTAACCATGATTGTAATTTGACCTAAGATTAAATGTAGTTAGAGTTAAAAGTGTATTGGGTGAAAGATAAACAAGTAAAAAAAAATAAAAAAAATTGTGTAAAAGAAATTTAAAATTTAAAATTTTTAAAAGTCTATGCCAAGGGTTTTGCCGTCGGCATATAGAAAAAAAAAATATTTTTTTTCGAAATATTTTTTTTGGAAAAGGGAAATTTGAATTTTTTTAAAAGTCTATGCCGAGGGTTTTGCCGTCGGCGTAGCGTGCTGCGCCGAGGGTTTCGCCATCGGCGTAGCGTGCTGCGCCGAGGGCCGGGCTACGCCGACGGCGATAGTGGCTTTGCCGAGGGAGTTCGACGCCGAGGAGCTATGCCGAGGGCGGCCCTCGGCGTAGCCTACGCCAACGGCCAAAGCAGGCTACGCCGAGGGTTCCCGGCCCTCGGCATATAGCCCCATTCCTGTAGTGAAATTTGCAGTCTCGCATATGAACTCTCATACCCGATATGGGTTTTCGCGAGTACCCAATATGGATTTTCTGGGTTAAGTTTTTCAGATATCTGTTAGAGATGCTCTTAAGTTTAACCGAAAGATTTCTACTGCACATGAACATAATGCATAGTGTAATATAATTGTTTGTGAACTCCTCCTCTATAGTAGATGTTCGAAAGACAAGATCGTCTTAACGTCTAGTGTCCATGTGAATCGAGCTCCTCAAAACATTTTACCACCACGTTGGTCGTCTCGGACGCTCACTCAACCATGTTTACCGCGTCATCGGAGGCAACGTCAAGATAAGAAATGCGATGGTACGGCAAAGAGCCGGACGGCCGGGACCATTTCCCGGAAGCAAACCGAGGTAATCGCATGCTGATCTTCATGATTAAAGGTTCGCTAATGGTACTGAAAGAAGATAAGAAAAGCGATGTGCTACGGCGTAGCTTAGCCCTGACCAAGTCTTCCCCACAAAACTAGCAAGCGCACGGGCCGTACGGGACCTCGCCACGTACGCCGCCTGGCCTCGTCTATGAACAGAGACACTCCCAGGGTCCCACCACGCCATGAGAAATTTCGCCGCCCGGCAGCAGCAGCAAAGCAGCGCCTCACCGTCGTCGTCTTCCCGTGTCAACCATGACAGACAAGAGTCACCTCGCTAGCGCGTGCTTCCCCATATATACATACTTGCGGACGCAGTCACACCTCTCCTCATCACCAACCCATACGCACATATCTCGCCGGCCTTAATTAGTTTCGCCATCACCGGCCTCTCCCTGCAAGCTAAGCTTCTTCGTCTAGCTCCGGCCAACGCACCAGATATCATCTGCACGCTTCCATCTTAGCCCCAGTCGAAGAGCTAATAACACACAAGTTGGCAGCTGGCCATTGAGATCAGGTGGTAGCTAGAGCAAGAAACTCACCGGCGGCTTGCCTAGGGCTTCCTCTGTCGCCGTACGTACGTGCCGACTGCCGAGACTGGCCAGCCGGTCCGCCTGCCGTGTATACGCAGGGCGATTGTCATGGCCGACGGGCGACCTCCGGGTTACCGCTTCTACCCGACGGAGGAGGAGCTCATATGCTTCTACCTGCGCAACAAGCTCGACGGCCGCCGCGTCGACGACATCGAGCGCGTCATCCCCGTCGTCGACGTCTACTCCGTCGACCCGTTGCAGCTCTCAGGTAACCAACCATTCATGATTGCCACGTAGCGTCCCATGCTGTCGGTGTCAACCACGTACGCTCCGCGTCACCTGCATACTTATATACAGAGATCCACGAGAGGCTGTGCGGCGGCGGCGGCGGCGAGGGGGAGCCATGGTTTTACTTCAGTGAGCGGCAGGAGCGGGAGGCGCGGGGCGGCCGCCCGAGCCGGACCACGCCGTCGGGGTACTGGAAGGCTGCGGGCACGCCGGGGGTCGTCTACGGCGCCGACCGTCGGGCAATCGGGATGAGGAAGACCATGGTGTTCTACCGCGGCCGCGCGCCGTCCGGGACCAAGACCAAGTGGAAAATGAACGAGTACAGGGCGTTCCATCACGACAATGACGTCGCCGGCGGCTTAGTCGCTGGGCCAGGGTCAGGGTTCTCCCACGCCGCCGCGCCGCCGAACCTCCCTCCGCAGGTACTATACTCGATCGAATGATTGAATGGATGTTGCTTTCTCATCTTGGCAGCCGTTGGAGGTACTGGCGGACGGCCGAGTGCCGACGTACGCATCAATGTCATGTCGATCTCCAAGCATAAATTCGTGTGGAAAAGTAGCTTCAACTAGTCAGGCACTCAGGCTGTCACTTGCCGCGCCGGATTAAGTGTCCACAAGCACCTTCAACTAGGCAGGCTTCAGATTATGTGTGGTTCTTAGATAGTGCCAAACTGCCAATAAGCTAGGTCGCCATGATGAAAGCCCCACCTATGTGTACATAAAGTCGAAAACTAGTTGATGATATGTTGTTGCTTAATCTGCATATGGCTAACCCGCACATTTTCTGCTTCTTGTAGCTGAGAAGCGAGTTCAGCTTGTGCCGACTGTACACCAGATCGGGCACCCTGCGACAGTTTGATCGCCGGCCCGTCGCCGCCGCTGCTGCAGGCGGCGACAATCCAGGGCCAGCCACGGCAGCCGCGATGTCGCTGTCGCCCGACGACGGTGACGGCTCCGGTGGATCCATGCATCTCCATGAAGAGGAGCTGATGGAGGGAAGTGGCGGTGATCCTTACGGGGACGACATTTCCACATTGGCTGCTCTTCTCTACTGGCCTGTAGACTAGATAAAGCACACACATACTTGATTAGTTTCTTGAGCACATCATACTTGATTAGTTTCTCTATGGAGCGGAGTAGTATTTTCAGGAGAAGAAAGATACTCCGCCCAATTCGGTTGAACTTATGGTTCTTAATACCATATCTCCACCAATTTATACCGTGAATCCCTTGTTATAAGTATAACTAGCACAATGGTCCTGGCAAAGGCGAGGACATCATCTCTTATGTATTGAATTTGATTACAAATAAATTTAATTTTTTGTGTGTATCACTTTTATGCTGCAAGAAATAACATGGTTGTACACCCACGGCAGATGTAATGGTACATAAATTATCACCTATATGGGAGACTTATTTAATCATCTTTGGTTTATGAGCGAATAAGCATCGATACTAATGAATGTTTGTGGCTCGCGCTTGAACGATAATCAAACGATTTCGAACACTAGGCTCACACACGTTGAGATAGGCTAGAGGGGCCCGCGAGCGGCAGGGCGAAACCCTACATCGCGCGCCGCCGGGCCTCCCCTTCCCCTGTCCTCTCCCTCGCCGCCGCCAGAGGGCGCACCGGGGCGAAGCCTCGGAGGCGTCGGCGGCGGCGGGGACTCTCTCCCCTCTCGCTCGGTTGCGGTGGCGCGGGCTGCGGCGGTCGGCGGGGGCGCGGCGCTGGTCGAGGGGCGCCGTGGCGTGGTCGTGCGGCGGCGGCGTGGCGGCTTCGTGTTTCCGGCGTACCCGTCGCGGGGGCTGGGCTCTCGGGATCTCCCCCGGCGGCAGGTGACGCGCGCGGACGCTCCTCCGGCGGAAGACGGCCTGGGGCGGCGCTGGGCGGGGTGCCCCGACGACTTCGTGGAGGCTCGCGTGGCGGGTGGGCTCGGGCCGG
>NC_061513.1:78267553-78344910 GCF_022539505.1 Lolium rigidum
GCTTGGCCGTAGCATCTACTAATAACTGAGAGCATGCAAGATCATAAACAACACATAAGCATAACTTTGATAATCAACATAACAAGTATTCTCTATTCATCTGCATCCCAACAAACGCAACATATAGAATTACATATAGATGATCTTGATCATGATAGGCAGCTCACAAGATCCGACAATGATAGCACAATGGGGAGAAGACAACCATCTAGCTACCGCTATGGACCCATAGTCCAGTGGGTAGACTACTCACTCATCACTCCGAGGCGACCATGGCGGTGTAGAGTCCTCCCGGAGATGACTCTCCTCCGGCAGGGTGCCGGAGGCGATCTCCGTGATCCCCCGAGATGGGATCGGCGGCGACGGCGCCTCGCAATGTTTTCCGTATCGTGGCTCTCGCAGACCGGGGTTTCGTCACTGAGGCTATTTGTAGGCTGAAGGGCAAGTCAAGAGGCGGCACAGGGGCCCACACCACAGTGCCGGCGCGGCCAATGGGGCCGCGCCGCCCTAGGGTTTGGCGCCCCGTGGCCCTCTTCGTCTCTCCTTCGGACTTCCGGAAGCTTCGTGAGAAAATAGGCCTCTCGGGCTTTTATTTCGTCCAATTCCGAGAATATTTCTTTACTAGGATTTCTGAAACCAAAAACAGCAGAAAACAAAGAATCGGCACTTCCGGCATCTTGTTAATAGGTTAGTTCCGTAAAATGCACGAATATGATATAAAGTGTGCATAAAACATGTAGATAACATCAATAATGTGGCATGGAACACAAGAAATTATCGATACGTTGGAGACGTACGCATCCCCAAGCTTAGTTCTCGCTCGTCCCGAGCAGGTAAAACGATAACAAAGATAATTTCCGAGTGACATGCCATCATAAACTTGATCATACTATTTGTAAAGCATATGTAGAGAATGCAGCGATCAAAACAATGTGTATGACATGAGTAAACAAGTGAATCATAAAGCAAAGACTTTTCATGAATAGCACTTCAAGACAAGCATCAATAAGTCTTGCATAAGAGTTAACTCATAAAGCAATAATTCAAAGTAAAGGTATTGAAGCAACACAAAAGAAGATTAAGTTTCAGCGGTTGCTTTCAACTTGTAACATGTATATCTCATGGATATTGTCAACATAGAGTAATATAATAAGTGCAATAAGCAAGTATGTAAGAATCAATGCACAGCTCACACAAGTGTTTGCTTCTTGAGGTGGAGAGAAATAGGTGAACTTTTCGACTCAACATTAAAAGTAAAAGAATGGTCCTCATAGAGGAAAAGCATCGATTGCTATATTTGTGCTAGAGCTTTGATTTTGAAAACATGAAACAATTTTGTCAACGGTAGTAATAAAGCATATGCATCATGTAAATTATATCTTATAAGTTGCAAGCCTCATGCATAGTGTACTAATAGTGCTCGCACCTTGTCCTAATTAGCTTGGACTACCTGGATTATCACCGCAATACATATGCTTTAACCAAGTATCACAAAGGGGTACCTCTATGCCGCCCGTACAAAGGTCTAAGGAGAAAGCTCGCATTTGGATTTCTCGCTTTGATTATTCTCAACTTAGACATCCATACCGGACAACATAGACAATGTATAATGGACTCCTCTTTTAATGCTTTAAGCATTCAACAACAATTAATTCTTTTCTCATTAGAGATTTGAGGATGTTTGTCCAAAACTGAAACTTCCACCATGGAACATGGCTTTAGTTAGCGGCCCAATGTTCTTCTCTCACAATATGCATGCTCAAACCATTCAACTCAAGGTAGATCGCCCTTACTTCGTACAAGACGAACATGCATAGCAACTCACATGAAATTCAACAATGAGTTGATGGCGTTCCCCAAGAACATGGTTATCGCACAACAAGCAACTTAATAAGAGATAAAGTGCATAATTACATATTCAATACCACAATAGTTTTTAAGCTATTTGTCCCATGAGCTATATATTGCAAAGGTGAATGATGGAATTTTAAAGGTAGCACTCAAGCAATTTACTTTGGAATGGCTGGAAAATACCATGTAGTAGGTAGGTATGGTGGACACAAATGGCATAGTGGTTGGCTCAAGTATTTTGGATGCATGAGAAGTATTCCCTCTCGATACAAGGTTTAGGCTAGCAAGGTTATTTGAGGCAAACACAAGGATGAACTAGTACAGCAAAACTCACATAAAAGACATATTGAAAGCATTATAATACTCTATACCGTCTTCCTTGTTGTTCAAACTCAAAACTAGAAATTATCTAGACCTTAGAGAAACCAAATATGCAAACCAAATTTTAGCATGCTCTATGTATTTCTTCATTAATGGGTGCAAAGCATATGATGCAAGAGCTTAAACATGAGCACAACAATTGCCAAGTATCACATTACCCAAAACATTTATAGCAATTACTACATGTATCATTTTCCAATTCCAACCATATAACAATTTAACGAAGGAGAAACTTCGCCATGAATACTATGAGTAGAAACCAAGGACATATTTGTCCATATGCTACAGCGGAGTGTGTATCTCTCCCATAAAGTGAATGCTAGGATCCATTTTATTCAAACAAAACAAAAACAAAAACAAACCGACGCTCCAAGAAAAAGCACATAAGATGTGGCCGAATAAAAATGTAGTTTCAGGGAGGAACCCGATAATTTGTTGATGAAGAAGGGGATGCCTTGGGCATCCCTAAGCTTAGACGCTTGAGTCTTCTTGATATATGCAGGGGTGAACCACCGGGTGCATCCCCAAGCTTAGAGCTTTCACTCTCCTTGATCATGTTGCATCATACTCCTCTCTTGATCCTTGAAAACTTCCTCCACACCAAACTCGAAACAACTCATTAGAGGGTTAGTGCACAATATAAATTGACATATTCAGAGGTGACACAATCATTCTTAACACTTCTGGACATTGCATAATGCTACTGGACATTAGTGGATCAAAGAAATTCATCCAACATAGCGAAAGAGGCAATGCGAAATAAAAGGCAGAATCTGTCAAAACAGAACAGTTCGTATTGACGAATTTTAAAATGGCACCAGACTTGCTCAAATGAAAATGCTCAAATTGAATGAAAGTTGCGTACATATCTGAGGATCATGCACGTAAATTGGCATAATTTTCTGAGCTTCCTGCAGGGCAGTGGGCTCAGATTCGTGACAGCAAAGAAATCTGGAACTGCGCAGTAATCCAAATCTAGTACTTACTTTTCTATCAACGGCTTAACTTGGCACAACAAAACTCAAAACTAAGATAAGGAGAGGTTGCTACAGTAGTAAACAACTTCCAAGACACAAAATAAAAACAAAGTACTGTAGGTAAAAACATGGGTTGTCTCCCATAAGCGCTTTTCTGTAACGCCTTTCAGCTAGGCGCAGAAAGTGTGTATCAAGTAACATCGAGAGATGAAGCATCAACATCATAATTTGTTCTAATGATAGAATCATAAGGTACCTTCATTCTCTTCTAGGGAAGTGTTCCATACCTTTCTTGAGAGGAAATTGATATTTTATATTACCTTCCCTCATATCAATAATAGCACCAACAGCTCAAGAAAAGGTCTTCCCAATATAATTGGACAAGATGCATTGCATTCAATATCCAAGACAACAAAATCAACGGGAACAAGATTATTGTTAACGGTAATGCGAACATTATCAACTTTACCCAAAGGTTTCTTTGTAGAATGATCAGCAAGATTAACATCCAAATAACAATTTTTCAACTGTGGCAAGTCAAGCATATTATAAATTTTCTTCTGGCATAACAGTAAATACTTGCACCAAGATCACATAAAGCATTACAATCAAAATCTTTAACCTTCATCTTAATGATGGGCTCCCAACCATCTTCTAGCTTTTTAGGAATAGAGGCTTCGCGCTCTAGTTTCTCTTCTCTAGCTTTTATGAGAGCATTTGTAATATGATGCGTGAAAGCCAAATTTATAGCACTAGCATTAGGACTTTTAGCAAGTTTTTGCAAGAACTTTATAACTTCAGAGATGTGGCAATCATCAAAATTCAAACCATTATAATCTAAAGCAATGGGATCATCATCCCCAATGTTGGAAAAAATTTCAGCAGCTTTATCGCAGCAGTTTCAGCAGCTTTAGCAGCTCAGTAGCTTTTCGCTTTGCATTAGAAGTGGAAACATTGCTAACACCAATTCTTTTATTAGTATGAGTAGGAGGTGCAGCAACATGTGTAGCATTAGCATTACTAGTGGTGGTAATAGTCCAAACTTTAGCTATATTCTTCTCTTTAGCTAGTTTTTCATTTTCTCTCTATCCCACCTAGCACGCAGCTCAGCCATTAATCTTATATTCTCATTAATTCTAACTTGGATGGCATTTGCTGTAGTAACAATTTTATTATCGATAATCCTCTATTAGGCATAACTTTCGATTTCAAAAGATCAACATCGCAGGCAAGACTATCAACTCTAGAAACAAGAATATCAATTTTATTGAGCTTTTCCTCAACTGATTTGTTAAAGGCAGCTTTGTGTACTAATAAATTCTTTAAGCATGGCTTCAAGTCCAGGGGGTGAATTCCTATTATTGTTGTAAGAATTTCCATAAGAATTACGCATAGCCGCTACCATTATTATAAGGATATGGCCTATAGTTATTACTAGAATTGTTCCGATAAGCATTGTTGTTGAAATTATTATTTTTAATGAAGTTTACATCAACATGTTCTTCTTGTGCAACCAATGAAGCTAACGGAACATTATTAGGATCAACATTAGTCCTATCATTCACAAGCATAGACATAATAGCATCAACCTTATCACTCAAGGAAGAGGATTCTTCAACGTAATTTACCTTCTTACCTTGTGGAGCTCTTTCCGTGTGCCATTCAGAGTAATTGATCATCATATCATCAAGAAGTTTTGTAGCTTCACCAAGAGTGATGGACATAAAGGTACCTCCAAAGCAGCTGAATCCAATAAATTCCGCGAAGAAAAATTTAGTCCCGCATAGAAGGTTTGGATGATCATCCAAGTAGTCAGTCCATGGGTTGGGCAATTTTTAACCAGAGATTTCATTCTTTCCCAAGCTTGAGCAACATGTTCAGTATCTAATTGTTTAAAATTCATTATGCTACTCCTCAAAGATATAATTTTAGCAGTGGGATAATATCTACCAATAAAAGCATCCTTGCATTTAGTCCATGAATCAATACTATTCTTAGGCATAGATAGCAACCAATCTTTAGCTCTTCCTCTTAATGAGAAAGGAAACAATTTTAGTTTAATAATATCACCATCTACATCTTTATATTTTTGCATTTCACATAGTTCAACAAAATTATTAAGATGGGCAGCAGCATCATCGTAACTAACACCGTAAAATTGATGGTTCATGACAAGATTCAAGAAAGGTGTTTAATTTCAAAGAATTCTGCTGTAGTAGCAGGTGGAGCAATAGGTGTGCATAAGAAATCATTATTATTTGTGGTTGTGAAGTCACACAACTTAGTATTTTCAGCGTTGGCCATTTTAGCAATAGTAAATAAAGCAAACTAGATAAAGTAAATGCAAGTAAACTAATTTTTTTGTGTTTTCGATATAGCAAACAAGATAGCAAATAAAGTAAAACTAGCAACTAATTTTTTTGTATTTTGATTTAGTGCAGCAAACAAAGTAGTAAATAAAATAAAGCAAGACAAAAACAAAGTAAAGAGATTGAGAAGTGGAGACTCCCTTGCAGCGTGTCTTGATCTCCCCGCAACGGCGCCGTAAAAGATGCTTGATGGCGTGTATTTCACACGTTCGTTGGGCAACCCCAAGAGGAAGGTATGATGAGCACAAAGCAGCAAGTTTTCCTCGTAAAGAAACCAAGGTTTATCGAACCAGGAGGAGCCAAGAAGCACGTTGAAGGTTGATGGCGGCGGGATGTAGTGCGGCGCAACACCAGTAGATTCCGGCGCCAACGTGGAACCCGCACAACACAACCAAGCTACTTTGCCCCAACGAAACAAGCTGAGGTTGTCAATCTCACCGGCTTGCTGTAACAAAGGATTAACCGTATTGTGTGGAAGATGATTGTTTGCAGAGAAAACAAGAGAAACAAGTATTGCAAGAGATTGTATTTCAAGAAAGAGAATTGGACCGGGGTCCACAGCTCACTAGAGGTGTCTCTCCCATAAGACGAACAAGCATGTTGGGTGAACAAATTACAGCTTGGGCAATTGACAAATAAAGAGAGCATGACCATGCACATACATATCATGATGAGTATAGTGAGATTTAATTGGGCATTACGACAAAGTACATAGACCGCCATCCAACCGCATCTATGCCTAAAAAGTCCACCTTCAAAGTTATCATCCGAACCCCTCCAAGATTAAGTTGCAAAGCAACAGACAATTGCATTAAGTATGGTGCGTAATGTAATCAACAACTACATCCTTAGACATAGCATCAATGTTTTATCCCTAGTGGCAACAAAGACAACACAACCTTAGAACTTTCTCGTCATCGTCCCGTGTGTCAATGTGCATGAACCCACTATCGAGCATAAGTACTCCCTCTTGGAGTTAAAAGCATCTACTTGGCCGTAGCATCTACTAATAACGGAGAGCATGCAAGATCATAAACAACACATAAGCATAACTTTGATAATCAACATAACAAGTATTCTCTATTCATCGGATCCCAACAAACGCAACATATAGAATTACATATAGATGATCTTGATCATGATAGGCAGCTCACAAGATCCGACAATGATAGCACAATGGGGAGAAGACAACCATCTAGCTACTGCTATGGACCCATAGTCCAGGGGTAGACTACTCACTCATCACTCCGGAGGCGACCATGGCGGTGTAGAGTCCTCCCAGGAGATGATTCCCCTCCCAGCAGGGTGCCGGAGGCGATCTCCGTGATCCCCCGAGATGGGATCGGCGGCGACGGCGCCTCGCAATGTTTTCCGTATCGTGGCTCTCGGCACCGGGGTTTCGTCACGGAGGCTATTTGTAGGCGGAAGGGCAGGTCAAGAGGCGGCACAGGGGGCCCACACCACAGTGCCGGCGCGGCCAAGGGGGCCGCGCCGCCCTAGGGTTTGGCGCCCCGTGGCCCTCTTCGTCTCTCCTTCGGACTTCTCGGAAGCTTCGTGAGAAAATAGGCCTCCGGGCTTTTATTTCGTCCAATTCCGAGAATATTTCTTTACTAGGATTTCGAAACCAAAAACAGCAGTAAAACAAAGAATCGGCACTTCTAGCATCTTGTTAATAGGTTAGTTCCGTAAAATGCACGAATATGATATAAAGTGTGCATAAAACATGTAGATAACATCAATAATGTGGCATGGAACACAAGAAATTATCGATACGTTGGAGACGTATCGAGCCCCACATGCCACCCCGGCGCGCGGCAGCAGGGGGCGCGCCCTAGTGTGTGGGCCCACCGAGCCCTCCGAGGCTGCCCTTCCGCCTACTTAAGGTCTCCGTCGCGAAAACCCTATCACGTTCGACGAAACCAGAGAAAACCTTCCGTAGCCGCCGCCATCGCGAAGCCAAGATCCGGGGGACAGAGTCTCCGTTCCCGCACGCCGCCGGATCGGGAAGTGCTCCCCGAAGGCTCTCTCCATCGACACCGATGGCGTGTATTTCACACGTTCGTTGGGGAACCCCAAGAGGAAGGTATGATGCGCACAAGCAAGCAAGTTTTCCCTCGTAAAGAAACCAAGGTTTATCGAACCAGGAGGAGCCAAGAAGCACGTTGAAGGTTGATGGCGGCGGGATGTAGTGCGGCGCAACACCGAGAGATCCCGGCGCCAACGTGGAACCCGCACAACACAACCAAAGTACTTTGCCCCAACGAAACAGCTGAGGTTGTCAATCTCACCGGCTTGGCCGTAACAAAGGATTAACCGTATTGTGTGGAAGATGATTGTTTGCAGAGAAAACAAGAAAAACAAGTATTGCAAGCAGATTTGTATTTCAAGATAAAGAATGGACCGGGGTCCACAGCTCACTAGAGGTGTCTCTCCCATAAGATAAAAGCATGTTGGGTGAACAAATTACAATGGGCAATTGACAAATAGAGAGGGCATAACAATGCACATACATGTCATGATAAGTATAGTGAGATTTAATTGGGCATTACGACAAAGTACATAGACCGCCATCCAACCGCATCTATGCCTAAAAAGTCCACCTTCAAGTTATCGTCCGAACCCTTCCAAGATTAAGTTGCAAAGCAACAGCACAATTGCATTAAGTATGGTGCGTAATGTAATCAACAACTACATCCTCGGACATAGCATCAATGTTTTATCCCTAGTGGCAACAAAGACAACACAACCTTAGAACTTTCTCACATCGTCCTGTGTGTCAATGCGCATGAACCCACTATCGAGCATAAATACTCCCTCTTGGAGTTAAGAGCAAAAACTTGGCCGAGCCTCTACTAATAACGGAGAGCATGCAAGATCATAAACAACACATATGTAATAACTTGATAATTAACATAACATGGTATTCTCTATCCATCTGATCCCGACAAACACAACATAGAGTATTACGTATAGATGATCTTGATCATGTTAGGCAGCTCACAAGATCCAACAATGAAGCACAATGAGGAGAAGACAACCATCTAGCTACTGCTATGGACCCATAGTCCAGGGGTGAACTACTCACTCATCACTCCTGAGGCGACCATGGCGGTGTAGAGTCCTCCGGGAGATGAATCCCCTCTCCAGCAGGTGCCGGAGGAGATCTCCGTAATCCCCCGAGATGGGATCGGCGGCGGCGGCGTCTCAGGAAGGTTTTCCGTATCGTGGTTTTTCGCCTCGGGGTTTCGCGACCGAGGCTTTAAGTAGGCTGGAAGGGCGAGTCGGAGGGCCGACGTAGGGGCCCACACCACAGGCGGCGCGGCCCTCTCGGCCGCGCCGCCCTGTGGTGTCGCCACCTCGTGGCCCCACTTCGTATGCTCTTTCGGTCTTCTGGAAGGTTCGTGGCAAAATAGGCCCCCGGGTCTTCGATTTCGTCCAATTCCGAGAATATTTCGTTACTAGGATTTCTGAAACCAAAAACAGCATAAAACAAAGAATCGGCACTTCGGCATCTTGTTAATAGGTTAGTTCCGTAAAATGCACGAATATGACATAAAGTGTGCATAAAACATGTAGGTATCATCAATAATATGGCATAGAACATAAGAAATTATCGATACGTCTGGAGACGTATCAAGCATCCCTAAGCTTAGTTCTCGCTCGTCCTGAGCGTGTAAAACGATAACAAAGATAATTTCTCAAGTGACATGCCATCATAACCTTGATCATACTATTTGTAAACATATGTAGTGGATGCAGCGATCAAAACAATGGTAATGACATGAGTAAACAAGTGAATCATAAAGCAAAGACTTTTCATGAATAGTACTTCAAGACAAGCATCAATAAGTCTGAAGGTGTTGCTCCTCGGATCGTTTCGTCCCTGCCCGCTCCCGCGAGCGGCAGGGCGAAACCCTACATCGCGCGCCGCCGGGCCTCCCTTCCCTCGCCCTCTCCCTCGCCGCCGCCGCAGGGCGCGGCGAAGCCTCCTCGGAGGCGTCGGCGGCGGCGGGGACTCCCTCCCCTCTCGCTCGGCTTGCGGTGGCGCGGGCTGCGCGCGGTCGGCGGGGGCGCGGCGCTGGTCGAGGGGCGCCGTGGCGTGGGCCGTGCGGCGGCGGCGTGGCTTGCCTCGGGCTCCGGCAGCACTCCGTCGCTGGGGCCGGGCTCTGGGATCTCCCCCGGCGGTGTGACGCGCGGCGGACGCTCCTCCGGCGGAAGACGGCCCGGGGCGGCGCCTGGGCGGGGTGCCCCGACGACTTCGTGGAGGCTCAAGCGTGGCGGGTGGGCTCTGGCCGGGGCAGGGGCCTCTGGGCACTCCGAGCTCCGATCTACCCCCAGATCCGAGGGCCGCTGGCAGCCAGGGGGATGCTGGCCGCCGATCTGGCTGGTGGAAACCCCCCTCGCCGCCTCTCGTCTCGGGTTCTTCGCGGCAGGGCCGTGTCTCCTTCTTCAATCTGAGGTGTGTGCACTTGGACGCCGGGGCGGCGGCCCTGGAAGGTGGGAGCTTGATGGTTGGCGGGCGTGCCAGAAGCTCGGGTGCTGGCCGGTGTCCACGGCCGTGAGGGCGGCGTGGCGCCGGCGAGCAGCGTGGTGCGGTGGTGGGTCGACCTTTTGGTTGGCCCAATCTGTAGATGGTGGAGGGATTCTGCCGAGGGGAAACCCTTGCCCGCTTGGGCCACGACGGCGACGTCCGCGGACGCCGTGACCTTCCTGAAGGCGTCGATTGGGGCTTCTCTCTATCCATCTACAGGCTCCGGGTGAAAACCCTAGATCCTCGGATCGGGCGGTGGCGGCAACTCCGGTGTCGCTCTCTTCTTGAAGACATCGTCTTGGAGTCCACATCACGAGGCTCTCTGATGGTTATGACGGAGGTGGTTCTTCGGCGATCATCGGCAAGGCTTGCTTCGTGCCCTCCCCTGGTCGAGCCTCCTTGGTGCTACCTCTCGGTATGTGAGCAACGCGGGTCGGTCCCCGGTGGTGGTCGGCTTCCGGTGGCGCTTCTGCGTCGAAGAAGTGTTGTTGAGGCGCGCGTGAAAATGGCTCGCTCTCGGGTGAGCTCCGGCCCGACACTGTAGACTCCTGCTCTTCTTCGAGTCCTCGTAGGCGCTTTGGCTGAGCTTCTTGATCGCACTTCCGGCTGTAGCTTCTTCGGTAGTTCGTGTGGGTGTGGGGTGTCGTTTTGTAAGCTGGGTTCAGCACTATGTATCGTTCTCGCCGTTGTTGGCTTTGTTAATTCAAAGTCGGGCAATATAGTGCCTTTTATCTAAAAAGATAGGCTAGAGGGACAACCGCCCGACTATAGTTGGCCCCTTACTTTGGTCCTTCATTGAGTTTCCACTGTGTCTCCTCTTTCTTCCCATAAAACTCGCATAAAACCTTCTGAGAGATTTGTTCCTGAATTATTTGGGATTCGAAAGACTCATGAAACTTAGAAATACAGGAAAAGAGTTTTTCGGCCTTTCATGATCAAATAAAAATAAATAAGATTTGGTGAAAAATACTACATAGCAGTTGAAACAGTAAAGAAAATATAATAATCATTCCAAATAAGAGGATAATTAATACAATAAACTTTTAAAGGAATAGATACGTTATGAATGTATCAGTGTGATATAGCCATATAGGTAAAGAGGTCCTTTGACATTTCATTGGTCAATGGAATAGTTTATGTTGGTATGTTATTTCTATTGAGAATGTGCTTATGATGTTTTTAACCTTACGATCGAGGGGAAATGTTGCAATTGTTTGTAACACATAAAGAGAAAGAGGGTATTGCATCACCCTCACGTACGAGTCCTGATCGGGGGTGTTGTATACCAATGCTTTGGTTTAGGTCCCTATTCCCTAGCGTCAAGCATATAAAAGATGTGTCATCCCGTCGTAGACTTATCCAACTCACATACCAAGGGAAATCCTAAACAAACGGTTCTAAAAGTACATAAGAGAAAACGAAGGCCTAACTACCACTTCCTACCACCACCGGAAACCAATGCCGACGTCTATGGGCTTCATGCACGGCTACAGCGCCAGTGCGGCCTCTTCATCAACTAACACCACGTGAGGAGACGTTATGTCAATTGCCATAGATACTGTCCCAATTGTGGTAAGTACCGCTACTTTTGCACATGTTAAGATGTCCTAAATGTGGGATTACATCCTAATGCTGATTATCTTAAGGCTAATTACACTAACATAAACTAGTATATGTTTCACATAAGTGCTTTTATGAGCCAGTGCGAATCTTGACAGTAATTCATTAAAATGAGTGTTATCTCGTCGAATCCAAATCTTCTCAACTTTGTTTTTTGAATTAATGAGTTAAGGCTCTTGATTTTATTTTGTTACTGAAAACTTGCATTCACCTCTCATCGAGATCTTTTTACCGCGGATATGAACAACCAAATTATCTTGATATTATCTCCATTGGATCTTTAGCTTGTCAGCCTGCTTCAATTTCTACTTGGCATTGCCAACAGCGTTACTGGTTTGGTAAGTACAAGCACTCAGCAAAGGCTTGCTGGAGTGTCTCATGACATACTCACATCCCGGTCCCCGCGTCACTCCCTCCCCTGGGCGACACGGGCGGCGGAGCAAATCCCGGTCAGCCACCACCGCAACCCCACCCACCTCCTTCTCTGCCGTCGCCGGTGTGCTCCGTCGGGCAAAGCCCGCGCGGAGCCGGCGGCGGCAGGACCCGTTTCTCCTCCGTCCGGGAAGGGCTGCCCACGGGATTGGGGAACCTGTGCTGGCGGGATTCGTTGCGGGCTTCCATGGCGGCTGGAGCAGGAGGTGGCGCTGGGGAGATTGATGTTGGTGGGCGCCGTAGAGGAGCCCTGCGCGCGGCGGCGATGCGGGCCCGATCTGGGCTTGGCTTGGGCCAGGCGGGCATGGCGGATGCGGTTGCTGGGCGGCTCGCCTTGCTGCTTGGCGGCCGTACCTAGGGAAGACGGAGCCTGGCCGTGCGTACGCGGGGACGAGATGCGGGGGTGGTGGCCGCTGCTTGGGGAGGCCTTCCTCCTTCGGTTGGCATTTGCCGCAGCGTGAGGTGCAGCGGTGGATGGTCTTGCGGTGGAGATGGTGGTCGACGACATGGTCTTGCTGCCTCCCCGTGGCTCCCCAAGCTTCGCGTTTGGGTTCGAACTCCGGGTGAAAGCCTTGCACCGACTCCGGTCTGTGCGGACGACGGCGGCGCCTTCGGGTGTCGTATCCCTTCTTGTTGGCGTCGTTGTGGAGTTCCGATCCTGACCGACGCGAGTGGATTCAAGTTCTCCGGGTGAAAATCTAAACTCCATCGGGAGCGGGCGACGGTGACGGGCGCGTCATTACCTTGTTGGAGGGGTCGCCTTGGAGCTCTTGGCCTTTGCGGTACGACGGGTTCTCGGCGGTGGGACGCATGGCTATGTGGTCTAGGGCAGCGGACGCCAGGGCGGCGGTCCTGGACGGTGGTGGCACTTCGAGGCGGCGGCCTTGATCTCCTTTGCGGCAGCGGCCCTATGGGGCGGGATCGTGGTGCTTCTTGGTTTTGGGTGGCGATTCTGGGGTTGTGTGGGCGGCAAGGTCGTCGACACGGCTGGTTCGTCTTCAAGCTATGCGAAGGTCGTCCTGGTTGCTACGTCGGGGCTGCGGCCCCGAAAGCATGGTGCTTGGGTGGCGACTTGGATATCTGTGTGGACGGCGAGTTTGTCAACCCGTCTGGTTCGTCTTCGGGCAATGCGAAGGTTGTTCTGGATGGTACGTCGGGGCGGCGGCCCCGGAGCTAGAGGTGTGTTTGTTGCGTTGGTAGCATGCGTTGTGTGGATGACGGGACTCCTCGCTTGTGCGGTTTTTCATCTCGGTTTTCCTTATAAGCCGGGCAATGTATGGTTTTTGGATCCGGTTTCTCTTATATAAACTGGGTCATTTTGTGCATAGCACTCTATCTATCTATTCGGACGGCAGATTTGATTGCCTTTTCCTCAAAAAATTTGAGGCAGCCTTTTCAAAGGTTATTGCCCGCTGAACGAAAGTGCACTCACCATTGCAAACTATCAAAGGAGAAGGACACTCCTAGTATACACTTGAGATGCCACTTGCGACGACTGCTCCCACCATTACATTTCTCACGAACCATATATGCAGACCGAAGAGTTCTTTATACAATCTTAAAATTGTTATTTCTCAATCATGTCAGAAATAGCTATGTCGTTATTTAGTCATCAAAGTTTCTTTTTTTTCTTATTTGGAAAAAGAAAGAAAGTGTAAACAATCAAACAAACCATTTCTCCTGGAAACCAGAAAGTATGAAATAATAATGCATATGGATCCATGGAGGTAACATAATGTGTAGTCAACAAATTCAAACATAAGTATGACTACATATGACTTGTAAAAAATGGTCATGCCTGATTTATTGCCACTTTTTATTTATTTTGAAATTGTTGTGGGTCAAAAGAAAAATGGTCACGTACTCACGTACATCTGACTGATTATTCCAGAGAGATACAATGATACAAACCGGGAATACATAAGTTTCTGAGCTCACATAGGCATACTCACGGACTCCATAAACTCCATGTCGGCCACAAGCCTTTTCAGAACATCCGGCGCAATACAAACCTCTAGCGACATGCTTCCTCCTCGCTCCGGCCCGTCGAACACCGTCGCCTTCCAGTCCATCTTGTCTCCAGGGCCGCTCCGTACGGCAACCGGCTTTCCCCACCCGAAGTCATTCCCGAATACGTCGAACCGCGGTGAACTCCCCGTCATAAACGCCGCCCCTCCGGCTGATAGCCTCCCCATGTACTCGAAATCGGGCGCCTGAATCCAACGATCCAGCCAATCCTCCATTGCGGCCTCGTCAAAAGACGCCACTAGGTGGTTCAGCTGCCATGCTGTCCAGCCTAATCCCTTCTCTAGGATCTCCCCGACGGTGGAGGTTGCCTTGCCGAGCACTACGGCGTTACCGACGTAACCTTGTGGCATGCCGTTCACGCGGCCACGACATCCAATGAACATGGAATAAGATGTCTCCTGCCCTGGTGGGAGTTGCCGCGCGCGGGACGCCGCCCGCCAAAGGTGCGCGAGCACGGCCTGGAGCGAGGAGATAGTAACGTTGGCGGTGCCGGCGATTTCGTTGTTGGCCCTGGCCTTGAGCTTCCTGATGCTGTCGCCAGAGAAGGTGAAAAAGCATTCCTCCACCGCGGGGCGCTCGAAGCGCCGGACAACGTCCTGCAGCTTACTGAATGGCATGTGGACTGGAACGGGGCTGCCGTCGTCGGCGAACCATTTCTGGAGCTGGATAACGGGCGCCGGCTTGAATACCTCGTGTAGGTCGTCACTGTTGTTGCCACCTCGGCTGATCTCAGACCAGGCGTTGAAGAATGCCCAGAAAGTGGTGCCGTCGCCGACGCAGTGGTTCATGGACAAACCGATGAAGATGCCGTCGTCGAGCTCGGTGACCTGCACCGCCAGCACCGGCAGAGACTTGATGGCAGCGTCCGCGCCGAGCACATGTTTGAATGGGTAGAAGTCCGGGACAACCGAAGGTGTGTAGACGGAGGCGGCAATGTCCTCGACGGTGACACCAGGCGCCACGGCGTGGACAAACTCAGCGCCCTCCCCGGTGCAGCGCAACACGACGGAGATGGTCTCATCGGTGTGATGCTTCACGACGAGCCGGCCGGCCAAAGAATAGAACCTGCCGGCCAAGGCCCGCACGAAGGAGACGGCGAGGGTGTCGACGAGGCGCTCTCCGCCGGCGGGAGGCTTGGGCAGGAGTATGCCCTTCTGTATGTA
This sequence comes from Lolium rigidum, assembly GCF_022539505.1. Lineage (NCBI taxonomy): Eukaryota > Viridiplantae > Streptophyta > Magnoliopsida > Poales > Poaceae > Lolium > Lolium rigidum. The sequence continues at coordinate 78,282,906 of NC_061513.1, forward strand.
GTCTACGGTGATGAGGCGGAGGTCACAGGGCTTGAGCTGTATGTCCACCACTTCCTCCTCCTCCATGGGCGGCTGGACCATGCGCCGGGACACGATCCGGACGGCTTCGGCGGCTCCTGCTTCCATCTGCTCATTGCCCATCTCGCTCTGCTTTCTTTTCTTGTAAGTGGGTATGAGCAGAGCTGCTTGCTTTCTAGTATGATAAACAGTACTCAAGCTGATGCGATCTTGCCACTCTTTAATACGGCGTAGGCTTCTATAAAACAACAAAATACGGCATCTCTGGGTGTGAACAAGTTCAAAACAGGCACAAGATTCACAACACTTGTATTTTATCTACCCAATTTGGCTCACCTAGCTGGAGGAGGCCTTCTCTGAACCTTCATAACGGCTATATAAGAAGACTGAATTACGTCAAGTTATTAATTCAGTCTTCGTGTTCAGGACTAAACATAACACGCACAACATTCACAACCAATACACCTGGGTTTGGGGCACTCGTAGACGACGGGGCACTAATTTTTAAACATAAGGCTCGATGTGTATGACTTTAAATTAACAAAGCCATCAACCGATTAGGAGTAACAACAACAACAGAAAAAAAATCTGGGGTTACCAGCTAGAGACACAAGCAAGGGTGCAAAACTAAAACCTAAACCAAAAAGAGACCACATACAACGGAGAATAAGGCTTTAAACTACAAGATCTACAAGAACGTTCGAGGCATCAGCCTAACACTGGCAGCTCAGCCTGAACCTTCGAGCACCGAGCCACCAATCCGTGTAGCTGCACCAAACTGAAATAGCACACTGTCTAGCAAAGGACCACCAACATCTAGGGAACTAGCTAACTGCGCGAGTGAGCAGGCGAGTCTCCATAGTTCAAAGGGGAAAACTTCACGACAGCGCCTCTAGGAAGGGACAGGACGCTCATGAGCGTCCTCACTGTTGGCACAGGGGAGTCGTGTAATACTTTCGAATAAGCTTCAACACCCACCACAAGGACAGCCACCATCAGTTGAGAACCACCGGTGGCCCCCATGTCACGACATAAATTTCTACAACCACCCTAGGCATCAGAGCGGCCGCGCAAAACGGAGGAACACCGTCTATATAAAGTCGGTCACCAAAACGCATGGCATCGACGAGCGGGAAATCCGAGAAGGACCACGAAAAACTCGTAAGTGAGCAGGGCAGCAGACAGATATAGGCAACCAGCAACAGGATGTGTGTCATGGCAACGCCTCCAAGATTGGCTGCTGTTTCGTAGCCGTTCACAAACATCGACTGTTTGCTTATCCGTACTTAATAGATGTTCATATAGACTTCAACGTTTTGCTCATCACCTCAAAATATTCCAATTCAATTGGTTAGTAACTAACAACAACTGCTAGCTAGTTAGTTAGTTTGCCCATGAATTGCGATTTAGTGACCCACATGCTGGTACTTGTTTCCTACCCCTCCTTTGTCTTGCATATGTAGGTTGTGTTACTGAAACGTTTCTAGCTCTCAGTTGACACTTTCAAATTATCTTGATGACAGCTCTCAGTCCCCCCTTGGCCCCTTGGCCCCTTCCCAAGACTTCTGTCTGTTTTATATTCGATGAAGACTTCTGTCTCTGCATTCTCGCAAGGGATACAACCATATTGGCTCTTAAGAGTATGCTTAAACGACATCTCGGCATTTGCAGATTCAGTTACAGCTTACAGAAATTTCCATGCTTTTCAGTACTTCTGTTACTTGCATCTGGATGAAATGTGTATATGACGCCTTATCATTTTAATTATCATTTTGATTAAACAATATCCCTAGATTGCGTTGGAATGATGCGCGCCCGCATGCGTGAATATTCGGGCACACTGAAACAATCGTTCAGTTCGAACGATTGAAGGAGTTCACGCCACGCTTAGTAGTAGCCCTCTTGTGGTGTCGATAATTTAATTCTGCATTTCTGCTAGAAAGGAAAAGCTTTCTGACAGAGAGAGATGCGGTGAGGATTATGCACAAAGCCGAGAGGCGTTCATGCAGTGATGCACCCAGAGAACGGGAACTGCTGTGCGTTCCGCGGTTGCCTGAAGTGAATCCCGAAAGTAGTGGAAAGAAAAGCGAAAGCAGCGTGTGCAGTGTGCTGATTCGGGTGAGTGCTGCACGCAATGAGCTCTTCTGTTTCTTCTCTGCTCCTTTACGCTGTGGGTTTTGGCTGTCGTGTTGCGTGCCTATCGTGCTCACAAGTCGGCGGCTTCTGCGCCATCCGAATCCTAGAGCTTTTATTTTGTGTTGAAGTTTTTGTTGGAATGAGTGTGGATAATACTCCAAAGTATTGGATAGAATCGTTACCATCATCTAATTTTCAAAAAAATTCATCCCAAATTCACTTGGTAGGGATAGAGTATTGAGGATTAAGAAAAATACACTAAGATTTGCGGAAAAGTGAAGATTAAATTCGCTCAATACTCTTGGACCAAACATGATTCTAGAAATAAGTGGGATTTAGAGTTTGGTGAGGATTATCTCCAATCCATACCAAAACTCTAGTACCAAATAAGGAGAAAGGAGTTCCAAGGCCGCGGACGTACATGGGTACACAATTGCTCATTCGTTCCATATTAGTTGTCACTCATCCAAATGTGTTTAAATATTTCTGAATGAGCGACATTTAACATGGAGCGGAGGGAGTAATAATTACATAGGATAATCAATGCAAGTTTAGCAAGATTTAACTCCTTGATATGAATGGTTATAGCTACATTTTTTACCATATTTTAGGAGAGTTTTTACTGTACCCTGGTACTTCCTCGAAGTTACATGGAGTACCAATTAAATCTGACCGCTCGTCTCTGGGGTATTATAGACTTTCTTGCAGTTTTAATGGGTGATTTTCTAACCTAGCGACTGGAGAAATTTAGAAGGTGTGGCGGCCGCCGGCGCTACGAACGGTTTGGCCGTAGTTCATATGTACGCGCTCGAAGGATCATCGATCAAGAAGTGAGACAACTTCTGTCCTCCACGGATGACCGCCACCAAAAGCCATGGATATTACTATCTATGATGGAGTACCGGTTAATTTTGTCCACTAGATCGGCAAAAATGAATGGCTCGTATTCTTTTAAGGGTACTGTAAAAGTTCTCTATTTTAGAACCTACATGAGAAAATAAATAATCCAAAAAATGTAAACTTTGCATATTTGGTTCTTTTTTATATTTTTGTTGCAAAGATAAATGATAAACATAGATTTTTCATACTCCCTTGAAAAACATTCACAAACGGACTATCATCTATAAATATTCATGGCTTTCAAGCCAAGTGACTATGTTCATGGCCATATTGATGTCATTGTTTGTGACAATCTGCATATATAATAAATATACAAAACTGTATATTGGCATGACAGACAATGCTCCTACGGGAGGTCAAATTGTTTTCGCACAATTTTTTTATTTTTTAAGTGCCCAAAGTGGGTTTCTTTGTGAATCAATTGCAAAGAATGTGGTGCAAAAAAATGGCAGCGCACCAATTTTCACTTAAACTAGACCACATTTAATGGACAATTCCTAACTTCCTGAATTTCCAAACTTTTTTAGCTGCTTTTCACATTTAAACATCTTTCTACCGATTTCACAGAAAATAAGTTAAATTTGAACTACATGTACATGAAAATTTTCTCTAGATTTTTTGTCTAGTTTTTTATATATGCAAGTAGTCATTACATTGGATATCCAATACGAGTTTAGGATGATTCAACCCTTTATATGAATGGTGCTTGTGTTTATGCATGAAAGGGGAGAGTGTGTCCCATAGTTCCCTATATCCCATTTGTTCGCATGTGAATTTAATTTAATTTCCTTATACCTAATATACATATGACATGGTTTTTTTATCAAATCTATTTTTCTATTCATGTTCATATTTGTTGGATGCCATAATGCAATACATACACTTTTTTACCAAATACAACCTGTCACTTATGAAGCACAAAATTTTTTCTTGATGTGTATCCTACTACCTACATATTTCTATGTTATCAGTTGAATTTTTATTATATTTTTCGAAGTATATCCTAACGGGACAATACTCAGAAGAATGGCTCCCTGAAGCATTTATGAAAACCATGAATTATGTTCGTTGTAGTTGTTGGTTTGTGCTTATTTCTTATCTGTTGTACCATTTTGTAGTTTTATATGGTCTACGTTGGAAAACTCAATATGCAAGTATTCCTCATCTATTTGTGTAGTAGACACCATTTGGTAGTTCGCAAGGTATAGATATTTTTATCAAGATGGTTATTGAAGAAGTTTTCAAAGAAAAACCAGTATTCATGCACAAATAAGTTCAGGTTTGATTCACTGTCCAACAAGAAACCAACAGTAACTCTTGATGATAGTTGCATCCCGTTTTCCTCCATCGAGAACAAATCGATTTCGATCTATGACCGTAAAAAAAAAATCAGCGAAAATCTATGCGTGGCAACGCACTAGCATAGTTGCCTTGAGTAGTCAAATTCTCCGTGCACTAAATAATGTTTTCTTAATAAAAACAACTGATAGCAGTCAAACACAATTATATATTTCTTACTGTCTCCACTCATAATTTTTATCTGGTTTTAATTCATATTTAAATTAAAACTATGAGAAAGTTACGGAACCATGAGAAGAATTGTGAAACGGATATAACAACAAATATAATACTGCACTGGTGGAAAAACAGGCTTCCGGGAAGCCCCATAAGTCGCGAAGGTAAAGGAACCGCGACTAATGGGGTCTTTAGTCGCGGTTCGTGTGGCGAACCGCGACCAAAGGCCTGGGCCCAGGGGCGCACGGTGGCCAGCTGGTGCACGTGGGGGCTTGAGTCGCGGTTGGCCAGGCCAACCGCGACTAAAGTGCCCGAAGGCGTTTAGTCGCGGTTGGCCAGGCCAACCGCGACTAAAGCCCCTCCCCTATATATACCCATCCAGCAGCCAACACTTAGCCATTTGGAGCCATTCTCTTCACAAACTTCACAAGTGAGTGTTAGGTTTGCTTTTGGTTCCTCTTATGCACATAAGGTGTTTGATGAAATGCCCCAAGAGCATGAAACAAACATGATATGAAGTGTTGGAGTCACACTTGAGCTTTCTCATTTATTTTTTCCTCCTCGATCGCGGTTAGCAACTTGAACCTTTGATGTGTCATTGATAAAATATGCATGTGTGTGTAGTTCATTGTTTAATTTATATTGTTTGTAGCTAGTTAGTTTAACAAATGCATGATGGTTAATTATATATTTTATATTATAATAATGCAGATGAATCGGCAATGGATGTACGGTAACCGACTCTCCGGCGAGTTCGAGTACGGGTTTGAAAGATTTCCTCGTAGTGGCTAATGCGAACAAGCAGGGGGTTTTGTTATCTCGTCCATGTGTTAAGTGTAAGAATCGAAGGGTTACTCTTCCTCAAGAGATGTTCACATGCACCTGCTTCGGCACGGTTTCATGCCAAGCTATAATTGTTGGACCAAGCATGGAGAAAGAGGGGTTATAATGGAAGAAGATGAAGAAGGGGATGATTTCAATGATGAAAGCTATCTTTCTCATTTCGGTGATACTTTCATGGAGGATGCTGAAGGTGAAGGGGAAGGTGAAGAAGAGGCACGTGATGATCCCGTTGATGATCTTGGTCGGACCATTGCCGATGCACGGAGACGCTGCGAAACTGAAAAAGAGAGGGAGAATTTGGATCGCATGTTAGAGGATCACAGGAAGGCGCCGTACTCCGGATGCGATGATGGTCCGAAAAAGCTGGGCTGCACACTCGGATTTGCTGAGATGGAAGGCACAGGCAGGTGTAGCTGACTCGGCATTTGAAAACTTGCTGAAAATGTTGAAGAATATGTTTCCAAAGAATAACGAGTTGCCCGCCACTACGTACGAAGCAAAGAAGGTTGTCTGCCCTCTAGGTTTAGAGGTTCCGAAGATACATGCATGCATCAACGACCGCATCCTCTACCGCGGTGAATACGAGAATTTGAATGAATGCCCGAGTATGCACCGCATTGCGTTATAAGATCGGAGGCGATGACCCCGGTGACGATGTTGAGGGCCGTAAACCCGGGAAGAGGGTTCCCGCCAAGGTGATGTGGTATGCTCCTATAATACCACGGTTGAAACGTCCGTTCGAGAACAAAGAGCATGCCAAGTTGTTGCGATGGCACAAAGAGGACCGTAAGTCGGACGGGGAGTTGAGACACCCCGCGGATGGAACGCAATGGAGAAAGATCGACAGAGAGTTCAAAGATTTTGCAGCCGACGCAAGAAACATAAGATTTGGTCTAAGTACGGATGGCATGAATCCTTTTGGCGAGCAGAGCTCCAGCCATAGTACTCGGCCCGTGACTCTATGCATCTACAACCTTCCTCCTTGGTTGTGCATGAAGCGGAAGTTCATTATGATGCCGTTGCTCATCCAAGGTCCGAAGCAACCCGGCAACGACATCGATGTGTACCTAAGGCCATTAGTTGATGAACTTTTACAGCTGTGGGGCAGACCTGGTGTCCGTGTGTGGGATGAGCACAAAGAAGAGGAATTTGACCTACGAGCGTTGCTTTTCGTAACCATCAACGATTGGCCTCGCTCTTAGTAACCTTTCGGGACTCGTCAAATAAGGGATACAATGCATGCACGCACTCGCTTACATGAGACCGAAAGTGTACATTTGCCAAATTGTAAGAAGAACGTGTACCTTGGGCATCGTCGATTTCTTCCGAAAGGTCATCCAAGAAGAAAGAAAGGCAAGCATTACAACGGCAAGGCGGATCACCGGCCGAAGCTCGCGGAACACACTCGGTGCTGAGGTATTTGATATGGTCAAGGGTTTGAAAGTCATCTTTGGAAAGGGTCCCGGCGGACAATCAGTTCCGAAGGGAGCCGACGGGCACGTAGCCATGTGGAAGAAGAAATCTATATTCCGGGAGCTAGAATATTGGAAAGTCCTAGAAGTCCGCTCTGCAATCGACGTGATGCACGTTACGAAGAATATTTGCGTGAACATCCTAAGCTTCTTGGGCGTGTATGGGAAGTCAAATGATACAAAGGAAGCACGGCGAGACCAGCAAAGTTTGAAAGACCCCGATGACCGGCATCCGGAACGGTTTCAAGGTCGTGCCGCCTACGCTCCGACCAAAGAAGAGAAGGTCATCTTTTTTGAATGCCTCGAGCAAGTATGAAGGTCCCGTCAGGATTCTCGTCCAATATAAAGGGAATAATAAACATGGCGGAGAAAAAGTTCCAAAACCTGAAGTCTCACGACCGCCACGTGATTATGACGCAATTGCTTCCGATTGCTTTGAGGGGCTCCTGCCGGAAAATGTTCGAGTAGCCATTGTGAAGCTATGTGCATTCCTCAATGCAATCTCTCGAAGGTAATCAATCCAGAAGTTCTACCACGGTTACGGAACGATGTGATCCAATGTCTTGTCGGCTTCGAGTTGGTGTTCCCGCCATCCTTCTTCAATATTATGACGCACCTCCCGGTTCACCTAGTCGATGAGATTTCCATTCTCGGTCCCGTATTTCTACACAATATGTTCCCCTTCGAGAGGTTCATGGGAGTATTAAAGAAATATGTTCGTAACCGTGCTAGGCCGTAAGGAAGCATCGCCAAGGGCTATGGAAATGAGGAGGTAATTGAGTTTTGTGTTGACTTTGTTCCCGACCTTAAGCTGATTGGTCTTCCTCAATCGCGGCACGAGGGGAGACTAAGTGGAAAAGGCACGATCGGAAGGAAATCAATGATATGTATGGACGGCCATTCTCCGACCGAAGCACACCACACGCTTCTGACCAATTCCAGCCTTGGTGGCTCCGTACTTTGAGAAACACAAGAATATTTTACGCTCGACAACCCCGGGAAGCCCGAATCCCGGATTAGGAAGGCCCACATGGAGACTTTCGGCGCTTGGTTGAGAAAACATTTAATGAGTGACAATAAGGTTGTAGATCAGCTGTACATGTTGGCCAAGACACCATCTTCGACTATAACGACTTTCCAAGGGTACGAGATAAATGGGAATACATTTTACACGATCGCCCAAGATAAAAAGAGCACCAACCAAAACAATGGTGTCCGCTTTGATGCAGACAACCGAGAATGGGCAAAAGGTCACATATTATGGTTACATAGAGGAGATATGGGAACTTGACTATGGACCCTCCTTTAGGGTCCCTTTGTTCCGGTGCAAATGGTTCAAGCTAACAGGAGGTGGGGTAAAGGTGGACCAGCAATACGGAATGACAATGGTGGATTTCAACAATCTTGGTTATCTTGACGAACCATTCGTCCTAGCGAAAGATGTCGCTCGGGTTTTCTATGTGAAGGACATGAGTAGCAAACCGAGGAAACGGAAAGATAAGAAAACGATCAGTACATCATGCGATGATCCAAAGCGCCACATTGTTCTTTCAGGGAAAAGAAACATCGTGGGAGTGGAGGACAAGACAGACATGTCGAAGATTATAATATGTTTGCTGAAATTCCGCCCTTCAAAGTGAACACCGACCCAAGCATTAAGTTAAATGATGAGGATGCTCCATGGATACGGCACAATCGTAAGCAAGCGGGGACACAAGGGAAGAAATGATGTGTAATAATTTATTGTACCAAACTTTGTTGAATGAATCATGTGAATTATATTACCCGTGATGTGTTTGGTGTCCATTTTCGAATGATTCAATTGACTCGAGATAGCACCGATGATACATGAAATTTGGAGTGACTAAGTCATACTCCTGCATACATGAAATTTGGAGTGACTAAGTCATACTCCCGCATATAGGAAATTTGGAGTGACGACTAAGTCATACTCCCGCATACATGAAATTTGGAGTGATTTAGTCATACTCCTGCCTAGGCGTATAATATGCATACTCGTAGTCTTCATAGCCGCCGCCGTTGTACCGGTAGTCGTCGCCTTCTAAGTTGCCGCCGTCGTCGTCGCCGCCGTCGTCGTCGCCGGCTGCCGGCGGCGCCGTGGCTCGAACCGAGGGTAGCGCAGGCGAGGGATATCGCCGGCCGTGATGTAGTCCATGACGCTCCGCGAGTCCGGCCGTACCACCATAGCCGACGGCCGGCCTTGTGGAAGTTTCCGGGAGGCGGACCGTCCTCCTCATACCCGGCGAGCGCCCTCTCACGCCGATTGATGAAGAAGGCGTCCCAAGTATGCTGGTTATCGGGATGCCGCCGGGGATTCATCCGCTGCTCCGGCGTGAGGTCGAGGTAGTAGTGGTTCGTGATGGCCGCCCGGCGCGCAGTACCCGAGGGACGGGAGGGACCGGCACGCCGCCGGCGCTTAGGCTCCAGCCCGGCAGGGGACGCGGTAGTCCGGAGGGCAAGGGTAGTTCGAGGCGCAAAGCTCCTCCACTCGCTCGGTAGGTTAGAGTGGGTGCGGTGGAAGCCATGAGAGAGTGATGAGAGATTGTAGAGATGTGATGTCGGCCAAGCCGGGCTACCTATATGTAGTGACAAATGGCGGGAAAAATGGGAGCGGGAAGACAGGAGGCGGGAAGAAAGAGGCGGGGAGAAAGTGGCGGGAAGAAATTGGCGGGAAAAAATTTGGCGGGAAGAAAGAGGCCGGAAGAAATTGGCGGGAAACAATTGGCGGGAAGAAAGAGGCGGGAAGACAGGGAAGAAATGGCGGGAAGACGAGGAGGGAAGAGGGGTCGGCGGAAAGAGGCGGGAAGAGGGGGCCAACGAACTTTTGAATTGAATTAGTTTTATTTTTATGAATTTTTGATAATTTGTATTTTTAAATTTTTGAATTGAATTAGTTTTATTTTTATGAATTTTTGATATATTATTTGTAGTTTTAAGATTTTGAATTGAATTAGTTTTATTTTTATGAATTTTTTGATATATTATTTGTATTTTTAAGATTTTGAATTGAATTAGTTTTATTTTTATGAATTTTTTGATATATTATATGTATTTTTAACATTTTGAATTGAATTAGTTTTATTTTTATGAATTTTTTGATATATAATTTGTATTTTTAACATATTGAAATGAATTAGTTTTATTTTTCTTAATTTTTTGATATATAATTTGTATTTTTAACATATTGAAATGAATTAGTTTTATTTTTCTGATTTTTTTGATATATAATTTGTATTTTTAAAATTTTGAATTGAATTAGTTTTATTTTTCTGATTTTTTTGATATATAATTTGTATTTTTCACATTTAGAAATGAATTAGTTTTATTTTTCTGAATTTGTTGATATATTATTTGTATTTTATGATTTTGAAAAACAAAAGCAATTTGAAAAAGACCTTTAGTCGCGGTTGGCCTCGCCAACCGCGACTAAAGGTCTCTCGCGCGGAACGGGAAAACCCGCCGAAATACTTTAGTCGCGGCTGGCGAGGCCAACCGCGACTAAAGGGTACCTTTAGTCGCGGGTCGCCTCCCCAACCGCGACTAAAGGGGGGGACTATAAATTCCAGCGCTGAACCGCCGCCCCGCCATCTTCTTCTCCGCGCGACAGACGAAGTCCTCGACGCCGTGCCGGCCCCGCCCGCCGTCGCCGTCGCCTCCCGTCACGCCGCCGTCGCCGTCGTCGTCACGCCGCCGTCCGCCGCGCCCGAGCAGCCGCCGAACGCGCGCCGCCCCCTCTTCGCGCCGCCGTACGTCGTCGATCTCGCCGTCCCCGTCGCGCGCCGATCGATCCACAACCGCCGCCGCGCGCCCGCCGGCCTTCGCGCGCGCGCTGCTGCGCGGCGCCACCGCGCGCCGCCCCCACTCGCAGCGCCGCGCCGGCCGCTGTTGCCCTGCGCGCTTGCCCGCCGCCGCCGCCCGCTGCGCCCGGCCGGGAGAGAGAGAGAGATCGAGGGCGCGGGGAGAGAGAGAGAGAGAGACGGCCGGCGCCCCCTGCCTCTCTTTTTTTTTGTTTTTTTTTTGTTTTTTTAACTTAACTAAAAATTTAACTTAACTTAATTAACAATTGTTAACAATCGTAAACTTTAACAAAATTAACAAAATTTAACAAATTTAACAATTTTCAAATTTAACAAATTTAACAAATTTAACAATCGTAAACTTTGTTAAATTTTGTTAATTTTGTTTTTTTAACTTAACTAAAAATTTAACTTAACTTAACAAAATTGCTTTTGTTGCTAATTAATACAAAAAAACTAATGTTGTAAACTTATAAATTTTACATTGTTAACGTTGTTATTTTTACTTACAGTAGTTCTCTTGCATACACAACAACATCATATGTAGTATTTTTTCCAAAATGTAGAACAACAAGGAATCAACATCAATTTTCAAGGTATGAACAACACCAATTTTCAGGGTATCATACACAACAATATTCAAGTGTGCCCCTAACAACATTTGGTTTTGTTACTAACATAACAAATTAATGTTGTAAACTTATTGATTTTACATTGTTAACATTGTTAATTTACTCACAGTTATCTTGCATACACAACAATTAATCTCATACACAACAATTACACACATCATCTGTAGTGAATTTCGTCCAAAATGTAGAACAACACCGGTCTCTCGGTCACCGCCACACCGGTCTCTGCGTCCCCCTTTCGCCACCGCCACCGGTCTCTCGGTCACGCGGTCACTGCGTCCCCCCTTTCGCCACCGCCACCGTGCCGGTCTCTCTCTCACCGTCCGTGCTCCTTGCCGCCCTCCTCCTCTCCCCTTCCCGCGCGCCGCCGGCCGGCCCTCTCTCTCTCACCGCGCCGGCCGGCCGTACTTAACAAAATTTAGACTTAATGATCAAAATTTTACTTAAGAAAAATTAGACTTAATGATCAAAATTTTAACTTAAGAAAAATTAGACTTAATGATCAAAATTTTAACTTAACATTTTATTTGGTATCGAGAGGGGCGGCGAGGGTTATGTGTCCTCGGCACCGCCACCGCCCTCTCGGTCACCGCCACACCGGTCTCTCGGTCACGCGGTCGATCGTCCGCATATACACATCTAATACACGCGTCCCCCTCTCGCCTCCCTCGTCGCCCTCTCTCTTTATATGTAGAAGAGATGTGATAATGCCGGCATATACACAATTAATTTGTTTTGACTACATGTTTTCAGGACTCGACATATGGCGGACGATAGAGCTGACCCGATTCTGGACAACTATGATCCGGACGCCGAAGACCATATGTTCGGCATCATAAATGGCGATATTCCATTTGTGCCGACCGGAGAAGAAGAAGATGATATCTCTTCTTATCCGAACCTTGAGGGTGAAGATGAAGGGCGCCGTCGACAAGATGATGCCGAAGAAACGTCGATAAACGACGATCTTCAATTGGAAGTAGCAACCACCTCCGCGCCGAGGTATATATATATACATATTGAGCGTCTGGTGATACAACTAACTGATTTGAATAAATGTGTGTGTACTAACGCGCGCGACTCTCTTTCTTATTTTAGCCCTCGGCCGGATCGTCGAAAAATGGAGTACGTCGTCAAAGCGTGGCGCAACCAAGACGATGAAAGCAGGAGAAACATGCACCATCGATGTTGTCGACGAAGCAACCGGCAGAGCCGCTGGAGCCCAAGCAAGAACGCCACCAAGTTTGTCGGCCAATGCGGAGCCGTTGTTAGAGACAACGTCTCGATCACCCGCCGAGAGTGGAATGAGCCAAAGAAGGCACGTGTTGGTTTCACTTTTGTCGATAAGAGAGAAAAAAAGATTGCTTCAACAAGCTTATGGAACATTTCGTTCTACCTCCGGAATACCGCAAATACGATGAGGAGGGTAAAAAGATTGCGGAAAACAAGGAGAGGCGCAAGCTAGTCAAACAGCTTCGCTCTTTCTAGGATGGCCAACGCATTCCGGAAATACAAGCAAAATCTAGCCCATGACTTTGTCAACCAGGGCAAGACTCCGGATTTCAAAGGACAATATGAGAAACCGCAACATGATTGGCCAGAATTTGTGAAGCAAAAGAAATCGGAGCAGTTCCTTGAACTATCGAAAAAAATAAGGAAAATGCGGCCAAGAAGGAGTACAATCATAAAATGGGGCCAGGAGGGTATCGCTTTTGGCAGCCTAAGTGGGAGAAGATGGAGAACGAGCTGAGGGCGCGAGGAATCCGTCCGAGTACAGAGGGATGGGACCCAAGGGCCAAAAGCTGGTGGTACGGGCATGGGGGATCGCTGAACCCGGAGACGAGGGAGTGTGTTTACCAGGGCAAAATAATTACACCCACCCAAAACCTTATTGAGGCAATGAGGGATGCTCAAGAGGGAGGATCAGGTTCAACGGAGAGAACGACGCCCGACAAAAGCCCTCGGGAATCCTGAACACGGAGGACGTGTATGAGGCATGCCCGGGGACATTCCGTGGAAACTAGGGTTCCCCGTAAAGATGACCCGTACGGTTACGAAGCCGTAAGAGAAAGATGGATCGGGATGCGGATGTTGTGGCGAAGTTGGTAACGGAAATGGATGTGATGAAGAAAACCGTGAGTGTACTAGTCGCCGAAAGAGATGCAGCTCGGGCGCAGCATGAAGATCATCCAATGGATCTCGGAAGCCAGCAGCGGAGAAGAAGCGAGCGTGGCTTCCACGGAGGCCTCACCGGCTGGTGCACCGACGATCGAAATTACTGCACCGGAGCCTCAGGCTGGTGGTCGAAGTTACCGCACCGGAGCCTCCTCGCTACCCCGTGGACGATATAAAGGAGATGAAAGCATGTCATCTCGTATTATCCTATCGGGAACATGTCCATGAAGGTAGCCATCGGCGGTGCTTTACCACTGGAGCACTCCACCACAACAACCCCATTCAAGATGGCTATGCTCGTGTGACGGTGGAGGAGATAGTCCAAGGGTTTGAGGACCCGGACATTGACATTGCTACACCCGAAGGGGTGAAAAGACTTGGAGATGTCAAGCGCCAGTTCATTCTATGGCAGAAGAAATTTATCAAGTTTCCAGGCGAGGCGCCAACAAGTCCACCCCCGTACGGTGGTGGTGGTGGCGGTGGCGGTGACGGTGGCGGTGGCGGTGGCGGTGACGGTGGCGGCGACGGTGGCGGTGGTGCTTCACCTAATACACCTCATTCACGTCAGCCGACGCCGCCGCCCCCCAGTCCTCGTCCGGCGGGTGATCAGACACCGGTACCGCCCCCCAATCCACCTCCGGCGAAGAAGCGAAGCGGTCCCGGGTTATTAACCCGGACCCTTACGTACCTAAGAAAACAAAGGTACCGGAGGTATCACTGAAGCCTCTCCCCACGAGGGCTTGGGAAAGTAGTGCCGAGGAAGTCGAGGCGGGCGCGGCTGCTGATTTAGAGAAATGGAAGGCGAGCGTCAAGAATAAAATAGAGGGCGAGCCCAAGCCGAGTATATTCCGACAAGGAAAAGCAGTGGGCTAAGTCATTTTTGAACACACCGTCCCAAGCCGCGAAGAATCTGCTCGACGACTATTTACGTGAACTTCGTAGGCAAGCACTCGCGTTCAAGAGGAACCAAGAGTCCGCGAAGAAGAAAGCCTTGGAGGACGAGGCCGAGACAAAATTAGAAAGGGGAAAGAAGTTGCCCAGCTCGGGGAACAAAGTAAACAATCGATCGCCCCGCTCATAGTGCAAGCCGCCGGTCCGGATGCCCCCGATATCATAGCAGCTGCGACAGCACATGGATTGACCGTAGAAAGTGCCGGAGAACAAGCGGCCGACTTAGGTATCACTCTTCGTGCACTCGTTAGGCCTTGATGAGGCGCCAATGAAGGACGTAGTATTTACATATGTGAAGAATGACCCTCTCATCGAGCCTCGCGCAGAAGAGGATCTACCTCGACAAATGAAAGGTCCGCTAAATTGGTACAAGGGTTACATAAAACATAAAGACGCCAAAGACTATATCTATGCGGAAGTTAAATATGTGCATCACTTCAAACGTTACCGGGTACAAATTCCTCCGAGTGAATTGTTCCAGCTGTTCAATCTGCGCGACCTCGACAAATCTATCATCGGTTGCTACGTTCGTAAGTGATTTATTAATTTCTACCCCATCTCGTTCATTGCCCGCACTATATATATATATATTGTCCTAACTATCTTGTTGTGTACGCTATATATTATGCGAGAATGAAGAAGCGGGAAATGCGAATAAGGAACATCCATGATGTTGGGTTCATTGACCCACACATCGTTAATTCATATGTGTTAGAACACCACCCCGCCGACGTGGAGGAAGACCTGTGGCGGTTTATTAGAAAACAGCAAGAGAAAAGTGATATTCTATTTCCTTACCATTTTGGGTGAGTGTTTCGTCTTGAGCACATTCTCTTTTGTTTACTCCATGCATGGTATGTGGCTAATCGATGAGTTATGCATGATTGTGCATGTATCGTGTCCGCAGGTTCCACTGGATTCTTATGGTAATTAAAGTTCAGACCTCCTCAGTTCTCGTCCACGACTCTCTGAATATGGATCCGGCGCTTTGGGGCGACATGAGAAAAATGATGCAAAAGTAATTATTTTCATTCATTTGCGCTCTATATCGATCGGCCTATTTCGTTCATCATTTCCTAATATCAAGTAACTAATTAATAACTCTCTTGTTTATTTAATTTTTTTTGCCTCGTAGGGTTTGGAGACGGTTCGTAGATACCAAGGTCGGTGAATTCAAAAAAGAGCTACATTTTAAAATGGCAGTGCGGACGACTGGGGATACTCAGCCACCGGGGACCAATCTATGTGGATACTATGTTTGTGAGAGGATCCGGAGATACCGCAATGAGCGGGACCGAAGTGTGAGAACAACATCCCGAGGAATAACCTCCGGAAGACGCTTAGTCCGAAGCTCGCTTCCGACCACTTCAAGAGGAACTAGCTCGGATGGTTGGCGAGGGAAGTCATCGATCCTAGAGGAGAACACTATTATGATGACGTAGAACTTTATATGCACCAGAATTTGTAACTAACTTGTTCAAAATTGTATATGGTCATCCGATATTGAATATATATTGTATATGGTCATCCGATATTGAATATATATTGTATATTCCTCTTGAATTCTTTTTGGTTCTAATTTCAAATTTGTTTGAAATTGTACATTCATATGCATGTATGTATACAATACCGTAGAATATGTGAAACTCCTTCGAAATTAAAACCCAAAAGAAATAAAATAATACAAATTAAAAAGAAACCAGATTTAGGGGGAGGGGGGCTAAACCCTAAACCTCGCGGAGGCCTTTAGTCGCGGTTGGCCGGAAGAACCGCGACTAAAGGGCCTCCGCCCGGCGCTCGCCTCGCGGCCCACGTGGACGGGCCTTTAGTCGCGGTTTGTAAGGAACCGCGACTAAAGGGGGGGCCTTTAGTCGCGCTACTTTGGTCGCGGTTGCGCCACCGCGACTAATGGCAGTTGCCAACCGCGACCAAAGCCACTTTTTCCACCAGTGCTGCCTTCCGTTAGAGATTATAAGTTCTATAAGTTGTTAAAAATTATTAGATATTATAAGGCCTGTATTATATTTTCGTCTCTCCCCCAGTGCATGTTCTCCTCTCAACTCTCTCATGCATGTGAACATTTTGGTGTATGAACTAATGAGGCGAGTTATGTGTTTTCTTGGTCTTAGAGATTTTTCCCTCGAGTCTTAGCACATCTCCAACGACGCGATCCAAACGGTCATGCTGCGTCCGAACTGGTCCACGTGGATAGGAGGACCTGGTCCGCACGCTCCAGCGGATCAAACCAAACGAATCGATCCGTCCGGCGCGACCATCCGTCCACCAAATTTGGGGAGCGAACACGCCACAGACAGCATGTACGTGTGTCCTCCCACGTGTACTCCTAGTCCAAATGGAAGAGACCTGACGACAAACCCAACAACAGAAGGCTAACCAGCGGCAACAATTATGGCCATCAAAAGCCATCGTTGACCACTGCCACCGTCGCCTCAGCTTTGACACCGACATTGATGCTGATGATGATGGAACTTGTTCGGGCCAACACTGGCATTGATGACCAGGGATACTTAAACATGCCATGCGCCCGTCTCTCCTCCCCACTCACACGGCCAACACCACCGCCGATGAAGATGTTTTCGTGGCTGAAGAAGACGCCAATGACCACGAGGTGGTCTCCTCGTCGTGTCGTCGTTGCAAGTCCTCTCCACCATGGCGATCACCTCCACACGTTCGAAATCCGCCGCCGCCTCCACGGCCGATATATTTTGTCAGGCCGCAATCCGCGGTGGCAGCGCGTCACTAGCCGTCATAACCACGGGAGCGCAACCGGCAATACATCCCCGTGTTAGAGTGCTAGCGACGGTGAGCTCATGCGAATCCTTGCGTGCATATTGACGTGTCGCTGCTTGGCGGCTGGTACCTCAACCGCGCCAGGGTGCCGATGTCGCCCGTGTCGACAGACATACCCACACTAGAAGTGGAGATGCGCTATCGTGTCCCTCTGCTTCCGCAGGCATTGTGGTACGACCGTACGTACCAGCGGGCTGATTTCTGGCAAGCCTTCCTCGCATGGTAGAACGATGTGTGGTGGGCGACCAGGAAGTGCGTGACTTTGAACTGGGTGGAGACTACGGCGACCCGGCCATGACCACCGATGAGGAGGAGGCCGAGGACTATGAGGATGACACGGCTGCCACCGCGGTCAAGTAGGAGACTCTTGTGCCCGAAGACTACAACGAGCTCGCGGCCTTTGCCCGAGTCATAGAGCAGTGGAAGGCGGAGGAGGAGGCCAACTATTCGTGGATTATTGCTTGATACTCTTCTTCTAGAGAACAGCCCACCTCTTCTCCCTCCCCCCTCTCGTGAGTTGAGAGTCTCCCGAGTGAGGCCGGGCCGATCCCGAGCCCTCTCCCCGGAGATGGTGGAGGAGAGGCGCCGGAGTAGTGCTTAGGTGTAGATCTAGGGTATTTGGCCATGTGCGTGTAGTTTGGAGTAGTGTATTAGATCTTTCTGGCCAGATCTGGTACATCCGTGAGTGGTGGCTTCTTCTTCTTCTCCGGCGGTCGGAGACGACGACGGCTACCCCGGCTCTGGGGATCTCCGCAAATAAGGTCAGGGGATCACCTCTCGTCTGGGGCGGTGCTCTTCTTAGTTCTCTTCTTCCGGCCTGCCGTGGCGGCGAGGGGATGAAGAGAAGAAGCAGTGGTGCGGCTGAAGAGGGAGGAGGTCGAGGGTCCTCTGCTCTGCCGCATCGGCGCAACGGTAGACGGTCGAGGAAAGAAGGTGTCCGGCTGATGCTCCTCTTGATGCGAGTCCTCAGTTCCATAAGTGCAGGCATGGCCACCTTGATGTGTGCTTGAAGAAGAAGGTGTTTCTTCCTCTGGCCGCCCGTGGCGGCGAGGAGTGGAAGGGATGTTGCTTCTCTTCCTCGGGATCTGTAAGGTGGTGGATCGGGTTGTGGCTGCAGCTTCGAGCTTCTTGGGTTCTACTCCAAGCCTATCTTCTTTGCCCACCTCCTCCTACCCGTGGCAGTAGTGGTGAGTTTGATGGTGGGTCGTTTTGCATCGCTGGTGTTGGCAAAGAATCCTCAGCTGCAAGCAGCGCCAAACATCAGTGGAGTTGGGAAGCGATTTTCTTGAGCATCACCTCGGCGGCGGGTGACAGCCATCCGACATCCAAGGCCTATTCATGGCGTATCCAGAAGCCGGTGAAGGGCTCCGGCGAATGTTTAACCTCCTTTGTGAGGCCCCTCTTGAGGTCCGCTACCGCATACTACGTCTGCATAGCAACAACTGGTTTCGTCCCCGCTTCTAGGCATGACGGCGGCGACGCTGACCTCTGGCTCGGCGGTGGAGAAAGAGAAGGATCGGATTGCTTTTTAACATCTTTTAGTGAGGTCTTTTCTGCAACTACTGGGGACCAATATGTTCTTGCTTATCTCATGGGGTCCTTTGTATTAACTTGTACATCCACTGTTTGGAGTTAATGAGATGCTTCCTGGTCCTTCGGGGCGCTCCTTGTTTAAAAAAAAAACTATTCATAGATTTCGTGGGATGGGCTATACGAGGCCGTCTGGCTCACAGTCAGGGTGGCGTAGCACACGTCTCGATGCAACCTCCACCACCACTGCCGCCGCACGCGCCACCAGAGGCAGCGTGGGAAGGGAAAATGTTGTCGCCTCCTCCGCAGTACCTACTGCAGCCAACTCAGCCACAACACGTGCAACCGATGTATGGTGGGTGGTGGGTGGGCATAACATGGGCCATGTACACGTACCTTATTTGTCGACATCACCACCTACGAGGAAGAGGATTAGGCGGCGGCTCCGTTGTCTCTGATGCAAGGAGCTAGGATTTAGAATTGTTCCTTTATTTGTTTCCTATGCAAATTCTATTTGAATGAATTAAAAAGAATTCAAAATTTCGTGTGTTTTCAGTTTTAATTCGAATCAAATTAGTTTGTTGTGTCGGACAACGGCCCAAAATGGGCATCACGGATAGAATGGATCGCATCGCGAAAACAACCCCAACCCCATCATAACCGCCATGCGATATTCCCTGCATCCGGCCGACCTCCCCTGTTTTGCGTTTACCGCCATCGCCGTGGCCGCGCACGCACAGGCGACACGCGTCACCTATCAGGCGCCCACCCCACCCGCGCGCCTGCACGCCCAAAACGTGTGCGCAGCTTCATAAAACCACCATCTGGTTCATAGAATGGATTTCGCATTCTGGTTCCATCCATCAGCGCCTGAATCGCGGTATACGGGCGCGCGCGCCCAACCCGGCCCCAATCCCCCGTATATATTCCCGTTCCCACGCCACGCGCAGCGGAACGAATCAAAACCAACAACCAAAAACCAGACGGCGCCGCCCAACCATCCTCCCGGCCGTCCACGGGCACACGCAAACGCAACCCCCTCATCAATCGACGACGCGTCGCTCACTTGGCACCGGGGCAACGTGTCGCCACAGGAGAGCAGGGGCCTAGCCGGAGCAAAGGCCGCCGCCGCCATGGACTTCTACTACCAGCACCAGCCCGCGCCGGCGCCGGCGAGGACGACAAGGCCGTGGAGCAAGGAGGAGGACAAGGCGTTCGAGGCCGCGCTGGTGGCCTTCCCGGAGCAGGTCCCCGACCGCTGGGGCCGCGTCGCCGCGGGGCTGCCCGGCCGCACCCCGCAGGACGCCTGGGAGCACTACCAGGCGCTCGTCGCCGACGTCGACCTCATCGAGCGCGGCGCCATCGACATCCCGACCTGCTGGGACGACGACGACGACGGCGAGGACAACCAGTCAGCCGGGGCCCCCGCCGCCAGCGCCGACCGCCGCGCCGGCAAGCCCCGCGGCGAGGAGCGCCGCCGCGGCATACCCTGGTCGGAGGAGGAGCACAAGTACGTAACCCCCTTCCCCTCTTCCTTCGCGGAGGTTCCAGATTCCTCCGGCGATATTCCCGCATTGGTTCGTTCGTTCACGCGGAGAAAGCCAACCAACTCTTCCTCCTCCGCCGCCCCTTTCCAGCTAGCACGACGCGGGCCCGCCCTGCCAGCGACCCAAACCGCAGCCGCCTTTAGCTGTAAAATTGACTCTTCTTCTTCCCTGTGTGCGCAGGCTGTTCCTCGACGGGCTGGAGAAGTACGGGCGGGGCGACTGGCGGAACATCTCGCGCTTCGCGGTCAGGACGCGGACGCCCACGCAGGTGGCCAGCCACGCGCAGAAGTACTTCATCCGCCAGGCCAACGCCGCCACCAGGGACTCCAAGCGCAAGAGCATCCACGACATCACAACGCCTTGACCGGCGGCCGACGGCGACCCACTCCCTTGTTTAATCGCCCACTAGCTCACTGCCGTAATCTTATCCTATGTGGTGTAGCTACTTATAAATGACGTGTACATTATATCCTACTCCAAGCTTAGTTAGCTTAACAAGAACTCTCCGTAGTAGTATCTGTCTCGGTCAACTGTGGCTGGCTCATGGATCTGCCCAGCTAATGGTTTAGTCTAAATTATCATCGTTTACTAGGTTGCAAATTAAGAACTGCTAATGGAGTTTGACGTGGCACGAAGTCGTGTCAAAGTTTTATCTGATGCTGCAGCACATGTCGCTGTTTCTATGGTTTAGTATGCTTCTGTTTCTGTAGCATGCTGTCGAGTGTTCCAGGTTGTGAAAGGCGTGTGTGTTCCTAGAGCAGAGGTACTACACGCGGCTGCGCGCGACATGTGTTCCGGCATCGGGAGGTGCGATGCAATTGTCGGCAGGGTTCCCAGGTTTTGGGCGGCACGTGTTTAACTGCCGCACGACACTTGTCAGCATCCAGCGTCCAGGCTTCAGGGCTTCTCTTTTGTCTCCAACGCACCGCCGTACAGCAACAGCGGTCGATTATCTATTGCTCTTCAGCTCATCAGTGGAGCCTGGACTGCAACAATCGAAAACCAACAAGTATAATACAACTTCAGACTTCAGTAATCGATCGCATATACAGCGACAGTACCAAACAGCGACAAGATTGAGGAGGGCTCCTCGCGTCAGGGCTCCTCGCGTCGCTCCCTAGGCGACGCCGGGAGCCAAACCCCAACAGCGCAGCCAGCAGCCGGCCTGGCGCCGCCCCCTGCCGCCAGCCCTTGCCGCGGTGGCGGCGGGTCTCATCTTCAAAGGGGGTGAGGGGGCCCGAGCTCGTTTCCGTCGAGGTGGCCGGCCCGTGTGGGGCGTCGCCGGAGGGGAGGGAGGAAGCCAGGGCGGCGGCCCTGGAGTCTCGTCTGCCGCGGCGGCGGGAGGGTGCGGCTGGGCGTTGCGGGCTGTGGCGGCACGGCCGTGGCGTACCAGCAGGTGGCGGCCAGAGATGCGGGTCATCCCGGGCCCGATCTGGGCCGCGGTGGGCTGGAGGTGGTGCGGCGGAGGGTTGGTGCGGCACTGTCTACTGGTGCCGACGGGGTTGCTCTGGCCAGGCGTCGGGGGTGGCCAGCGGGCGCTGCTGCTTGGTGTCTCCAAGCGGGTGTGCGCGGGAGGCCTGGGCGGGCGCTGTGTGGCGCGGAGGCGGGCACAGGGACGCCGTAGCAGCGGCTCCGGGACGGTGGGGTGGCGGATCAGGGGCCTACGCGCCCGGATCTGATGGGGAGGCGGGCCGTGGCGGCGGCTCGGCGGATGCGGCGAGGTGCTGGTGGGCAAGGTAGAAGAAGGTGGTCCGGTCTTGGGCGCGTAGCAGGATGGCGCGACAAGTCCTGGGCTAACGCCTTGTCTCGGTTGCTGGCCGGCCGGCAGCTGGCCGAGGCCGGCGATGGCGGCGGCTTCGGGCGCCGCTCCCTTCTTGAAGGCATCGCCGAGGTGACGTTGTGGCTTCCTGTCTGGGTATGCTCCGGGGAAATCCCTAGATCCATCGTGATCGGTCGATGGCGGCACTCTTGTGTCGTCTTCCCTCTTGAGGGCATCGATTTGGAGCTGCTTAGGTCGGAGGGACCCGTGGAAGTTGGATGGTGTTGGCGTCATGGGTTGCGTGGCGACGATGACAATGGTGAGCGGATCGGACTTGCGGCATGTCCTTCGTCACCCCTGTCGTGATGGTGAAGTCGGAGCTGCGAGGCGACTTGTGGCAACGATGCCACTTGATTGGTGCTTGCGTCGGTGCAAGGCGTGCAACCTCTCCTATGAAGGTCACGGTTGAAGTCGGAGCTGCCTCCTCCTCGACGTGCTTGGGGGCCGACTGTTTGGCATAGGCTCACTTGGGTTCCGATGCCGTTTGCGGCGAGGGTCTCGATGGCGGTTGTCTAAGGTGAAGTCGGAATCACTGTCTCGTGGAGGAGTGACGACGATGACGCTCGATGACATCGTCAACGATGGTCTTTCTCCTCGATGGTGTCTGTGCTTCATGTGGGTAGCCAGGTTGGCCGTGTTTTTTTTCGAGAATACACCCTGGAAGGTGTATTAATATATAGAAGAAGGGGCAAAGAAGCCCGTCGACGCCGCAAGTGACAAGTGCATGCTGCCAACATGGGGTGGCAGCTCCCCGACCCAAAGCCTACTCTCCTAATTGCCACAACAACTCCACCGGCTCCGGGATGCCAAAGCTATCACTACGAAAGAGCCTAGCTAGACGCCACCTCCCATACTCTTCCCTGATCTTTGTCTTGATCGCCAGGACTGCCGGCCTCGCCGAATTGAAGACGACATCATTCAGATGGACCAGAAAACCAGGATCAACGAAGTCCACAAGTCTCGCTACGAGGCCCCTAGTCCAGGTTGGCCGTGTTGGTCGGGGTGCTAAGTGTGTGTTGTTGGTTTTCGCCCGATTTTCTCCTAAAAATTGGGCACTTTCTTCTTAATTAATGGAATGAGGCAAAGCTTTTGCCTCCGTTTCGAAAAAAAAGACAGTACCAAACAGCAACAGAAATTGAACATCAACTAATACGGCACCAGCTACGAGTGATGAGGAGTATCTGTTTTCTTTTCTCTTCGACACAGTGATCTGCATAAGCACAAAACAGCACGTAGGATGTCACTCTTTCTATGGTTTATGATTCTATAATGACATGCTGCCCAAGCATGACTGGGTAATCTTGCACAGTGAAGATTTGATGAAGGTGATTCACCAATTTGGGAATCTTCATGTCCCCAACATCGCCCTTTTGCCTAAAAAAAAGATGGAGCCGAAGATGTTTTGGACTTTAGGCCTATTAGCATTATTCATGCGGTGAACAAAATTATCGTGTTCTTCACAAAGTGCCTTCATAAAAAGAAAGAGCAGTCATGGCAATTTCCTCAATGTCAAGAACCTTGCAAAGAGATTTCACAAAAGCAAGACCCTGACACTCCTCTTCAAACTTAACATTCGTAAGGCTTTCCATTCAATCCGATGGGAATTCATTATGGACCTCCTCCAAAGACGGGGTTTCCCTAGTAGCTTTCGCAATTAGATCACCGCTTTGCTTACTACATCTTCGCCGCGGGTCCTCCTCAATGGTATTGCCAGAAATCCCATTTTGCATGGATGCGGTCTTCGACAAGGCGACCCCCCTGTTTCCTCTTCTTTTTGTCCTTTCCGTTGACCCGCTCACCCAAATCTTAGAAGGGGCAACAAGACATGGGCTTCTTCACAAACTCTGTGGCCGCGGTACCATCCTTAGTACATCAATCTACGCGGATGACGCGTCGGTCTTCCTTGCGCCCTTTAAAAAAGACATCCAAAACGCCGCCAAGATTCTTGATAGCTTTGGGAAGGTTACTGGCTTATGCACGAACATTCTGAAAAGCTTTGTCGTTCTGATTCATTACAACATCATCGACCTTGATGAGGTCCTTGGTGGGTTGTCGGTTACGCGGGCTTCGTTCCCTTTGAAATATCTTGGTCTTCTCCTTTCGGTGTGGCAACTTAAGCGCGTGAACTTCCAACATCTTGAAGACAAATGTGCCGGAAAACTTCCCCCTTGGCGGGTCGCACGGCTTTTGTCAAGTCGGTCATCATCTCCCAAGCAACCTACTACCTTACACCCCTTACGGTTCCTCCAGGCACCATCGACTACATAAACAAAATAAAGCGGGCCTTCCTTTGTTTGGCCAAGGACACCACCACCAGAGCAAAGTGCAAAGTTAATTGGGACACGGTTTGCCATCCAAATAAGCTTGGAGGCCTTGGGGTGATGCACTTGAATAAGTTTGCCACTGCCTTTCGGCTTCGTTGGTTATGACTTCCAGTCACCACTATCACCATTGGCAATGGTTGCAAGACCCCCTTTTGGGATGTGATAACCCACAAGTATAGGGGATCTGCGGTGACCCAGCATACCACTGCATGTTGTAGTATACAAGTCGTTGATATGATCTTTGTGAAGGGACTTCTTCACAACTTGCCATATCCCTCAGAGTGGTACAACAGAAACATTGCAGGTCATAACACTCCATATATTACAAACATTGTCTTAACAAGTTGGTATTCTCACAGGTCCTATGAGAACACCCTAAGATACTACTTAAGTACGATTACAACTTATAACCATATATAAAAGAGAGCTCAACAACTTATTTAGGTAAGTTCTACGTTGCTCGGCTCTATGATGCTAGGGTTTATCACTACTCCTCCACCTCCGTGTCATCTGGTCCGTAGACTATCCCATAGTCTACTCCTTCCACTCCGCCGGTAAGATCGGGTTCCTCGTAGACCAGCTCGTAGCTTCCTTCTGGTGCTCCATCGTTGATGGCCTCCACTTCCGGATCACAGTCTAGCAAGGGTGTCGAAAGAAAGTGAGTACAGAGGTACTCATCAAGTTCTAAAAGAGTAAAAAGGTGTTTGATGCACTAGCTACGACCATTGATCAGGAAATCGCAGGTCAATGCATGTTTTGAAATCATTTCTTCAAAAGATTGCTTTTATTATGAAAACTATGCCCGTCAGTCTTCACAGGTTGACCAGAACTTCGTGGAGTTCCTTTCCTGCCGCGTTCGCAGTTCCCTTCCCGGAACAAGGAGTGACAGCCACAATTTGATACACTCTGCAGAGGTGCGTTACTTTTCCCATAAGAGATCCCACCCTTTTTGCCATCCGCGAGGACTTGCCCCCGTTCACACTTCCTTTGGTGTGAGGCCAGGTATAAAGATCCAAGCCCACACCGCCTTCTCCGCGACTGCAAACTCACCCTTTTGTCCGACCGTACACCCCCAGTAGACTTCTTCCGATAATACGGCTTTACTCACGGTGTACTCCGGACAATCCATCATAGACCGTAGAGCTAACATCACTAATGGATGGGGATTTAAAAGGCTATCCCAACCTACGGCAGCGCCTCCAACACCCCGCAGCTCTACCAGTCCGTTGGCGTGCAGAAGGGAAAAGATACGGCTGGCTTCCCTAGAGCCATTATAGATCTCATGGTTAACGCGGTTTGTACGGCGCTAGAATCACTGGACGGCATTGGTGGTTAATCCTAGGTTAATATAACCCATGCAATGGAACCTCCACCATATCAACACATACCATGGTTCCATTGCCAGCCACATAGTCATATTCATAGTTGGAAAGTAACCATTTTATTTGCGATGCAGAAATGATAAGTATATAGCTTTGCATTAAAATAATAGAAAATACTCAAGTTGGTATGAGCAAGGGTGAACTTGCCTGTGGACTGCGAGCGAGATAGTGCAGTTCAATGCAGTTGATGGAACCTGGACCTCGGGTTCTGTAAGAAGCATCATTGTCCGGTAAGGACAATGTTATAAAATCCAAATAATGCAGTCATGTATGTATTATTTTATGTGGAATCCCTTTACCCCAATGAGTTATTACAATTTAGGGTTGAGTTAAGATTTATGCCTTTGGCAGTAATTTGCAATTGCTTTAATGTGTAAACCATTTTAATTCTCATGAAGTAAAATGATTCAAAGCAAAACTACTTTACCTTGGTGATTCATTATTCATTCCAAAAATGATTTGAAATCATAGAGTTGCCTCTATATTTTTGGAATAAAAAGAATAGAGTTTTGAAAAATACCTTTCTCAATAGAAATGACTTGGAATAATAGAATTTCATTTTGAAATGTTTGAAAATAAGTATTTGAACTTATTTGAGATTTTTCCTTGATTTTTAAATACAAGGAAATAATAGTTTGAATTTCCAAGTTATTGTTTTAAATTCATCAAATTCATAAATTTGAATTTGTTTTCTTAAATTCTATTTGAAATTTTATTCTGGTTAAGAATAATTTTTCATTCACTAATCCAATTTTTAATGGATTTTTAGAGTTGTATTTTATTTACTAAAAATTGGTGAAATTCTGGCCCCTTTTCTAAATTGTGAAAAGTCCAAAATACCCCCTGGCCCCTATTGGGCCAGCCCATTAACCTAAGCCCATGGGACAGCCCACTAAGGCATGCCCCATAGCGGTTCGGTGGCGCCGAAGCGGCCCACCTC
Organism: Lolium rigidum; assembly: GCF_022539505.1. NCBI lineage: Eukaryota > Viridiplantae > Streptophyta > Magnoliopsida > Poales > Poaceae > Lolium > Lolium rigidum. The sequence goes on from NC_061513.1 coordinate 78,309,719, forward strand.
GCTCACTTACGCGTCTCTCTCACTCGCTCGCCCAACCCTAATCTCTCGCGACTCCCGTGGCGATGGCGTCGCCGCCATGGCCGCCGCCGTGCTCCGGCCATCTCCTGGCCTCCCTACCTTCGCCACCTACCTAATCTGGACCGCCGCGAGACGATCTATCGATATGTCCGCGTGGTTTCTCTGATTACCTCCTCTCCTGGCGAATCGCCTCCTCTCTGGATCCACTGGAGAATCGCCTCGGTGATTTGGTGGTCTCTGGTGAACTCTCGTCCTCGCCATCGACGTGCGCGCCCCCTGAGACCGACCTGGTGCGGTGCTGCTTGCAGTACCAGTGCCGTCGTCTCCGTGCCGTGCTGCTGTGGTGGTGTTCGTGCGCGTCGGTGTAACGCCGGCGCCTACCCTAGGTATTGCAGCTGCTATGGCCGCGCGAGCACTGCCTCGCCATGCCATAGCTTCTGCCACCAGGCGCATGTAAGTGTTCTGCTCCTTCTCCTTCTCTTCTCCATGCCTGTGCGCCTCCCAAGCTACCGTGCTTCTTCTTCCTCCTGTTCTACTGCTCTCTGGTGATCATGTGATCACATAGAGCCTTGCCATAGCTGCCTAAGTTGCCTATGCTTCCATTTTCTGCAAGCTATGGCCAATCTACCAATTCCTGGTACTGGCCAGTGCTGCCTTGCTTGCTGTACATGTGTTATCACCAGATTTTAGACAAATCCAGAGGTGGGCCGGGCTTGGAAGATTACATGGAAGATTTCTGAAGCGGCCTGGCACGAAGGGTTTTGGGCTGAATTGCCCGTGTATCTTTATTTAGTAGTTTATTATTTTAGATAAGAGATAGAATCTTACTCGTGCACGGTTTAGTGCACGCCCTCATTAGAAAGTCCCCTGGACTATAAATATGTACCTAGGGTTTATGGAATAAACAACAACTCACGTTCAACCCCAAAAACAAACCAATCTCGGCGCATCGCCAACTCCTTCATCTCGAGGGTTTCTATCGGGTAGCGACATGCTGCCTAGATCGCATCTTGCGATCTAGGCAGCACAAGCCCCACGTTGTTCATGCGTTGCTCGTACCGAAGCGTTTTTGATGGCGAGCAACGTAGTTATCATTAGATGTGTTAGGGTTAGCATTGTTCTTCGTTTAAGCATGCTTACGTAGTGCAACCCTTGCATATCTAGCCGCCCTCACGCCTATCTCAGGTGTGGGGGCGGCACCCCGCTTGATCATTATTTAGTAGATCTGATCCGTTACGATTGCTCCTTGTTCTACAAGGATTAGTTTAATATCTGCAATAGTTAGGCCTTACAAAGGGGGGGAGGATCCAGTGGCACGTAGGGTGGCGTTCGCAAGTCCTAAACGGGATGTTCCTAGGATCAACTTCGTGTTGGTTTTTTGGCCTTGTTTAGGATCGGCTTACGAGCACCGTGCGTGGCCGCAAGGCCCAACCTGGAGTAGGATGATCCGATTATGCGGTGAAAACCCTAAATCGTCGTAGATCTCATTAGCTTCATCTTGATCAAGCGGGACCACCAAGTATTCGTGCACCCCGCACGGATCATGGGTGGATCGGCTCTTTGAGCCGATTCACGGGATAACCCGAGAGCCGATCGAGGCTCGTATTTAACGTTTACATGTATGCCCCGCAGAAACTAAGCGAGGCATCCTCATCACCTTCCCGACCAGGTATAGGTCAGGTGGCACGCCCTTGCACTTCGCAACGCCGCGTGTGACCGGAAGAGCATTGCGGGCCGTCGCTCGGAGGGGTCTCAGCCAGCCGCAGCTCTAGGCTCCCCCGGCTCTACGGTGTTGACAAGGCCGCTGCCCGCCGGTGGGTTTTGGCGGTCAACACATTCGGCACGCCCGGTGGGACAATCGTCTACATCAACCACATCGCCATCTACATCCGAGATGGCGGACGGCACGCCGCTCACCTACGGGGATCCGCCTGACGACCTCAAGAAGCAATACAACGAGATCAAGGCTACCCTCGAAGCCGACCTCATCGGCTCTTTTCAGAGAACCCGTTCCGGTGGCATCAGATGGAAGGGGTTCTCACCAGAAGGTGCGCTCGATGGGATAGACCTCTCTACCCCGGCGGAGGAACGCACCAGGGGTCTGCGGCAGGAGATCAACTACCTGGTGGCTCACTCGCTACACCGCCACTCTGAGAACTTGGTCAACGTGCTGGAGCGTGTCGCTCTGCGCGTGATCCAGGAGATCATGAGCCACCGGTACTCGCCGTCGGGACCAGCTCTCGGGACTCATCAAGGAGAGTTGCCATTCCGAGTCCCGTCCACCGCTGCCGTTTGCGTTGGCAGCACCGGCTGAAGTGCCGACTACACCGGCATTCCTCGTCTACGGATTGGTGGCGACCCCGGTGACTACCGGTTCTTAATGGAGGCGCCTAAGGAGATCCCTCATGGATACGCGTGCATGTATGTGCCGGATTGTGGTGACCGGGCACTCACAAACCAGGCCACAACATCGGGGACTCCGGCGAAGACGAGGAGGAACGTCGGCGACAGAGCGGACGTGGCTAACTAAATACGCCACACCGACGAAACTCCCGAGCCCAGCTCCCGCAGCTGGCTCGTAGCTGGAAAAGCAGACATGGCAGGCCAAGTACGCCACCCCGGCGAATCTTCAGAGTGCAACTCCTACGGCCAGCACAGCGGATCAGATCAGTACCATACTGAGAGACCAGTTCGGCATGATGCCGAAAAGAAGGGCCTTCGGCTATTCCAAGCCGTACCCTGACGATTACGAGATGATCCCGCTGCCACCTAAATATCGGCTCCCTGATTTCTCCAAATTCAGTGGATCGGATGGCTCCAGCTCCATCGAGCACGTCGGCCCGATATTTGGCTCAACTAGGACCGGCTTCGGTGTCGGATCAGCTACGCGTGAGGCTCTTTTCACAGTCCCTCACGGGATCGGCTTTTGGATGGTACACCTCTTTGCCGAGCAAACTCCATCCAGTCTTGGAAGCAATTGGAAGAGCAGTTCCATATGCAATACCATTCAGAAGCTTCCGAGTCTGGCATTGCCGATCTAGCACAACTACGTCAGAAGCGCGGGGAAACGGTGACAGAATACATCCAGCGCTTCAGGAATCTTAGGAACCGATGTTATTCGGTTCGTATAACTGAAAAGGAAGCAGTCGAGTTGGCGGTAGCAGGCCTTGCAACACAGCTCAAGGACATGGCCTCCCAAGCAGATTATCCCTCGCTGGCGCATATGGTTCAGAAACTATCAGCATATGAACAGCGCCACCCCGACCTGTACCAAGACAAGTTCAAGCGTGCAGTAGTTATGGTCGATACGGAGGAGGATGAAGTGCCTGCGGGAGGCCAAGAGATAGCAGTGGCTGAGTGGACTCGGGGGAACCCCGTGGCCCGCAAATGGGTGAAGCCACCGGGGCCGCCCGTGGGATTTGATTTTGACGTGACCAAGACTGAACAAATCTTCGACCTCCCGCTCAAGGAGAAACAGCTTGACGATTCCCGAAGGTCTCAAGTTCCCCACGGCGAAGGAGCTAAACGGAAAGCCGTACCGCAAATTCCACAACTCGCTTTCCCATGCCACCAACGACCGCCGGGTGTGGCGTCGGCACATCCAAGCGGCGATAGAGAAGGGGCGGCTAATTTTCAACCAGTACGCCATGAAGGTCGACACCCAACCCTTCCCCGCCGTTAACATGGTAGAAATCATCTACCCTGAAGGCTGCCAGCCGGGTCCCTCGTTCAGCATCAACATGGTAGGACCTGGAAACCACTCTGGCAAAGATGGAGATGAGGGCAGCTGCTCTCATAGCAAGGACACAGAGGAGGCCGCTCCACGCGATCGGCTCCATCATGATGGCAAGCGCTATGTCACGGAGGGAGAGGTGAAGAATATAAGATATCGGCGACCCCTCTCGATCACCTCCTCAACAAATATGTGAGTCGAGTATGACCAACGCCGACGGCACAATTACGATGATAGAGGAGATCGTCCGGCTAGAGAAGCCGGAAGATATCGTCGGCGAGGATCGCGATGAGGAGGAGCACGAGCGCCGTGCCACGGAAGCATCCAGGGAGCAAGATGACAACGCCGGACACTGGGACCGCCCCTTCTTCGGACACTCGCTGGGATTCAGGAATGAGCCGATTGCCCACAATCGGCAATTGCCCGGAATGCAATCAGAAAAGAAGGAGGCAGCCAACGTGTCCGTGTTCGAGCGCTTAGGGCCTCTCCCGCCACAAAGCAAACGCGCCGAGTCACCTCGTTGGGCAGATCTTGAAGATTCGAAGACGAGGGAGAAGTGGAAGAAGACAGGTACCACCGGCCAAGGTGGTGCCCTGACGGACTCAGCCGTTCCCAAAAGCGCAGGGTTCAGCGATTGCGCGGCCTGGAGGAAGCCGAAAGGTTGTACCTGCATACGCTAAGGAAGGCACGGCCTGATCTGGCTGCAAAGGTTCAGCGAACCCTGGATGAAGAGGGTCGTCCACGGAAAATGGAGTGGCGCCCCAAACAGAGGAAAGCCGATGATGAGACATCGGCCGGCACAAACATGGTACTCGTCTTGCCGACGCAGCTTAGCCCTCCACGACTCTACGGAGCACTCAAGGTGGACGACAAGCAAGCGCATCAAGTCGGAGGTTGGGTTGGTTTCATCCAGCTCGACCAAGTAGCAAGATCAAACCAATGAGCAAACCAGGAGAGGCTAATCCTTGTGATCGGCCCCAAAAAATTTACGAAGGGAACTTACAAAACCTTCAACGAGCAAGCAACGTGGAGGCCGATTCCAGCAATCGGCCAAAATTATCCTCACCTAACCTTTCTGCCTGGGTTCAACATGTTATCCAACAGAGCCGATACCATCAATTTTCTTGACGGAATCGGCTCGGGGGGCACCTGAGTATATGAAAATATGAGGATATGCAACGAAGCATCTCATCTTTTGTTGATGGGTATTGGAATATGGGGGCCGATGCACAGGTCGGCCGTAATAAAAATGAAAATTCAAAAATTTTCGAACACAGCCGATGCAGCAGGCATCGACTTAAGAACATGAAAGCCGATGCATGGCCATCGACTCAAGGGAGATTTCTTCAAGAACAATGTCAGGAGCGGCATGGGCGTGCGGATCAGGTCAAGGATGGATTGCATCAGGTCCATCAAAGGAAAGGAGCCTATCTGGCCGGCGAGAACCGAAGAAACTCTGGGGGCAGCTCACCTTGAGGGCTCTCTCGCTTTGGGAAGCCGATGTATGTTTAAATCGGCTAGCTCGGCATAAGGAGCTCCTCGGACATGATCGAGCCTAGGTCCATACAGCTCCGCTTTGCCTTGGCTGAGACTCGGGGGCAACAAGCCCGGAAGATGCCCCGTTTTTAAGAGCCGATTAGGGTCACCTCGGCTGCGGCCGCATCATGGTCGTCTCGTGGAGGAACTCGGGAAGGAAAAGCCGACGTCTAGTACAGTGGCTTGGACCTGTGCCGTTGCTCGCAAGAAAAAGAAAGAAGTCCGATGCGTTGCTATCGGTCTTAGCATGACAAACGGAGGGAATGAAATTGGAGCGATTAAAGGATAAATGGAAAGAACAATTTCATTAATTCCAAGGAGCGGCTTTACAAGAAAGAGCCGATGGCTCTCAAAAGAGGGATCTGGTGCCTAGTGCACTGCTACTACTAGTCCTATACTACTAGTCGTCGCCGTCCTCGTCATCGCCGCCGTCGACGTCGTCTGCGCCGCTCCCGTGGAGCTCCTCGTCGCCGCTGCCCCAGCCCTTGGCCGGAGCCTCTTCCTCCTCGTCATCATCATCATCCTCGCTGTCCGCCCAGGAGCGGAAGCGCTTGGTCGGCGGATACCCGATGGAGGAGGAGGAGTCATCCTCTTCCTCTTCCTCTTCGTCATCGTCTTCGTCCTCGCTGTCCGCCCACATGCGGGGGCGCTTCTTCGGCGGGAGCTTGGCGGAGGGGGAGGCCTTGGCCTTCGCTCGCTTCTCCTTCTTTCTCCTCCTTGTCGGAGGAGAAGGGATTCACCGTGGGGTGGAGGCTGTCCTCGTTCTTCTTCTTCGGCGAAGATTGGGGGAAGAGTTTTGAGAAGGAAGAGGAAGAGGAAGACATCGCTACAGGAGGAGAGGGTTTTTTGGTGCCGATAGCTGGGATGGAATAGAGGATAAAAAGAGCTAACCAATCAGGCACGTGTTAAATAATGAGAAATCTCGGTGAAGGTTTAATGCCATTACAGCCTTCCAAGGGATCGATGCTAAAGCTGTCAGAAATTTTAGAGAAGCGGAGAAGACAGGGCATAATGATGACGGATGCTGTAACGGCTCTGCTCCGCCACGACATGACCCTTCGAAGGGAAAGCATAATGATTTTGGAAATGTTATTTCCAAAACCAGGGGGCATGTGTTATCACCAGATTTTAGACAAATCCAGAGGTGGGCCGGGCTTGGAAGATTACATGGAAGATTTCGAAGCGGCCTCGGCACGAAGGGTTTTGGGCTGAATTGCCCGTGTATCTTTATTTAGTAGTTTATTATTTTAGATAAGAGATAGAATCTTACTCGTGCACGGTTTAGTGCACGCCCTCATTAGAAAGTCCCCTGGACTATAAATATGTACCTAGGGTTTATGGAATAAACAACAACTCACGTTCAACCCCAAAAACAAACCAATCTCGGCGCATCGCCAACTCCTTCATCTCGAGGGTTTCTATCGTAAGCGACATGCTGCCTAGATCGCATCTTGCGATCTAGGCAGCACAAGCCCCACGTTGTTCATGCGTTGCTCGTACCGAAGCGTTTTTGATGGCGAGCAACGTAGTTATCATTAGATGTGTTAGGGTTAGCATTGTTCTTCGTTTAAGCATGCTTACGTAGTGCAACCCTTGCATATCTAGCCGCCCTCACGCCTATCTCAGGTGTGGGGGCGGCACCCCGCTTGATCATTATTTAGTAGATCCGATCCGTTACGATTGCTCCTTGTTCTACAAGGATTAGTTTAATATCCGCAATAGTTAGGCCTTACAAAGGGGGAGGATCCAATGGCACGTAGGGTGGCGTTCGCAAGTCCTAAACGGGATGTTCCTAGGATCAACTTCGTGTTGGTTTTTTGGCCTTGTTTAGGATCGGCTTACGAGCACCGTGCGTGGCCGCAAGGCCCAACCTGGAGTAGGATGATCCGATTATGCGGTGAAAACCCTAAATCGTCGTAGATCTCATTAGCTTTATCTTGATCAAGCAGGACCACCAAGTATTCGTGCACCCCGCACGGATCATGGGTGGATCGGCTCTTTGAGCCGATTCACAGGATAACCTGAGAGCCGATCGAGGCTCGTATTTAACGTTTACATGTATGCCCCGCGTAGAAACTAAGCGAGGCATCCTCATCACCTTCCCGACCAGTGTATAGGTCAGGTGGCACGCCCTGCACTTCGCAACGCCGCGTGTGACCGGAAGAGCATTGCGGGCCGTCGCTCGGAGGGGTCTCAGCCAGCCGCAGCTCTAGGCTCCCCCGGCTCTACGGTGTTGACAAGGCCGCTGCCCGCCGGTGGGTTTTGGCGGTCAACACATTCTCGGCACGCCCGGTGGGACAATCGTCTACATCAACCACATCGCCATCTACATCCGAGATGGCGGACGGCACGCTAGTCACCTACGGGGATCCGCCCGACGACCTCAAGAAGCAATACAACGAGATCAAGGCTACCCTCGAAGCCGACCTCATCGGCTCTTTTCGCAGAACCCGTTCCGGTGGCATCGGATGGAAGGGGTTCTCACCGAAGGTGCGCTCGATGGGATAGACCTCTCTACCCCGGCGGAGGAACGCACCGGGGTCCGCGGCGAGAGATCAACTACCCGGTGGCTCACTCGCTACACCGCCACTCGAGAACTTGGTCAACGTGCCGGAGCGTGTCGCTCCGCGCGTGATCCAGAGATCATGAGCCACCGAGACTCGCCGTCGGGACCAGCTCTCGGGACTCATCAAGGAGAGTTGCCATTCCAGGCCCCGGTCCACCGCTGCCGTTTGCGTTGGCAGCACCGGCTGAAGTGCCGACTACACCGGCATTCCTCGTCTACGGCACTGGTGGCGACCCCAGTGACTACCAGCTCTTAATGGAGGCGCCTAAGGAGATCCCTCATGGATACGCGTGCATGTATGTGCCGGATTGTGGTGACCGGGCACTCACAAACCAGGCCACAACATCGGGGACTCCGGCGAAGACAGGAGGAACGTCGGCGACAGAGCAGCACGTGGCTAACTAAATACGCCACACCGACGAAACTCCCGAGCCCAGCTCCCGCAGCTGGCTCGGAGCTGGAAAAGCGGACATGGCAGGCCGAGCACGCCACCCCGGCGAATCTTCGCAGTGCAACTCCTACGGCCAGCACAATGGATCGATCGCACCATACTGAGAGACCAGTTCGGCATGATGCCGAAAAGAAGGGCCTTCGGCTATTCCAAGCCGTACCCTGACGATTACGAGATGATCCCGCTGCCACCTAAATATCGGCTCCCTGATTTCTCCAAATTCAGTGGATCGGATGGCTCCAGCTCCATCGAGCACGTCAGCCGATATTTGGCTCAACTAGGACCGGCTTCAGTGTCGGATCAGCTACGCGTGAGGCTCTTTTCACAGCTCCCTCACGGGATCGGCTTTTGGATGGTACACCTCTTTGCCAAAGCAAACTCCATCCGAGCCTTGGAAGCAATTGGAAGAGCAGTTCCATATGCAATACCATTCGAAGCTTCCGAGTCCGGCATTGCCGATCTAGCACAACTACGTCAGAGCGCGGGGAAACGGTGACAGAATACATCCAGCCGCTTCAGAATCTTAGGAACCGATGTTATTCGGTTCGTATAACCGAAAAGGAAGCAAGTCGAGTTGGCAGTAGCAGGCCTTGCAACACAGCTCAAGGACATGGCCTCCCAAGCGTATTATCCTCGCCGGCGCATATGGTTCGTAAACTATCACGCATATGAACAGCGCCACCCCGACCTCGTACCAAGACAAGTTCAAGCGTGCGTAGTTATGGTCGATACGGAGGAGGATGAAGTGCCCGCGGGAGGCCAAGAGATAGCAATGGGCCGAGTGGACTCGTGGGGAACCCCGTGGCCCGCAAATGGGTGAAGCCACCAGTGGCCGCCTGTGGGATTTGATTTTGACGTGACCAAGACCGAACAAATCTTCGACCTCCTGCTCAAGGAGAAACAGCTTGACGATTCCCGAAGGTCTCAAGTTCCCCACGGCGAAGGAGCTAAACGGAAAGCCGTACCGCAAATTCCACAACTCGCTTTCCCATGCCACCAACGACCGCCGGGTGTGGCGTCAGCACATCCAAGCGGCGATAGAGAAGGGGCGGCTAATTTTCAACCAGTACGCCATGAAGGTCGACACCCAACCCTTCCCCGCCGTTAACATGGTAGAAATCATCTACCCTGAAGGCTGCCAGCCGGGTCCCTCGTTCAAGCATCAACATGGTAGGACCTGGAAACCACTCTGGCAAAGATGGAGATGAGGGCAGCTGCTCTCATAGCAAGGACACAGAGGAGGCCGCTCCACGCGATCGGCTCCATCATGATGGCAAGCGCTATGTCACGGAGGGAGAGGTGAAGAATATAAGATATCAGCGACTCCTCTCTCGATCACCTCCTCAACAAATATGTGAGTCAAGATGACCAACGCCGACGGCACAATTACGATGATAGAGGAGATCGTCCGGCTAGAGAAGCCGAAGATATCGTCGGCAGGATCGCGATGAGGAGGAGCACGAGCGCCGTGCCACGGAAGCATCCAGGGAGCAAGATGACAACGCCGGACACCGGGACCGCCCTTCTTCGGACACTCGCTGGGATTCAGAATGAGCCGATTGCCCACAATCGGCAATTGCCCGTAATGCAATCGAAAAAGAAGGAGGCAGCCAACGTGTCCGTGTTCGAGCGCTTAGGGCCTCTCCCGCCACAAAGCAAACGCGCTGAGTCACCTCGTTGGGCAGATCTTGAAGATTCGAAGACGAGGGAGAAGTGGAAGAAGACAGTACCACCGGCCAAGGTGGTGCCCCGACGGACTCAGCCGTTCCCAAAAGCGCGAGGGTTCGAGCGATTGCGCGGCCCTGGAGGAAGCCGAAAGGTTGTACCCGCATACGCTAAGGAAGGCACGGCCTGATCCGGCTGCAAAGGTTCAGCCGAACCCCGGATGAAGAGGGTCGTCCACGGAAAATGGAGTGGCGCCCCAAACAGAGGAAAGCCGATGATGAGACATCGGCTGGCACAAACATGGTACTCGTCTTGCCGACACAGCTTAGCCCTCCACGACTCTACGGAGCACTCAAGGTGGACGACAGCAAGCGCATCAAGTCAGAGGTTGGGTTGGTTTCATCCAGCCTGACCAAGTAGCAAGATCAAACCAATGAGCAAACCAGGAGAGGCTAATCCTTGTGATCGGCCCCAAAAAATTTACGAAGGGAACTTACAAAACCTTCAACGAGCAAGCAACGTGGAGGCCGATTCCAGCAATCGGCCAAAATTATCCTCACCTAACCTTTCTCGCTCGGGTTCAACATGTTATCCAACGAGCCGATACCATCAATTTTCTTGACAGAATCGGCTCGGGGGGCACCTGTGTATATGAAAATATGAGGATATGCAACAGAAGCATCTCATCTTTTGTTGATGGGTATTGGAATATGGGGGCCGATGCACAGGTCGGCCGTAATAAAAATGAAAATTCGAAAATTTTCGAACACAGCCGATGCAGCAGGCATCGACTTAAGAACATGAAAGCCGATGCATGGCCATCGACTCAAGGGAGATTTCTTCAAGAACAATGTCAGGAGCGGCATGGGCGTGCGGATCAGGTCAAGGATGGATTGCATCAGGTCCATCAAAGGAAAGGAGCCTATCCGGCCTGGCAGAACCGAAGAAACTCGGGGGCAGCTCACCTTGAGGGCTCTCCGCTTTGGGAAGCCGATGTATGTTTAAATCGGCTAGCTCGGCATAAGGAGCTCCCTCGGACATGATCGAGCCTAGGTCCATACAGCTCGCTTTGCCTTGGCTGAGACTCGGGGGGCAACAAGCCTGGAAGATGCCCTGTTTTTTAAGAGCCGATTAGGGTCACCTCGGCTGCGGCTGCATCATGGTCGTCTCAGGGAGGAACTGGGAAGGAAAAGCCGACGTCTAGTACAGGGCTTGGACTGTGCTGTTGCTGCAAGAAAAAGAAAGAAGTCCGATGCGTTGCTATCGGTCTTAGCATGACAAACGGAGGGAATGAAATTGGAGCGATTAAAGGATAAATGGAAAGAACAATTTCATTAATTCCAAGGAGCGGCTTTACAAGAAAGAGCCGATGGCTCTCAAAAGAGGGATCTGGTGCCTAGTGCACTGCTACTACTAGTCCTATACTACTAGTCGTCGCTCGTCCTCGTCATCGCCGCCGTCGACGTCGGTCGGCGCTGCTCCCAGGGAGCTCCTCGTCGCCGCTGCCCCAGCCCTTGGCCGGAGCCTCTTCCTCCTCGTCATCATCATCATCCTCGCTGTCCGCCCAGGAGCGGAAGCGCTTGGTCGGCGGATACCCGATGGAGGAGGAGGAGTCATCCTCTTCCTCTTCCTCTTCGTCATCGTCTTCGTCCTCGCTGTCCGCCCACATGCGGGGCGCTTCTTCGGCGGGAGCTTGGCGGAGGGGGAGGCCTTGGCCTTCGCCGCTTCTCCTTCTTTCTCCTCCTTGTCGGAGGAGAAGGGATTCACCGTGGGGTGGAGGCTGTCCTCGTTCTTCTTCTTCGGCGAAGATTGGGGGAAGAGTTTTGAGAAGGAAGAGGAAGAGGAAGACATCGCTACAGGAGGAGAGGGTTTTTTGGTGCCGATAGCTGGGATGGAATAGAGGATAAAAAGAGCTAACCAGTCGGCACGGTTAAATAATGAGAAATCTGGTGAAGGTTTAATGCCATTACAGCTTCCAAGGGATCGATGCTAAAGCTGTCAGAAATTTTAGAGAAGCGGAGAAGACAGGGCATAATGATGACGGATGCTGTAACGGCTCTGCTCTGCCACGACATGACCCTTCGAAGGGAAAGCATAATGATTTTGGAAATGTTATTTCCAAAACCAGGGGGGCATGTGTTATCACCAGATTTTAGACAAATCCGGAGGTGGGCCGGGCTTGGAAGATTACATGGAAGATTTCGAAGCGGCCTGGCACGAAGGGTTTTGGGCTGAATTGCCCGTGTATCTTTATTTAGTAGTTTATTATTTTAGATAAGAGATAGAATCTTACTCGTGCACGGTTTAGTGCACGCCCTCATTAGAAAGTCCCCTGGACTATAAATATGTACCTAGGGTTTATGGAATAAACAACAACTCACGTTCAACCCCAAAAACAAACCAATCTCGGCGCATCGCCAACTCCTTCATCTCGAGGGTTTCTATCGTAAGCGACATGCTGCCTAGATCGCATCTTGCGATCTAGGCAGCACAAGCCCCACGTTGTTCATGCGTTGCTCGTACTGAAGCGTTTTTGATGGCGAGCAACGTAGTTATCATTAGATGTGTTAGGGTTAGCATTCGTTTAAGCATGCTTACGTAGTGCAACCCTTGCATATCTAGCCGCCCTCACGCCTATCTCAGGTGTGGGGGCGGCACCCCGCTTGATCATTATTTAGTAGATCTGATCCGTTACGATTGCTCCTTGTTCTACAAGGATTAGTTTAATATCTGCAATAGTTAGGCCTTACAAAGGGGGGGAGGATCGAGTGGCACGTAGGGTGGCGTTCGCAAGTCCTAAACGGGATGTTCCTAGGATCAACTTCGTGTTGGTTTTTTGGCCTTGTTTAGGATCGGCTTACGAGCACCGTGCGTGGCCGCAAGGCCCAACCTGGAGTAGGATGATCCGATTATGCGGTGAAAACCCTAAATCGTCGTAGATCTCATTAGCTTTATCTTGATCAAGCAGGACCACCAAGTATTCGTGCACCCCGCACGGATCATGGGTGGATCGGCTCTTTGAGCCGATTCACAGGATAACCTGAGAGCCGATCGAGGCTCGTATTTAACGTTTACATGTATGCCCTGCAGGAAACTAAGCGAGGCATCCTCATCACCTTCCTGACCAGGTATAGGTCAGGTGGCACGCCCTGCACTTCGCAACGCCGCGTGTGACCAGAAGAGCATTGCGGGCCGTCGCTCGGAGGGGTCTCAGCCAGCCGCAGCTCTAGGCTCCCCCCGGCTCTACAGTGTTGACAAGGCCGCTGCCCGCCGGTGGGTTTTGGCGGTCAACAACATGCCATGTGTTGATTATCTATTGCTCCTAGCATGCTCTGATCTTGCTACGCTATGTTGTACTTGCTTACAAGCTTGCTATACCATGCTGTTCATGCTTATGGGCTTGCTATGCTTACTGGCAATCTACACTTGCTTGTCTAGGTGTACTGCTGTGCATTTGTGACACTTGTGAATGCCAGTGATGTGTGTGAGATACTTCTGTGCTTCCTGTGTAAGCCATTGATCCATTGGATCAACCATTTCTTGTTGGCTAGCTTATCTGTGTGGCTTGACTTGATTCAATTGATCCATTTGTTCAATTAAATGTCAGTGATTGGTTGCTGATTAATTCTGTGGCTAAGTGAATCATTTTCCTTGTTGATGCTGATGCTCAAGCATCACTATGCTACTGTATATATGTGATGTTGCTTTCTTAGCTCACTGGACTTGATCCAGTGGCTATGATGCAGTGACTTGTGCTGTATTGCCTCACAGTGTGCTACTGTCAATAAATAGCATGGATCTATTACATATTCATGCTTGAATAAATTGATTCATGATGAACTCGCTTATGCGAGTGATGATTTAAATTACTTGCTTGTATATGAATTTGCTGTTCATGATTATTTAACAAGCAAATGAATCTGAATCCAACTCTGGATAATGATGTTCTGTATTTGGCTTTACTTTAAATGGTGCTAAGTGTGATGTGACCTCAGTAGCCTTGCTACTGATTGGTTGCTCACCTGTTTGGTTGGATCTTGTGGGCTACTCAACTTTGCTTGCATGTTTGGGGATCATACTAACTATGAATGCCAATATGCTTGCCTGTGATGAAATCTAGGGTTTTACTGATGGTTATGTGCCTAGGATTTTCTGTGTAGTCTTTACTAGCTGCTAATTATTGCAATACATCTACTGGTGCTATCTGTGCATGAGATCTTGCTTCCGTGCACAAGATCTGTATCTGGATGGTTTCTATTTTGGTGGCTTTTTAGACTAGCAGTGATCCTTGGTGAAAACCAAGTGATGATTCACCCTGTTGAGCATCTGCTCAATCCCATGACTCGTGTCATGCATGATTTATGGATTAGATCCATTGGATCTATTCCAGAACTTGGTATACCTTGTTCCAGCTCCTAGAATGAGATTTTGTGTTGATGCAGACTTGTGGTTTGTTCACAACCCTTCACCTCCAGTCCTGGTTGATCTTCTAGGTCACCATGATTTCTGGTGGCTGAGGGTTTGTGTATGTTGGTTCTGTTCTTGAGCAAGAACTGGATGAACTCTGTGTTGCTCTAGCTTCACCCTTACCTGGTGAATTTCTTATCTGGTCGACTGGTCATTGTTCTAGGGTTTGTGTTCCTTTTATATGATCCATACTTCTATTCTGGCCATGACACACAAGCCTGACTTGCTTTGTGACTAAGCCCTTGCATGGCCTTGCTGTGGCTTGCCCAGCTCAAGCTCTCATATGCTGAAACTTGAGCCCTCTGTGGTGCTCAGTCTTGGTCTGCTTGATCCTATCTTGTGCTGTCCAGGCTTTGGACAAGCACAAGTGTGCAGTGACAGTGTACTCTGTCCAAACTGAATTTCTGTTATGTCTTCACTCTGTCCAAACTGAATTTCTAACACTTAACATTCTGGCTAGCACTTGTGATTCTGTTTTGCAGGTTTTTGATGTTGAATATGACCAGAAGATATTCTTCAAGGCATTTAGTCTAGGTTTTAGTTTAGGACAATCTTGTAATTTTCCTTTTTCATTTTTGTTTATTATTCATCAATTCTTGTATCAAGAATATTGTAAAGACAATGTATTCTGTGTTGATTATCAATAAAGCTCAAGTTTTTGTTTATGAGCTTTTGATTTATGTAATGTTTATATTCTGAATTAAATATTGTATTTAATATTCAATTTGAAATTCAAAGTCATTTGAATTCATATGTTGTATTTGAATTGTGAATTCAATATTCATAGTGCTTATTTCTCATTGTTTAATGTGTTATAACTTGTCAAATGAATTCATTCCCCAATTCAACAAGATACAAAAGAGATCATGTCGAAATTTCTCTAACTCACATTGCCTATCCCTAAGTGCAAAATGAGAGAGAGCCTCGATCCCTCTTAGGTTTAGTTGCAATAAGGCGCGAAAATTTCCCTCGCTTTGCGATGAAATGCACATCCCATTTCTAAATCTACCCTTCGTTGTTCCTATGTTCCGGGTTATTACAGGATCGCAACAGTCTTCGAGGGAAGTAAAACCCAAATTTATTGATTCGACACAAGGGGAGGTAAAGAATACTTATAAGCCTTACCAACTGAGTTGTCAATTCAGCTGCACCTGGAAAAGCACTAGTAACAGGGGTGATGTGAAAGTAGCAGTAATATGAGAGCAATAGTAAACGATAACATTATAAAGTGCGAGCAAAATATGTAAGTATTGTCATAAAACAAGCATGGAACACCAGAAATTATAGGTACGTTGGAGACGTATCAGCATCCCCAAGCTTAGTTCCTGCTCGTCCCGAGCAGGTAAACGATAACAAAGATAATTTCTGGAGTGACATGCCATCATAAACTTGATCATACTATTGTAAAGCATATGTAATGAATGCAGCGATCAAAACAATGGTAAATGACATGAGTAAACAAATGAATCATATAGCAAAGACTTTTCATGAATAGTACTTCAAGACAAGCATCAATAAGTCTTGCATAAGAGTTAACTCATAAAGCAATAATTCAAAGTAAAGGCATTGAAGCAACACAGAGGAAGATATAAGTTTCATCAGTTGCTTTCAACTTTCAACATGCATATCTCATGGATAATTGTCAACACAAAGTAATATGATGAATGCAAATAAGCAAGTATGTAAGAATCAATGCACACTTGACACAAGTGTTTGCTTCTAAGATGGAAGGAAGTAGGTAAACTGACTCAACATAAAGTAAAAGAAAGGCCCTTCGCAGAGGGAAGCAGGGATTAAATCATGTGCTAGAGCTTTTTAAGTTTTCAAATCATATAGAGAGCATAAAAGTAAAGTCTTGAGAGGTGTTTGTTGTTGTCAACGAATGGTAGTGGGCACTCTAACCCCCTTGCCAAACAGACTTTCAAAGAGCGGCTCCCATGAAGGACGTTATCTCTACTAGCAAGGTAGATCATCCCTCTTCTCTTTTGTTTACACATGTATTTTAGTTTTATTTATGGTTGACACTCCTCCCAACCTTTTGCTTACACAAGCCATGGCTAACCGAATCTCGGGTGCCTTCCAACATTGACATACCATGAAGGAGTGTCTATTTGCAAAATTAAGTTGCTTACTGATGAATCAGGGCAAAACATGTGAAGAGAATTATTAATAAAGTTAATTAATTGGGGGCTGGGAACCCCGCGCTCGACTCTTTTTGCAAAATTATTGGATAAGCGGATGAAGCCACTAGTCCATTGGTGAAAGCTGCCCAACAAGATTGAAAGATAAAACACCACATATTTCCTCATGAGCTATAAAACATTGACACAAATAAGGAGTAATAAAGTTTTGAATTGTTTAAAGGTAGCACATGAAGTATTTACTTGGAATGGCACAAAATACCACATAGTTGGTAGTTATGGTGGACACTCAAAGAAGTGAGTCTAGCTCACTTGGTTAGGGAAGTGGATGTACAACCCAGCCACCCAGGTTCAAGTTCTCAGGGACGCGAATTTGGGTTCTTATTATTTAAAAAACAAAAATCACTGTAGGGGCTTCCCCTACCGTATTCCTTTCAAAAAAAAATGGTGGACACTCATGGCATAGGTTTTGGCTCAAGGTTTTGGATGCACGAGAAGCATTTCCTCTCAGTACAAGGCTTTGGCTAGCAAGGTTGTTTGAAGCAAACACAAGTATGAACCGGTACAGCAAAACTTACATAAGAACATATTGCAAGCATTATAAAACTCTACATTGTCTTCCTTGTTGCTCAAACACTTCTACTAGAAAATATCTAGACCTTAGAGAGACCAATCATGCAAACCAATTTCAACAAGCTCTACGGTATTTTTCCACTAATAGGTTTAAACTACATGATGCAAGAGCTTAATCATGATCTACTTTGAGAGCTCAAAACAATTGCCAAGTATCAAATTATTCAAGATAATATGAGGCATTTTCTGTTTCCAACCAAATAGCAATAAATGCAATAGCTTCCAACTTTTGTCATTGAACATTAAAAGTAAGAGCGAAGAACACAAGTGTTCATATGAAAAAGCGGAGCGTGTCTCTCTCCCACACAAGGATTGCTAGGATCCGAATTTATTCAAACATAAACAAAAATAAAAATAAACACACAGACGCTCTAAGTAAAGAACATAAGATGTGACCGAATAAAAATATAGTTTCAATAGAAGAAACCTGATAAGTTGATGAAGAAGGGGATGCCTTGGGCATCCCCAAGCTTAGACGCTTGAGTCTTCTTGAAATATGCAGGGATGAACCACGGGGGCATCCCCAAGCTTAGACTTTTCACTCTTCTTGATCATATATCATCCTCCTCTCTTGACCCTTGAAAACTTCCTTCACACCAAACTTCTCATAAACTTCATTAGAAGGGTTAGTACTCAAAAAACTTTAATCCACCTTGGCCCTGTAGTGACACATTGCAAGAACTCAATAAAACATTAGCTACAGCTCTCCACGTCTAGAAAGCCTCACTTAAAGTCCACAAGAGACAATGCAAAAAACAGAGACAGAATCTGTCAAAATAGAACAGCCAGTAAACACGAATTTTTAAGAGGTACTTCCGTTGCTCAAATCAGAAAACTCAAAACTAATGAAAGTTGCGTACATATCTGAGGATCACTCACGTAAATTGGCAGATTTTTCTGAGTTACCTACAGAGAATCATACCCAGATTCGTGACAGCGAGAAATCTCTTTCTGCGCAGAAATCCAAATCTAGCATCAACCTTCTATTAGAGACTTCACTTGGCATAACATTGCAGTAAAATAAAGATAAGGAGAGGTTGCTACAGTAGTAACAACTTCCAAGACACAACAAAACAGTAGCAAAATAAAAACATGGACTATCTCCCAAGAAGTGCTTTCTTTATAGCCATTAAGATGGGCTCAGCAGGTTTAATGATGCACTCGCAAGAAATAAGAGTTAAAGCAAAAGAGAGCATAAAAAAGCAAGTTCAAAACACATTTAAGTCTAACCCACTTCCTATGCATTGGAATCTTGTACACAAATAAATTCATGAAGCACAAAGTGACAAGCATAAGAAGATAAAACAAGAGTAACTTCAAAATTTTCAGCATATAGAGAGGTGTTTTAGTACCATGCAAATTTCTACAACCATGTTTTCCTCTCTCATAATAATTTTCAGTAGCTTCATGAACAAACTCAACAATATAACTATCACATACAGCATGCTTTTCATGATTCACAAACACATAATTTTTATCAAGCTTAGAAATAATAGGATTAAAACTTTCAAATCCACTTTTATCAATAATGTAACAAGATGATTGATCAATCTCAAAAGATATGGGAATCATAGATAAAGTCAAGAACTCTCCAATCCCATTTTCATTAGTAGTACAATTAATAGTATCAAGTAACATAGGACCATCATCTAAAGATTTATCATAAACATTTGCCAGGCAAAACTCTTTAGTACCATGCATTTCGACATCAGGCACAAACAAAGCATTATCATAAGATTTATCAAAATAGCATGGATTATCATGAATAACAGGAGCATAATTATTTTCACAAGTTTTACTCATAGGGAATATTTCAAGAGAATCCACAGGAACATAACATTCATCCTTCTTTGGTAAGCATGGAGGACAATCAAATAGTGTAAGAGATAAAGAGTTACTCTCATTAGAAGGTTGGCATGGGTAGCTAATCCATTCTTCCTCCTTTTGCTCATCACTCTCCTCTTCTTTTTCATCCAATGAGCTTTCAGGTTCATTAATTTCCTCCTCTTTTTCATCCAATGAGCTTTCAGGTTCATCAATTTCTTCTTCCACTGGTTCCTGCAAATTGTGAGTGCATTCTTGTGCATAAATGAGTCTCTCTTTATAATCAATGATATAAGGATTATCACTGTAGCTTTCTATGAAAAAATTAAGGATAGAAGAGACATAATCTTTAAGGTCCTTACAAACAACACAAGTTTCATAATTTTTAGACATGAAGGATTCTATCTCAGAGGCTCCCATAAATATGACAAATTGTTCTACCTCTTCGAACCCAAAATGAATATAGCTATTCCAATTATAGTTCTTAATTAAAGCTTCCTCACTAAAGCCACATTGAAATTTAAGATGTTTAGTATCCTGTTTAGATCAACAGTTTATATCATGGCGTTTAAGCAAGATCTTAGCAATTGTTTCCAGTTTTTCTATCACAGCACTCATAACTTTACCCGTTCTTGATTCTCTATAATTATTATATAATTCAATAAGCTCCAAATAGGTTGTGGGTTCTCCCATAATAGCAGTTTTTTAATTTTTTGGTTTTTCAAATTTTTATGGATTTTCGGGTATATGAGAAAAATAAAACAAACCAAAAAGAAACTAGACGAAAATAAACTAAGCAAAATAATACTAGACGAAAATAAACTAAGCAAAACAAAATAAAATAAAACAAAAACAGAGAGAGAGGTAGAGTGTACTCCCCAGGTGAATTTATGAGTAGAGCTATGCCTCCCCGGCAACGGTGCCAGAAAATAGTCTTGATAACCCACAAGTATAGGGGATCGCAACAGTCTTCGAGGGAACTAAAACAAAAATTTATTGATTCGACACAAGGGGAGGTAAAGAATACTTATAAGCCTTAAAAACTGAGTTGTCAATTCAGCTGCACCTGGAAAAGCACTAGTAACAGGGGTGATGTGAAAGTAGCAGTAATATGAGAGCAATAGTAACAGTAACACAGCAGCAGTAATAGTAGTATGAGAGAAATGGCACCAGAAAATAGTTGATACTACTTCCAATGACATGTACAACGAGTATATGATGATGAGAGATGGACCGGGGTTCCCAGCTATCTACACTAGTGGTAACTCTCCAATAACAAGTGTTGGGTGAACAAATTACAGGTGGGCAATTGATAGGATTGAAATAGCATTAAGACAGAACATCAAGATTATTAATCATGTAGGCATGTTTTCCATATATAGTCATACGTGCTCGCAATGAGAAACTTGTACAACATCTTTTGTCCTACCGACTCGGTGGCAGCCGGGCCTCAAGGGAATCTACTGGTAATTAAGGTACTCCTTTTAATAGAGTACCGGAGCAAAACATTAACACTTGGTGAAAACATGTGATCCTCATACCTACGCCTTCCCCTCCAGTTATCCCAGTTGTTGTCACTCTGGGGCCTCGGGTTCCGGACATAGACATGTGCAAACAACTTGTAGATACAATCTAAGCAATAAGTATAGAGCTTAAATCTAA
Source organism: Lolium rigidum (assembly GCF_022539505.1). Classification (NCBI taxonomy): domain Eukaryota; kingdom Viridiplantae; phylum Streptophyta; class Magnoliopsida; order Poales; family Poaceae; genus Lolium; species Lolium rigidum. Next base: position 78,330,415 of record NC_061513.1, read on the forward strand.
GATCATGCCACTCGGGCCCTAGTGACAAGCATTAAACACAACAAGATTGCAGCAACAATAACTTCACAAACTTTATAGATAGACTAATCATAATGTAACAATCCATCGGATCCCAACAAACACAACACCGATTACATCAGATGAATCTCAATCATGTAAGGTGATACGTCTCCGACGTATCGATAATTTCTTATGTTCCATGCCACATTATTGATGATATCTACATGTTTTATGCACACTTTATGTCATATTCGTGCATTTTCTGGAACTAACCTATTAACAAGATGCCGAAGAGCCGGTTGATGTTTTCTGCTGTTTTTGGTTTCAGAAATCCTAGTAACGAAATATTCTCGGAATTGGACGAAATCAACGCCCGTGGTCCTATTTTGCCACGAAGCTTCCGGAAGACCGAAGAGGAGTCGAAGTGGGGCCACGAGGCGCCGCCACCATAGGGCGGCGCGGCCCAGTGCCCCGGCCGCGCCGACCTATGGCGTGGGGCCCTCGTGTGGCCCCCGCGTTGCCCTTCCGCCTACTTAAAGCCTCCGTCGCGAAACCCCGAGTACCGAGAGCCACGATACGGAAAACCTTCCGGAGACGCCGCCGCCGCCAATCCCATCTCGGGGATTCCGGAGATCTCCTCCGGCACCCTGCCGGAGAGGGGATTCATCTCCCGGAGGACTCTTCACCGCCATGGTCGCCTCCGGAGTGATGAGTGAGTAGTTCACCCCTGGACTATGGGTCCATAGCAGTAGCTAGATGGTTGTCTTCTCCTCATTGTGCTTCATTGTTGGATCTTGTGAGCTGCCTAACATGATCAAGATCATCTATCTGTAATGCTATATGTTGTGTTTGTCGGGATCCGATGGATAGAGAATACCATGTTATGTTAATTATCAAGTTATTACCTATGTGTTGTTTATGATCTTGCATGCTCTCCGTTATTAGTAGAGGCTTTGGCCAAGTTGATGCTAGTAACTCGATAGTGGGTTCATGTCTCCGTGAATCTGGGGGAGTGACAGAAACCCCTAAGGTTATGGATGTGCTGTTGCCACTAGGGATAAAACATTGATGCTATGTCCGAGGATGTAGTTATTGATTACATTACGCGCAATACTTAATGCAATTGTCCGTTGTTAGCAACTTAATACTGGAGGGGTTCGGATGATAACCCGAAGGTGGACTTTTTAGGCATAGATGCAGTTGGATGGCGGTCTATGTACTTTGTCGTAATGCCCAATTAAATCTCACTATATTTATCATGACATGTATGTGCATTGTTATGCCCTCTCTATTTGTCAATTGCCCGACCGTAATTTGTTCACCCAACATGCTTTTATCTTATGGGAGAGACACCTCTAGTGAACTGTGGACCCCGGTCCATTCTTTTATACTGAAATACAAATCTGCTGCAATACTTGTTCTTTACTGTTTTCTTGCAAACAATCATCTTCCACACAATACGGTTAATCCTTTGTTACAACAAGCCGGTGAGATTGACAACCTCACTGTTTCGTTGGGGCAAAGTACTTTGGTTGTGTTGTGCAGGTTCCACGTTGGCGCCGGAATCTCTGGTGTTGCGCCGCACTACATCCCGCCGCCATCAACCTTCAACGTGCTTCATGACTCCTACTGGTTCGATTAAACCTTGGTTTCTTACTGAGGGAAACTTGCCGCTGTGCGCATCACACCTTCCTCTTGGGGTTCCCAGCGGACGTGTCAATTACACGCATCATAAGGCAGCTCATGAGATCATTGTATTGAAGTACATGGGGGAGAGAATACCAACTAGCTACAGCTAGAACCCGTAGTCCATGGGGGAACTACTCACGGAGCATGATGGAGGCGGTGGCGTCGATGGAGATGGCTTCCGGGGGCACTTCCCCGTCCCGGAAGGATGCCGGAACAGAGACTTCTGTCCCCCGAATTGGAGTTTCGCGATGGTGGCGGCGCCCCTGGAGTCTTTCTGGAGTTTCGTCGATTGGTCTCGAAGTTTTAGGTCAGGACGGCTTAAATAGGCGAAGAGGCGGAGTCGGAGGGGCCACGGGGCCTCCTCACACTAGGGTGGCGCGCCCCCCTTGGGCCGCGCCGCCACCACGTGTGGGGACCCCAGGGCTCCCCTCTGGTCCCTCTCTGACTTTGTGGAAGCTTCCGGGCAAAATAAGGTTCTGGGTGTTGATTTCGTCCGATTCCGAGAATATTGCCCGAACAGCCTTTCTGGAACCAAAAACAACAGAAAACAGGAACTGGCACTTCGGCATCTTGTTAATAGGTTAGTTCCAGAAAAGGCATAAAAACATTATAAAGTGCGAGCAAAACATGTAAGTATTGTCATAAAACAAGCATGGAACATCAGAAATTATAGGTACGTTGGAGACGTATCAGGATGCCACTTGGTTCGGGCGGGAGAAAACCTATTGATATTGCCCCTCTCATTTTTGCCATCACTAAGAGGAAAACTTGGAAAGCAAACCAAGCCATGAAGGAAAATGCATGGATTAGGAAAATCACTTTGGATGACAACTTCACCGTGGAGCACCTTAGGCAATTCACTATTCTTTGGGATTGCCTTCAAGAGGTCCACCTTCTTGAGGATGTGGAGGACCATATAACTTGGAACCTTACGGCGAACAGGCACTACCCGGCCAAGTCGGTCTATGCCGTGCAATATCTTAGTTCGACGGTTTCGATCTTACATAAGATGATGTGGAAAGCTTGGGCAGCTCCTAAGGCGGAGCTCTTTTCTTGGCTCCTCTTACAAAACAGGGTGTGGACAACAGGCTGCTTACAAAAACAATGGTGGACGAACTGTGGCCTTTGTCCCCTTTGCAAGCAAACCACGAAATCGGCTAGTCATCTCTTCGTCCATTGCCATTTTTCATCCGGCTTTGGCAAGGCTTAAAAGTTTGGCTTGGGATCGAGGAGTTGCAACTTTCACTTTGAGCGAGAATGTCAACCGAGCTTTGGTGGAAATCTTTGACTTCCGGCGATATCCCTTGTCGGAAGACCATTGCCTCTCTCGCATTGTTCGTCTTGCGGGAAATTTGGAGTGGGCATCTTATGGGAAATTTGGAGTGAGCGCAACGCAAGAGTTTTCCGTAATAAGTTTACCCCGCATGTAGTTGTTTTTGAAAAATTAAGAAGGCAGCGCTTGGGTGATTTGATGCCGCGAAAGTAATTCTTTGTAATACCATGTTCTATGTTCGAACAATCTTGTCAAAACCTTCTCCTTAATTAATAGATCAAGACAAAGTTTTTTACCTCCGTTTAAAAAAATAGCACGTACATAAATCAAAATTCACCCAAAGAGGATCTCACAACAAGATCCGATAAGTAGACATGAGAGTACCATGGACAAAAGAGAAAAACAACTTTTACGAGAGACTCCGCGAGCTATCTAAATCCTCTTCTCAGAATGCAATAAAACAAAGTGACAATCTAATCCCTCTCAGATTCCAATAGAGCAGATCACGGTGACAACGCTAACGTCCATCAGCGGAGCCCCAGAAGCTTTCTGCAGCAGCGACCAAACCTCCAGCATCAGCATTAAGCTGTCAGCAGAACAGAACCTAGGTGTTGCGATCATAAACCCACCGGCGGGCAGCGACTGGCAACACCGTAGAGCCGGGAACAACTCAGGGCTGCGGCTGGCCCCAGTCCCTCAGAGCGGCGGCCTGCAAAGCCTTCTGGTCACACGTCCGATGCTGTCGCAAGGGCATGCCACCTGACCTATACCTGGTCAGGAAGGTGTTGGATGATGCCTCGCTTAGTTTCCTGCATGGCATACACGTAAACATTAAATACGAGCCTCGATCGGCTCTCAGGTTGTCTTGTGAATCGGCTCAAAGAGCCGATCCACCCATGATTCGTACGAGGTGTACGAATATATGGTGGTCCTGCTTGATCAAGATAAAGCTAAAACGATCTACGACGATTTAGGGTTTTCATCGCATAATCGGATCATCCTACTCACGATTGGGCCTCGCGCTCGCGTACGGTGATCGTAAGCCGATCCTAGACAGGGCCTAAAAACCAACACGAGGTTGATCCCGGAACATCCTGTCTAGGGCTAGCAAACTACACCCTACACGCCGCTGGATCCTCCAACCCTTTGTAAGGCCTAACTATTGCGGATATTAAACTAATCCTTGAAGAACAAGGAGCAACCATAACAGATCGAATCTACTAAACAATGACCAAGCGGGGTGCCGCCCCTACACCTAAGATAGGTGTAAGGGCGGCTAGATGTACAAGGGTTGCACTACGACAGCATATGATACGAAGAACAATGCTAACCCTAACACATCTAAGATAACTACGTTGCTCGCCATCAAAAAGGCTTCAGCACGAGCAACGTATGAACAACGTAATAAGCTTATGTTGCCTAGATCGCAAGATGCGATCTAGGCAGCATGGTGCTTACCGAAAGAAACCCCCGAGACGAAGGAGTTGGCGATGCGCCGAGATTGGTTTGTGTTGAACGTTAGTTGTTGTTTATTTCATAAACCCTAGATACATATTTATAGTCCGTAGACTTTCTAACGTGGGAATAATCCCAACCGTGCACAAGGCAAACTCTAACTAACCGACACGTAACCTACTATGTTACAGATACAAGGGCAAACTAGCCCAAACTTTGTATATAAGGCCGATTCACGTATTTCTTCTGTATATAATCTTCAAACCCATCTTGATCGCGGCCCACCTCCGACTCGGTCAAATTCCGGTGATAACACATGCCCCCTCGGTTTTGGAAATGACATTTCCAAAATCATTGTGCTTTCTTTCGTCGGGTCATGTCGTGGCGAAGCGAGACCGCCGCAGTATCCTTCATTACGATGCCTTACCTCTTCCACTTCTCCGCGTGGCCTGCGAAATTTTCTGTTGGGCACAACTTTCTCGGAAACTGCTGTGGCATTGAATCTCCCTCGTATCCCCTTTATTTAACCGTTCTACACAGTTTGCTTCTTCATCCTCTTCGCATTAGCACCCAAAAAACCTTCCTGCGCCACCATGTCTTCTTCCTCCTCATCCTCCTTCGGTCTTTCCTATGGGTCCTCCTCCTCCCGCGAGACGCCGGAGGACATCCGCGCCCCAGAAGACCACGCCTCCTCCATCTGGTCCGAGGACGACCAGTCCTTGACCAGCGGGGATGAGGATCTCCAGTTCCTCGCCGACGGGGAACTGGAGTCGGAAAGCGAGGATGACCGGTTCCCCTGGGACGGCTGCCCCTCCTCTGAAGAAGAGGAGGAGGAAGACGACGACGACTCCCTCGAGGGCTACCCGCCAGCGAAACGCCTCCGCATGTGGTGGGACGACGACAGCAGCGACGATGAAGAGGAGGATGAAGCTCCCGTAGAGGGCTACGGGAGCAGCGACGAGGAGCCCATCGGCAGTAGTGCCGATGAGAGCTACGAGGATGACGACGAGGGCAGCGACGGCCCGTAGATTAGGATCTACTGGTGTAGGCCTAGGAGTAGTAGATTGTTCAATAGACCCTCCTTTTGTTCTTACTTCTTTGAGCAATCGGCTATTTCTTTGTAAGAAATCCTGTTCATTAATGAAGAAGTTTCCCCAATTCGATTTTTCCGATTTCTTTTAGACCGATCCTCAATGAGCCGATGGCAACGCATCGGTCTCTCATAATCCGCCCTTCATCTCTTCGACCACGGGGTGACTGCAATCGTGGTCAAAGCTCAATAAGCCGATGTCAGCGCCTCAAGCCTTCATGATCTATCCTTCATCCTTTCGATCAATGAGTTTGAGTTCCACCGGATCACCACCCTTGACGAAAATCGCGGCGCAGGACTAGCCGATGGCCATCCAATCGGCTTTCAAAAACAGAGCATCCACCAGGCCAGCTGCCCCCCGAGTCTCAGTCAAGGCGAAACAGAGACGAGGGCACGCCATTCAGACAAATGAACCTGGGCTAGATCATGTCTGAGAGAACTATCATGCAGAGCCAGCCAGAGCCGATCACCCCTCCTCTATTGAAAGTCGATATTGCAGATGATCACACAACGGCTCAGAAGTAGCACTCCTCTGACACAGAGCTGGAGATCCTTGTGTTGGTAGATCCCATAAAATTTGTGCTAGAGTCGATGGCCGTGCATCGGCTTTGTCCCTTACATATCATGCGAAATATTTTTTTTTACGTGCCGATTTTTCTATCGACCCCCAATATCTCACTGCACATGTATCGCACATGCTCATCTGATTAGGTGCCCCCCGAGCCGATTCTGTCAGGGAACTGCTGAAATCGGCTCTGTGTTTAGCCAAGGCGCTATGTGTGAACATCGGCTTGATTAGGACCAGTGTGGACTTCTTCTAGCTCATTAGCCGATGTAACTCCATTTCCCATTAGATTGGCGTTGAACACAGGCAGAATGGAAGGTGAGGATAATTTTGGCCGATTGCTGGAATCGGCCTCCACGTTGCTTGCTCGATGAAGGTTTCGTAACGTTCCTCCATAGATCCTTGGGGCCGATAACCTATATCGGCATCGCCACGTTCGTCCATCGATGTTTGCTTTTGTTACACGGTCAGGCTGGTGGATAAAACCAGCCTAACCCCGTTCTTTGTCACGTCGATGCGCTCGCAGTCGTCCAAATTGATGCCTGAGAGTGGCTCTTGGCCTGATGTCTCCCAAACGTTCATGCCAGCCATCGAAATCTCAGCTGAATCATCTGCGTGGACGACTTCTACTTCATCTCCATCCCACTTTATTAGGCATTGGTGCATCGTGGATGGAATGCAACAGTTGGCGTGGATCCAATCTCTCCCTAGTAGGACATCACAGGAGCTTTTGCTGTCGACAATAAAGAACGTCGTAGGGACAGTTTTTCCTTCCTACGGTCGGATCCACATTCGGAACACCTTGTGCGTCGGATGCTTGGCCGTTGAAATCGCTCAGTGTTACATTGGTCTTGATCAGATCCGAGCTGGAGCGTCCCAACCGACGTAGCATGGAGTATGGCATAATGTTAACTGCCGCTCCGGTGTCCACCAACATCTTGTTGACAGGCTGCCCATTGATATATCCTCGCAAGTACAGGGCCTTCAGATGCCTGTAACTTCTTTCTCGTGGCTTCTCAAAGATGACCGGCCGTGGGCCGCAGTCCAGTTGTGCCACAGGTGCTTTGTCTAATCCTGGAGCGCTAAACTCCGTTGGAAGGATGAAGACCATGTTTGTGCCAGCCGATGTCTCATCATCGGCTTTCTTTTGTCTGGGGCGCCACTCTTTTCTTTGTGGCCGACCTTCTTCGTCCAGGGTTCGCTGAATTTTGGCGGCCGGATCAGGCCGTGCCTTCCTCAACGTGTGCGGGTATAACCTTTCGGCTTCCTCCAACCCACGCGGACGCTGAATCCTTCGCTTCGGGAACGGCTGAGCCCATCGGGGCACCACCTTGGCCGATGATACTTGTCTTCTTCATCATCGTCCTCCAGTTCCTCGAGATCTTCCACCCGAGCGGACTCAGCATGCTTGTTCCGAGGCGGGAGAGGCCCTAGACGCTTGAACACAGACACGTTAGCTGCATCCTTCTTCTTCTGTTTGCATTCTGGGCAATTGCCGATTGTAGGCAATCGGCTCATTCCTGAATCCCAGCGAGTGTCCGAAGAAGGGGCAGTCCCGAGTGCCTATCCACGTCGTCTTGCTCCCTCGACTTTTCCTTGGCGTGGCGCTCATATCGCTCCTCGTCGTGATCATGCCGACGACGTCTCCTTTCGTCCCTAGCCAGACGATCTTTTTCATCATCGTCGTTGTATCGTCGGTGTTGGTCATACTGACTCACATACTTGTTGAGGAGGTGATCAGAGAGAGGTCGCTGGTATCTTATGTTCTTCACTTCTCCCTCTGTGACGTAGCGCTTGCCGTCGTGGCGGAGCCGATCGCGTGGAGCGGCTTCCTCTGTGTCTTTGCTATGAGAGCAGCTGCCCTCATCTTCGTCCTTACCAGAGTGGTGCCCAGGTCCCACCATGTTGATATTGCACGAGAAATCGGGCTGGCACCCTCCATGGTAAGTATACTCCACCATGTTAACGGCGGGGAAGGGGTGTGTGTCGACCTTCATGGCGTACTGGTTGAAAATTAGCCGCCCTTTTTCTATCGCCATTTGGATCTGCTGACGCCACACCCTGCGGTCGTTAGTGGTGTGGGTGAACGTGTTATGCCACTTGCAGTATGGCTTTCCGTTCAACTCCTGCCCCGTGGGGATCTTGTGGCCTTCGGGTACCTTTAGCTGCTTCTCCGTGAGTAAGAGGTCGAAAATCTGCTCAGCTTTGGTCACGTCGAAGTCGAATCCTTTTGGAGGGCCTTGTGGATTAACCCACTTGCAGGACACGGGGCTTGCCGCCCGAGCCCATTCAGCCATCGCTACCTCTTGATCTCCCGCAGACACCTTCATCCTCGTCTGCCTCAACCAGGACCACCGCACGCTTGAATTTGTCCTGGTAAACATCTGGGTGGCGCTGTTCGTATGCGACGAGCCTTCGCACCATGTGCGCCAATGAAGGGTAGTCCGCTTGGGAGGCCACGTCCTTGATCGATGATGAGAGACCCACCACCGCCAACTCGATCGCTTCTTTTTCACTTACGTGAACCGAATAGCATCGGTTCCTCACGGTCCTGAAGCGCTGGATGTATTCGACACTTGTTTCCCCGCGCCTCGTCGTACTTGTGCTAGATCGGCAATGCCAGCCTCGGAAGCCTCCGAGTGATACTCGCTCATGGAATTGCTCTTCCAACTGCTTCCAAGTCCGGATTGAGTTCGGTGGCAGCGATGTGTACCACCCGAAAGCCGATCCTGTGAGGGAGTGTGCGAAGAACCTCACACGCAGCTCGTCTGATGCTGAGATCGTGCCCAGCTGTGCCAAATATCGGCTCACATGCTCGATGGAGCTGGAACCATCTGATCCACTAAACTTTGTGAAGTCAGGGAGCCGATATTTGGGTGGTAGCGGGATCAACTCGTACTCGTTGGGGTACGGCTTGGTATAGCCGAATGTCTTCCTTTTCGGCATCATGCCGAACTGATCTTTCAGAATTGTACAAATCTGATCCGCGGTGATGGCTGAAGGTGTCGAACCCTGAAGATTCGCCGGGGTGGCATACTTAGCTAGCCATGCTTGCTTTTCCGAGCTCTGAGCCAACCGCAGGAGCTGAGCTCGGAGGTTCGTCGGAGTGGCGTACGTAGCTAACCACGTTTGCTTCTCAAGATCTGCTCCCGACGTTCCTCCTGCTGTTCCAGAGGCCCCTGCTGTTGCAGCCTGGTTCGAGAGTGCCCATGTACTGCAGTCTGGCACGTATGCGCACGTGTATCCGTGCGGGATCTCCTTGGGCGCCTCAGGTAGGAATTGGTAGTCACTAGGGTCACCACCAATCTTGTAGACGACGTATGCCGATGAGTTCGGCACTTCTGGTGCTGCCAACGCGAACGGCAGCGGTGGACAGGACTGGAGTGGCATCTCTCCTTTGTAAGTCCCCAGAGCTGGTCCCGACGGAGAATACTGATGGCTCATGATTTCCTGGATCACGCGCAGAGCGACACGCTCCAAAGTGTTCACCGGAGCTCTCGAGTGGCGGTGCAGCGAATGAGCCACCATGAAGTTGATCTCCTGACGCAGCGACCTGGTGCGTTCTTCGACGGGGCGGACAGGTCCACTCCATCGAGCGCGCTTCGGGTGAGAACCCCTTCCACCTGATGCCATGGGAGCGGGTTCTGTGGAAAGAGCCGATGAGGTCGGCTTCGAGGACCGCCTTGATCTCGTCATGCTTCTTCTTGAGCTCGTCAGTCAGATCCTCGTACTTGACCGGAGTGCTTTCCGCCATCTCGGATGTAGATGGCGATGCGGTGGATGTCGAAGATTGTCCCACCGGGCGTGCCGAATGTGTTGCGGTCAGAAACCCACCGGCGGGCAGCGACCGGCAACACCGTAGAGCCGGGAACAACTCGGGGCTGCGGCTGGCCCCGGTCCCTCGGAGCGACGGCCCGCAAAGCCTTCCGGTCACACGTCCGATGCTGTCGCAAGGGCGTGCCACCTGACCTATACCCGGTCGGGAAGGTGTTGGATGATGCCTCGCTTAGTTTCCTGCATGGCATACACGTAAACGTTAAATACGAGCCTCGATCGGCTCTCAGAGTTGTCTCGTGAATCGGCTCAAAGAGCCGATCCACCCATGATTCGTACGAGGTGTACGAATATATGGTGGTCCTGCTTGATCAAGATAAAGCTAAAACGATCTACGACGATTTAGGGTTTTCACCGCATAATCGGATCATCCTACTCACGATTGGGCCTCGCGCTCGCGTACGGTGATCGTAAGCCGATCCTAGACAGGGCCTAAAAACCAACACAAGGTTGATCCCCGGAACATCCTGTCTAGGGCTAGCAAACTACACCCTACACGCCGCTGGATCCTCCAACCCTTTGTAAGGCCTAACTATTGCGGATATTAAACTAATCCTTGAAGAACAAGGAGCAACCGTAACGGATCGGATCTACTAAACAATGACCAAGCGGGGTGCCGCCCCTACACCTAAGATAGGTGTAAGGGCGGCTAGATGTACAAGGGTTGCACTACGACAGCATATGATACGAAGAACAATGCTAACCCTAACACATCTAAGATAACTACGTTGCTCGCCATCAAAAAGGCTTCAACACGAGCAACGCATGAACAACGTAATAAGCTTATGCTGCCTAGATCGCAAGATGCGATCTAGGCAGCATGGTGCTTACCGGAAGAAACCCTCGAGACGAAGGAGTTGGCGATGCGCCGAGATTGGTTTGTGTTGAACGTTGGTTGTTGTTTATTTCATAAACCCTAGATACATATTTATAGTCCGTAGACTTTCTAACGTGGGAATAATCCCAACCGTGCACAAGGCAAACTCTAACTAACCGACACGTAACCTACTATGTTACAGATACAAGGGCAAACTAGCCCAAACTTTGTATATAAGGCCGATTCACGTACTTCTTCTACATATATATTCTTCAAATCCATCTTGATCCCATCCCACCCTCGACTCGGTCACCCTGGTGATAACACATGCCCCCCTGGTTTTGGAAATGACATTTGCAAAATCATTACGCTTTTCTTTCGCTCGGGTCATGTCGTGGCGGAGCAGTAACTGCCGTGCAGAATCTTCCATCATTACGCCTCGCCTCCCGGGCTTCTCGTACGAATTGGCAATTTCGGCATCACGTCCCCGAGAACCGTCATGGCATTAAATCTCCACTAACTCTCTTTTATTTATCTCGTGCCAAACGGTTCACCACTCCATCCCCTTGCTCTGCTCTGTCCACCAGCGCCAAAAAACCCTCTTCCCCTGCAGCCATGTCTTCTTCTTCCTCCTCTGCCTCAGGCCTCCCCCTCCAATCGCCGAAGAACAAGAAAGAGGACGACCCCCACTCCGGGGCGAACCCCATCTCCTCTGACAAAGAGGAGAAAGAAGGAGAAGCAAAGAAGAACAAGGCCTCCCCCTCCGCCAGGCTCCCGTCGAAGAAGCGCTCCCGCATGTGGGCGGACAGTGAGGACGACGATGACGACGAGGAAGGAGAAGAGGAGGAGGAGGAAGATGATTCCTCCTCCTCTGCTGGGTACCTGCCGACGAAGCGCTTCCGCAGCTGGGCGGATAGCGAGGATGATGATGATGACGAGGGAGGAGGAGGAAGCCCTGCACCGATACCGGGACAGACAGCGGCGAGACTTCTCCAGCAGAGTAGCGCCGATGGCGACGCCGACGACGACGCTAGCGAGGAGTAGTTATGTAGGACCAGTAGCCCCTTGAGCAATCGGCTCTTCTTTTGTTCTTCTCTTGAGCGATCGGCTCTTCATTGTAAGAAATCCCAATATTAATGAAGAATTTCCTTTTAACTTGATTTCGCCGATTTCTTTCATGCTGATTTAGCCGATTTTTCCTCATCTGACCTTGTCGACTGTTGGCCTAATCCATGCTTAATGACCGATGGCAACGCATCGTTTCTTACGATAATCTGCGAGACGAGGCCAATTCAGATCATCCATCCAAGCTAGCCAACTCGCCGATGACGATGGCACAGACTCGATCTTAGTAGGTCGGCGATTTGATCTTTGAGCAGGCGTCTTTAAGAGAGCCCTCGGGAACTGTCTTGGATGTTCAAACTGATGACTCCGTAACAAAAAACACCACTCTCCAGACCAGTTGCGATGTAGGGCTAGCCGATTCCAACCAAATCGGCTCCCCAGAGCAAGGACATTTAGGGCGAGCTGCCCCCCGAGCCTTAATCAAGGCGAACAAGCCAAATGTGCCGCCATTAGCCTCAAATCATGACGTAGCCAACCGATTTTAACAACACCGGCTCCCAGAAGCGTAGAACCTTCGTGGTGAGCCGCCCCCGAGCTTCTTCGCCCACTTCTTTGTCCGAGGCAAACCACCCTTAGCCTGATCTGCACATCCCTGCTGCTCTTGGCATTGTTTTTGAAGAGAGGATCTGAGCCATTAAACCACTTCATTGAGGAGTTCTTCCATTAAAGTCTCTCTTCGTGGCCCAATTCCTGCTCCATCGGTCCTTAAGTCGATGGCCATGCACCGGCTGTGCTTAAATTTTTTTTTTTTTAGAATTTTTACGGCCGATTTATGTATCGGCCCCCATACCTCAATACCCATCATCAAAGAATATCTTGGGCTGATGGGCACTTGCAAGACATTCCTACTGCATATCCTCGTGTTTCATCCACCTGGGTGCCCCCCCGAGCCGATTCTGTCAAGAGAATTGATGGTATCGGCTCTTCAGGTATCCCTTGTTGGATTAAATGCTGAACCCAGGCAAGATGGATGGTGAGGATAATTTTGGCCAATTGCTAGAATCGGCCTCCACGTTGCTTGTTCGACGAAGGTTTTGTAATGTCCCTTCATAAATTTTTGGGGCCGATCACAAGGACCAGCCTCGCCACGTTTGCTCATTGATTTGCTCTTGCTACTCGTTCAGGCCGGTAGATAAAACCAGCCCAACTTCCGACTTTATCATGTTGGTGCGCTTGCTGTCGTCCACCTTGAGTGCATTGTGTGAACGTGGAGCACTAAGCTTCGTCGGAAGGACGAGTACCATGTTTGTGCCAGCCGACGTTTCGTCATCGGCTTTCCTTTGCTTGGGGCGCCACTCCATTTTCCGTGGACGACCCTCTTCATCCAGGGTTCGTTGAACTTTCGCAGCCAGATCAGGCCTTGCCTTCCTTAGTGTATGCAAGTATAACCTTTCGGCTTCCTCCAGGCCGCGCAATCGCTGAACCCTGCGCTTTGGGAACGGCTGAGTCCATCGTGCGCACCACCTTGGCCGGTGGTACCTGTCTTCTTCTTCTCCCTCGTCTTCCGAATCTTCGAGATCTTCCAACCGAGGGACTCAGCGCGTTTGCTTTGTGGCGGAGAGGCCCTAGGCGCTTGAATACGGACACGTTGGCTGCCTCCTTTTTCTTCTCGGTTGCATTCTAGGCAATTGCCGACTGTGGGCAATCGGCTCATTCCTGAATCCCAGAAGAATCCGAAGAAGGGATAGTCCCCGTGCCTATCCTCGTCGACTCGCTCCCAACTTTTCCTTGGCACGGCGCCGTGCTCCTCCTCCTCGCGATCATGCCGACGACGTCTCCCGTCGTCTCTAGCCGCACGATCTTCTTCATCATCGTCGCATCGTCGGCGTTGGTCATACCGACTCACATACTTGTTGAGGAGGTGATCGCAGAGAGGTCGTTGATACCTTATGTTTTTCACTTCTCCCTCTCGTGACGTAGCGCTTGCCGTCTTGGCGGAGCCGATCGCGTGGAGCGGCTTCCTCTCGTATCTTTGCTATGAGAGCAGCTGCCCTCATCTCCATCCTTACCGCAGTGGTGTCCAGGTCCTACCATGTTGATATTGCACGCAGAAATCCGGCTGGCACCCTCCATGGTAAGTATACTCCACCATGTTCACGGCGGGGAAGGGGTGTGTGTCGACCTTCATGGCGTCATCGTTGAAAATTAACCGTCCATTTTCTATCGCCATTTGGATTCGCGGCCGCCACACCCTGCGTCGTTGGTGGTGTGGGTGAACGTGTTATGCCACTTGCGTATGGCTTTCCGTTCAGCTCTTGCACCGTGGGGATCTTGTGGCCTTCGGGTATCTTTATATGCTTCTCCGTGAGTAAGAGATCAAAAATCTGCTCTGCTTTGGTCACGTCGAAGTCGAACCCTTTTGGAGGGCCTTGTGGCTTCACCCATTTGCAGGACACGGGGCCCGCCGCTCGAGTCCATTCAGCCACTGCTACTCTCTCGATCTCCCGCAGCACCTTCATCCTCGTCCGCCGCTCAACCAGGGTCACCGCACGCTTGAATTTGTCCCGGTAAACATCCGGGTGGCGCCGGCTCATATGCCGATGCTTCCGCACCATGTGCGCCGGTGAAGGGTAGTCTCGCTTGGGAGGCCACGTCCTTAATCGATGATGAGAGACCCACCACCGCCAACTCGACCGCTTCTTTTTCAC
>NC_061513.1:78345010-78439264 GCF_022539505.1 Lolium rigidum
AACTCCAAGAAAAGAAAGTTGATTGCACATAGAGGATGACATGCGGGTCCCATTTAGCAGCAGCGGTCTCAACGTTTCCAAGGCGGCAAGGGATCAAAAGAAAAAGGAAGTAGCCGGAAATCGGGGGGTCAAAAAAAATCCAAGAATAGAAAGAATTTTGGTTCATAGAGGATGACATGCGGGACCCATGATCCTGCGTCGTAAACGGCTCGATCGGAGAACGTTGAACGAGATGGCGCGATCGAGAAAAAAACAATGCCGGAGAGGCTGCCATCCGGGCCCTACATCCCTCGGCGGTGCGGATTTGCGTTGACTCGGCCGGCGAACCCGAGAATTCGCGATGCACCACGTCCCGGGCCACCATACGCGACGTTTTGGCCGCTTTCGTCGGGCTAGGTGGCCTCAAAAACGAGAAAAAAAAAGTTTTGACATGCACCACGGAGGGACCAAAATCGTCGGCCATGGTACACCAGCAACCACGGCGCGACTTCAACTTCGTCGGCCATGGCAACTTTTCTTGTAGTGACATAGAGTATTACAGATAGATGATCTTGATCATGTTAGGCAGCTCACAAGATCCAACAATGAAGCACAATGAGGAGAAGACAACCATCTAGCTACTGCTATGGACCCATAGTCCAGGGGTTTACTACTCACTCATCACTCCGGAGGCGACCATGGCGGTGTAGATTCCTCCGGGAGATGAATCCCCTCTCCGGCAGGGTGCCGGAGGAGATCTCCAGAATCCCCCGAGATGGGATCGGCGGCGGCGTCTCAGTAAGGTTTTCCGTATCGTGGTTTTTCGCATCGGGGGTTTCGCGACGGAGGCTTTAAGTAGGCGGAAGGGCGAGTCGGGGGGCTGACGAGGGGCCCACACCACGGGCGGCGCGCCCCCCCTTGGCCGCGCCGCCATGTGGTTTGGCCACCTCGTGGCCCCACTTCGTATGCTCTTCGGTCTTCCGGAAGGTTCGTGGCGAAATAGGCCCGTGGGTCTTCGTTTCGTCCAATTCCGAGAATATTTCGTTACTAGGATTTCTGAAACCAAAAACAGCTAAGACAGAACGGCACTTCGGCATCTTGTTAATAGGTTGGTTCCAGAAAATGCACGAATATGACATAAAGTGTGCATAAAACATGTAGGTATCATCAATAATATGGCATAGAACATAAAAAATTATCGATACGTCAGAGACGTATCACCCGGTACGGGAGGGTGAATCGAGAACGCGAACCTCTCATAGTTGGGACGATGAATCCGGTATGATACACTGGGTCAAGGAACACAAACCTCTCTAAGTTGGATCGATGACCCCAACAATATAATGATAACTGATAAGCAACGGTATTTCATTAAAGTTTACAGCAAGAATACTTAACAAGTACTAAGTTTAACATAGAAATTCGAAATTATAATGCTCCAAGTTGGATCGATTACCCCAACAATATATTGTTCGGCCATATGGATTAAAGTGATAAGCAAACATATTTAATTGAAGTTTACAGCAAGAATACTTGACAAGTACTAAGTTTAACACAAAAATTCAAAATTATAATGGACCAAAGTATCAGTCAAGCAAACGGATTCACTACAGATACAAACATAAGCATTTCAAAGCTTCAGAGACGTGAACGTGAGGAGCTTCAAGCATTTCAAGGCTTCAAGTATATAGCATCTAAGTGACTCACCAACAGACCAGCTCACCATGTACCTTAAAAAAAAGAACTATTAGTAACCATCTAAATGTAAACATATGAATCTATATATTCTAGAGTTCAGATTTATAGTACCATTCACTTCGTTGTGTTTTCAGTTCTCCGCTTTTTCTGTGGTGGTTCCGCTGCCACATCCTCCAAGCTAGCCCAACGTAGCTACTATTATCAGGTTCAACATCCCACTTGTAATATGGACCTGCATTGTAACCCTCCGAAAACCTTCTCTTGAGCCGCTCGTTTGCATGAATGAAGGTTAGCTTATCGGGTGTCTTTGCATATAGCTTGTTTCTCTTTACATTATGAATAAATAAGTAGGTACTTCAATTTCTTTCGGGCGGAGGAGCTACTTATTGGCTGAGACAATACTCACTTCGCCACCTCATTGAAGTTAGGAGTTTCTTAGCCATAATTAAACCACCAGTCAATGGCATTAATCGTGGCTGCATGAGCTTGAACCGGCGGCAATGCATACAAATCTTTCTTCATTCTGAACTTGTTAAACTCCTCACGTAAAGTGGCATACTCTTTTTTATTATCTTCTGCAATCCTACTAAAAGCCTCTATAACACCTTGCATAACCTCATTGTCCTCGTTTGGAGCTTTCCTTTGACCACCACCAGGAGCAGGAGTTGCAAGATATTGTTGATCATAGTACTTTGGAGAAAAGATAATGCTAAGAAATGAAAGGACCAATTCATATTTCCCCACCGCCTTCTCATACATGCATATAAAAGGGTAGTCCTTGCCTTCTCATAGGAAGGAGGTTTGTATCCCTTCTGTGCTTTTTCGATGGCCGCTACCATTTCAAAATATTGTGGACTTCTTAACACATTCAATGGAATTCCATTAGCACATAGGAACGCCATTATTTTCATATCAACGTTATCCCTTTCCACCCCAGCAAAAGCTTCTACTAATGGACTAGGCACAGAGCCCAAAGCTTGTCCTTTCTCTGCTTTGTGATACTATTTACCACATGTTGTTTATGAGAAAATTTATTAGACAACACCACATCAACTGGCACATGTATAACTAATTTCCTGGTTTGGTTTATAACAGTATCACAAAGCAGAGAAAGGACAAGCTTCAGGCTCTGTGCCTAGTCCATTAGTATGGAAAAGGATGACGTTGATATGAAAATAATGGTGTTTCGATGTGCTAATGGAATTCCATTCAATGTGTTAAGAAGTCCACAATATTTTGAAATGGTAGGAGCCATCCAAAAATCACCGAAGGGATACAAACCTCCTTCCTATGAGAAGGCGAGGACTACCCTTTTATATGCATGTAAGAGAAATGTGGAGGCTGACTTAGCTCTGGTTAGAGAGACATGGTAAGCCTCCAACATTTATTCCAATCATATGTTTGGTCAAATTTGTTATTAGCATTCTAGCTATTTAAAACTTCAATTGCTTTATATAGGTATTCACATGGTGTCTCTGTTGTTTCGGACGGGTGGACAAATATGAAGAACCAACCTTTAATCAATGTAATAGCGTCGAATAGTTGTGATTCAATATTTCTATACGGAGAAGACTTCTCCGGAGAGAGAAGACAGGTGAAGCCATTGCACAATTTCTGTTGCAAGCTATTGAAGAGATTGGCCTGGCAAATGTCCTTCAGGTCATCACTGACAATGCATCTAATTGGAAATCTGCGGGCAGAGAAATTCAGAAAGTATGTGTGTCCTAGTTTGGTACATATTGGTAGTAATTACATATGTGCAATCAACATTTATTTTTTGGTCTATTTTATGCATATAATTGTGTTTTTTTTTTGATAGGTGCATAAGCATATATTTTGGTCGTCATGTGTTGTTCACACACTGAATCTAGTATTCAAAGATTTTGCAAATAAGTTTGCTTGGATGGTGGACACAAACCAGACTGGGAAAGTAATTGTGAAGTTCTTCTGGAACCACCAACACTTTCTAGCTCTCTTTAGAGGTAATCCGAGTTGGATCTTTTGAAGGTATCAAAGAGATTTGCATCTCATTATATTTTTCTTAAGAGACTTATGGAGGTTCGAGAGGCACTTACTACTAGTGTCGTGTCAACCAAGTGGAGGGAAATATGAATTGGTCCTTCCATTGCTTAGCATTCGCTCTTTCTTCAAAGTACTATGATCAACAATATCTTGCAACTCCTGCTCCTGGTGGTGGTAAAGGAAAGCTCCAAACGAGGACAATGAGGTTATGCAAGGTGTTATAGAGGCTTCTAGTAGGATTGCAGAAGATAAAAAAGAGTATGCCATTTTACGTGGGGAGTTTAACAAGTTCATAATGAAGAAAGGTTTGCATGCATTGCCGCCTGTTCAAGCTGATGCAACCGCGATGAATGCCATTGACTGGTGGTTCAATTATGGCTCAGAAACTCCTAACTTCAATGAGGTGGCGAAAAGAGTATTGTCTCAGCCAATAAGTAGATCCTCCACCGAAAGAAATTGGAGTACCTACTCATTTATACATAATGTAAAGAGAAACAAGCTAAATACAAAGACAACCGATAAGCTAGTCTTCATTCATGCAAACGAGCGGCTCAAAAGAAGGTTTTCAGAGGGTTACAATGCAGGTCCACATTACAAGTGGGATGTTGAACCTGATAATAGCTTATTGCAGGACTCATGCTTGAAGCTTGAGCAGCTACGTTGGGCTAGCTTGGAGGATGTGGCAGCGGAACCACCACAGAAAAAGCGGAGGACTGAAAACACTACGAAGTGAATGGTACTATAAATCTGAACTCTAGAATATATAGATTCAAATGTTTACATTTAGATGGTCACTAATAGTTCTTTTTTGTTTAAAGGTACATGGTGAGCTAGTCTGTTGGTGAGTCACTTGGATGATATACTTGAAGCCTTGAAATGCTTGAAACTCCTCACGTTTCACACATCTCTGAAGCTTTGCAATGCTTCTGTCCGTATCTGTAGTCAATCCGTTTGCTTGTTTGATACTTTGGTCCATTATAATTTTGAATTTCTATGTTAAACTCAGTCTTGTTAAGTATTCTTGCTATAAACTTTAATTAAATACATTTTCTTATCAGTTTAATCCATATGGCCGATCATTATATTGTTGGGGTCATCGATCCAACTTGGAGAGGTTCGTGTTCCTCGACCTAGTGTATCGTAACGGATTTATCGTCCCAACTATGAGAGGTTCGCGTTCCCGATTCACCCTCCCGTACCGGGTTCATCGTCCCGAAATTGATTGGTTCACGTCCCCTCCATCGAAAAAATTGATCGAGAGATGTATACCCCCACTAGAATCCCGTCCCCCGTTCCCGTCCCTCGTTCCCACCGGACCGGGAACATGGCTACCATGGTTTAGCTTCGTTTTTTATTTCTTTGTCGGTTTTGGCCGTTGGCTGTCCTACTCTCATGCCTTCTTGGTATTTCTTCTAATACAAAATGATGCGTGTTCAGGAATAAAAAGTTGCAGATTAATGCGCGGATGACAAGGTGACCAAACATCTCACGACACGAGCTAACAAAATTTTCCAAACCAGTTCACTAGTGTAACACAAAAGAATATCTAAAGAGAATCAGGTTATGCATCCAATAAATCCTCCACTACCAACAGTCTAAATAACAAAATCTCATGTCCGGTGATCTGAAACCTAAGATTCCTCCGGATGAAACGTGTAATTTATGTGGCACCAGATGTTCTAAAATCTAAGTGCTAATCGTCTAAAAAAAATCTAAGTGCTAACCAATCGAAGAGATCTATAGCACATGAGCAGTTTAAATCCCATGAAACAGGACTAAATTATCCAACGCAACTGCAGTCTACTCCAATCCAATCTGGCGTGAACACAGCAGGCTTCCGAATCCCCCAAAATAATTTTGCTCCCGTGTGGTTACCTGGGTTCCGATCGGAGGGGAGGACGCTCACCTGGCCGGTGATAAAGGCGAGGCGATCGGAACCAGCCGCCGCCGCCGCCGCGTTCTCGCTTTCGGCGGGCCCTCGATCGCCTCGCCCGTTCGTGCCCAGGGCACTACTTTCTCTCGCGGCTCCACCCCTCGCCTCTCCGTTTTCTCGATTTCTTCGTTTTCTTGATGCAAATTATAGGCTAGCTGGTACGCTTCTATGGCCCAAACATCCCCTAAAACGGCCCATAAAACGCCCACAATTAGCCCATAAATAATGGGCTCACGACTCCCTAGAAGGTTATATGCTCATGATTTCTGGACGAGTAATGCTACACATATGGATATATTTTACGGAAATTCACTTACGGACACCCACGTTACACAGCAGCTAGGGGTGAAAACAGGGTCCTGGCCCGGTTTTTAAGGGAGCAACCAAAATTCAGTGAACCAGCGATGCACATGTACTCCCGTAGATTTTCCCGTAACCCACCAGTCCGTAGGTGTAGGATTTCCGTTTCTGGACAGGCTTTGGAAGGTTGGAACATGTCACGTTGTGCGCCACCGGCGGGAAGCATGAAACTAAACGTGGATGCAGCCACGTCAAATAATGGATGTGGCGGAGCGATAGCAGTGGTGTGTCACAGCGACACATGAGCTTTTCTGGGAGCATCGACTGTCATACTTCCGAGTCAAAACAGCTCAGCCACGCTGGAGGAAATGGCATGCCGCGAGGCCCTTGCACTGGCGCAAGATCTTCATATCTCCCAGTTGTGCATCGCTTTAGATTGGTTGGAAGTAATCAAAAACCTATATGAGTCATACATGGGGTCTACATCATGATCACTCGCGAGATTAGGGACACAGCTACTCTCTTCTCGCGGGTGTCTTTCCGGCATGAAGGTAGGAGCTCAGATGGCGAAGCGCACCGTCTCGCTCGGAGCTCAGTTAATCAATCTATTGGTCGTCGGGTTTGGCTCATCCAGCCACCTGAAGGTTTATGTATTCTTGCAAACGTTTCTGATTATAATGAATAAAGGATGGCCAATTTCTCAAAAATATATATGTCTCGTTGTGCGAACCAAGCTTAAAAAGAACATGATTTTCTCTTAGCACCTGATTTTCTTTTGTTCTCCGAAAATGAAGATCCACTACAAGAAAAGTTCTGATAGACAACGTCTCAAAATCGTCCGCTAAGGGGTATTTTTCGTCGCCTATGGGCCTAACCCGACGATATGGGTTCTGTTGTGGAAAGCTGCGTCGGGCAAAGTCCAACGACGTTTTTTCGGTCCGTCGCGCTTGGGCGCCCTTCCGCCACGGAAAATCGGACCGTTGCGCAAGTGTTTCCGGGAGCCCGTTGACTCGCGACGTCATGCAAGCCGACACGTGGCGACGCCGTTAACGGCGGTTAACGGCGTTAACCGACGAAACCCCGTGGTAGATGGTAGGCCCACACGAGGCCTGCCACGTCTTAAGCGGGCCGGGCCAGATGACATAGTTTGACCGGTCAACTATATAGTTGGGCTGGTCCATTAGTTACGTGGGCCGGGCCTAACCTCTAAGGTTGACTGGTCAAAACTTAAATGGGCCGGCCCATTTAACATGTGGGGTCCACCTTACGACAGAATCGGGCCGCCCAAGAAGAAAGTGGGCCGGGCCAAAACACGGGTGGGTCCCACTTTCCGTTAAAGGGCCGACCCATTTAGTGTGTGGGGTCCACCGTATAGCAAGTGGGCCGGGCCAAAAACACGAGTGGGTCCCACTTTCCAGTTAAAGGGTCGGCCCATTTAGTATGTGGGGTCCACCATATAGCAAGTGGGCCGGCCCAACAAGATAGTGGGCCGGGCCAAAAACACAAGTGGGTCCCACTTTCCTGTTAAAGGGCCGGCCCATTTGGTGTGTGGGGTCCACCATATAGCAAGTGGGCCGGCCCAACAAGATAGTGGGCGGGCCAAAAGCACAGGTGGGTCCCACCTTCCTGTTAAAAGGCCGGCCCATTTAGTATGTGGGGTCCACCATATAGCAAGTGGGCCGGCCCAACAAGATAGTGGGCGGGCCAAAAACACAGGTGGGTCCCACTTTCCAGTTAAAAGGCCGGCCCATTTAGTATGTGGGGTCCACCATATAGCAAGTGGGCCGGCCCAACAAGATAGTGGGTCGGGCCAAAAACACATGTGGGTCCTACCTTCCTGTTAAAGGGCCGGCCCGTTTACCATGTGGGACCACCATATAGCAAATGGGCTGGCCCAACAAGATAGTGGGCCGGCCCAATAAGCATGTGGATCCCACTATCGTGTAGCACGGCCGGCCTACTAAAGAAGTGGGCCGGCCCAAAATGAAAGTGGGTCCCACACTACTATAAGTGGGCCGGCCCAATCATTGTAGTGCCCTACTTGTTTGACTAGTCAACTTGCATTAAATTTCATGAGCCTAAAATCCGATATCAATGATACACACAATTACATACACAAATAAAACAAGTAGGAAAATTACAAGGCAATTCATGTGCCCAAATAAAAAAATTACATAGAATCATTGAGGACTTCTATTAGCATCATCAATAACACGTTGATATTTGGCAATCGCCTTGATTGAATCTTGTGTACTCTTTGTCAACATATCAGCTACGGATCTTAAAGCGGCGAATACCATGTCTTTTATAAAGTACGAGCCTTGAGATATTTACTTGTTTGATGAAAGCAATGGTCTAGGTTGACGGCTATGAGAAGATGCATCGAAGAAATATCAGAAGTTTTTGTGGGCCTCACTTCTAATGAAGATTGCTTCATCACAACCGCATTCTGATAATAATGCAAAAAGAGTTAAACGATGAACTATGCAAACATTTATTATGCAATGTAGATATAAGATAATAACAAGTTACATAAATAAGACAATGTATGGAACTTGTACTAAGCACAAACTTACATCATAATGTTGCACAGGGTCGCTACAGATCCTTTTTTGGCGACTATCTTCTAATGATGACTGCTTCATTAAAACTGCATTCTGGTAAAATTGCAAACATAGTTACAACAATTAACTATTCAAACATGTATTACGCAATGTAGGGATCAGATAACAGCGTGTAGCAGAAATAAGCACAAGATAAGATAAGATGCATGTACTAAGCACATACTGGCTCGCTGCAGGTCCTTCTCTTGCGTGCACTAGTCGTGGTCAACATGCCTGTCATTTTAGGTTCAGCCATAAAGTGAAATGCTAATCCTCCTGCTCCATTGTCCTTAATCTGTGTTTAGATATCACATTTAAGACCAAGTCAGCTGGTTTCAAATAACAAAAAACTTGAGTCGCCAAATGAATAAGCCAATATTTACCGGATATCGGATTAAAACCAACTAGATGTTGCTTTGCATGAGATACGAATTTCGGACATTCGATTTAGAGTAGGGTAATGCCAAGGTTTTCCACATAAAGTAAACTGGCATTAAGAATGACCAAATGTCGAGTTCAAATCACCTTCGCAGCTTCTCCAAGACAAGCATATCAAATAGGCGTAAACATAGTAAAGCATGAACGGCATTGCTATGGCGGGGTTCCAAGTGTTAATCTCTTGCATAAGGAACAATGCATATAGGTTATAGATAATAACGGAAGTAAACTCGCCAAAATTACCAACCAAGAACTCAGATTCCAACCTTCCCTAGCGTCCCCGCCGTTAATGTTGGATGTTCTAATAAGTGGTTCGCATGATCAATCCCTAGGAAAAATAACATTGACAAGTCGAGTCTACGATAATACAAAGACCGGACATGCACGCAAGCAATAACTATATAAGCTAAAGACGAGGTATAAGAGCAAGCAGATTGGAAATGCACATAGCATGATTATAAAAGCGAAGTGTGAGAATAGCGGACACGAGAAAACAACTAGCGTGCTAGCGGTGAGCTAATGACGTGGTATAAGAACAAGCAGATTGGAAATGCCCATAGCATGACTATAAAAGCAAGGCGACAATAGCATGAAGTACAAAAACAGCTTGGCGACAAATGAATGGGTATAAGGCTATAAATATGTGGATGCACACAAGTGTCAGTAGAATGAACAGGATGGTAGCGACCGGATAATGCTTTTGTACTCGTACAATATTTAAAAAACTTCATGCGAAGCAACACATCAAGAAAGTTAACGGCATATGAGATCCGCAAATAACTACACAAAACATGGCTAAAGAAACAGAGACGATCTAACTGGGCCAGCGTACTAACCAAGCTGCGGCGGGGTGGACGGGGGCGGCAACTTGCATTCCGGCGGCGGCGAACGCGGGAGACGATGAATCGACCCTCGTTTCGGTAGAAGCGGGCGTTAGTGAAGCGGATCTGGTTGGCCGGCAAGGGATTCGGTGAAGTTGATACAGCCGCCGCGCCGAGGTAGTCTGGTGGCGAGGTCGGCGGTGAGCAGATCCGTCGGTGGCGAGGTCGGCGGTGAAGCGGATCCGTCGGTGGCGAGGTCGGCGGTGAAGCGCAGTCCGTCGGTGACGAGGGCGGCGGGGAGCGGATCAGGTGGGTGGACAGCCAACACGATCAAGGCTACGCCGTGGAGGAGTATGCCGGCGGCGGCGGATCTAGTACCGTACGCAGTCGAGCTTTGGCGTGTGAGAGTATTTTTGAGCTAATGGGGCGAATGGTTGGTGGTTGGGTGTGGGCTCCG
Organism: Lolium rigidum; assembly: GCF_022539505.1. Classification (NCBI taxonomy): domain Eukaryota; kingdom Viridiplantae; phylum Streptophyta; class Magnoliopsida; order Poales; family Poaceae; genus Lolium; species Lolium rigidum. Next base: position 78,355,262 of record NC_061513.1, read on the forward strand.
TGGGGAGGGTTCGGGATCTAGGCAAGATATTTCATTGTTACCGAATGAGCCCTCCATGGTCGGTGGGTTGTAGCTTCCGGACCAGGGTTAAAAGGGTAAAACTGGTCACGGGATTTTCGAATGGATGCGGCGGGATGATTTGGCGCGCGGCCGAAATTTTCGGTTTCAAGCTACGAGCGTAACGACAAAAATAATGTTCTTCCCCAGGGAGCTCTCATTTCTTCCTCTTCTCTTTCTCTCTCGAGTCTCTCCCACTCCCCGGCTCCTCTCCCCCTTCTCTCCGGCGGCCTCGCCGGCCGGAGCCGAGGCCGACTTCTCTCTCGTATATTGTACACCCTCCGAACTAAATTAATTGATTCAACTTTCCTTAGACGTGTATGTATCTAGAGTAAAAACATGTGTGGATACATCCATATTTAGATAAGCAAAGTTGAGTCAGCTAATTTGGATCCGAGGGAGTTAGTGTTGTTGTAAGCTTAGATCCGGTGTTTCCCATGAGCGGAATGGCGCAATGGAGTCGGGGATCTCGTCATCGGCTTCGCATCCGGCCTATGGTGAATCGGCGGATCTTGCCGGCCAAACCCCGATCTCGGTGCCATCAATGTGATGGCGCTAACGAGTGAGGCTTGCTTTGGTCGGTGCTTCGGATCCGGCCAATGGGGAAGTCAAGCTGCTAAAGTTCACAAGCTCGGGGCATACGACGGCGTCATCCGTCTTGCCCGTGCACATCTTGGCCTTTCAGCGGCCCTTCTCGAGCCAATATGCCGTTGCCGAGGCCCTTCTTCTCCTTCGTCCTGGCGACTACCGGCGACACCGTCCCAAGTGGTGCGTCCCGGCGACGGAGTTGCTTGGAAAGGATGCGGGCGAGGAGATCCGATGTGCGGTCGAGAAGGACTCGATTGATTTTCTTCTATATGTTTTGGGGTCCTTTTTGTAAAGTTGCGGGTTCTATTAGTTATTGTCTAGTACTTTTGGTCCTCTATGTAATTTTTTGGACTAGTTTCCATTGGCACTGATAAACTTTAATTTTGACAAGTTCACAGGGAAAAAAATTCCTTTGCACATATGGCCTATCATGTATAAACATTCTTGAGATTTAAACTATATGTAATGTGCCATGCATTAACCCTAAACCATATATATGTAACTAACCCTAGCTGATCAAACCCTACTTAATTAAAACAAATAACCCTAAACTATACGCATGCACTTTATGCGCAAAGGCGCGAGTGCCTCTAATAATGTGTGTGCGCACTCGATCGATTATCCCTAAACCTTATACAACCCTGAAACCCTAATCCCTAATCCCTAAACCCTAAACACCCTAAACACTAAACCCTATACCCTAAACCCTAACCCTAACCCTAAACCCTAATTAAACCCTATATATAGGCCAACGACACTTAATTGTGCATCAAGCGAGCCGAGGGTGCCTCGCGGTCCTCTAATTAAATTAAATGTGCCATGCATTAACCCTAAACCATATATATGTAACTAACCATAGCTAATCAACCCTACTTAATGAAAACACATAACCCTAAAGTATACTAGCTATAACCCGATCTAATAAAAACATGCTCTATATATAGCGGCTAGCTAGCAAACCTTAGATTAACACCAATTAATATATACATGGCCTATATCGATCATGTTGTATAACATATCCACGAGATTCATTAATTAATTATATAATTATCGTGATAAATTAATTAACTCTAATTTTGACAAGTTCTCTCGAATGAAAACACATTTGATTAAGTTGCCTCATAATATCTATATATAATTAGTGTGCATGCATGTCCTACCATGCATTCGTGCATATATTTTAATGTATATTTGAACATATTCTTGGGGATTTCAATCTCTCTCTCTCGATCATCTATATATCGTTGGTGGCCAGAAAACACACATATATATGCATGCAATTTATGCGTAAAGGCGTGGCTGCCTCTAATAATGTGTGTGCGCACTCGATCGATAATCCCTAAACCTTAAACAACCCTAAAACCTTAAATCTATAATACCTAATCCCTAAACCTAAACACCCTAAACACTAAACCCTAAACCCTAGACCCTAACCCTAACCCTAACCCTAAACCCTAGCTAACCCTAAACCTTAATTAAACCCTATGTATAGGCCAACGACACTTAATTGTGCATCGAGCAGGCCAGGGGTGCCTCTCGCGGTCCTCTAATTAAATTAAATGTGCCATGCATTGACCCTAAACCATATATATGTAACTAACCCTAGCTAATCAACCCTACTTAATTAAAACACATAACCCTAAACTATACTAGCTAGCTATAACCCGATCTAATAAAAACATGCTCTATATATAGCAGCTAGCTAGCAAACCGTAGATTAACACCAATTAAAATATACATGGCCTATATCGATCATGTTGTATAACATATCCACGAGATTCATTAATTAACTATATAATTATCGTGATAAATTAATTAACTTGAATTTTGACAAGTTCTCTCGAATGAAAACACATTTGATTAAGTTGCCTCATAATATATATATAATTAGTGTGCATGCATGGCCTACAATGCATTCGTGCATATATTTTAATGTATATTTGAAAATATTCTTGGGGATTTCAATCTCTCTCTCGATCATCTATATATCGTTGGTGGCCCAAAAAACACACATATATACGCATGCACTTTATGCGTAAAGGCGTGGGTGCCTCGATCTAATAATGTGTGTGCGCACTCGATCGATGATCCCTAAACCTTAAACAACCCTAAAACCCTAAATCCCTAATCCCTAAAACCTAAACTCTAAACACCCTAAACACTAAACCCTAGACCCTAGACCCTAAACCCTAACCCTAACCCTAACCCTCTGCCCTAGCTAACCCTACACCCTAATTAAACCCTATGTATAGGCCAACGACACTTAATTGTGCATCGAGCAGCCCAGGGGTGCCTCGCGGTCCTCTAATTAAATTAATTAAATGCGCCATGCATTAACCCTAAACCATATATATGTAACTAACCCTAGCTAATCAACCCTACTTAATTAAAACACATAACCCTAAACTATACTAGATATAACCCGATCTAATAAAAACATGCTCTATATATAACGACTAGCTAGCAAACCGTAGATTAACACCAATTAAAATATACATGGCCTATATCGATCATGTTGTATAACATATCCCCGAGATTCATTAATTAATTATATAATTATCGTGATAAATTAATTAACTTGAATTTTGACAAGTTCTCTCGAATGAAAACACATTTGATTAAGTTGCCTCATAATATATATATAATCGGTGTGCATGCATGGCCTACAATGCATTCGTGCATATATTTTAATGTATATTTGAACATATATATTCTTGGGGATTTCAATCTCGATCTCTCTCTCTCGATCATCTATATATCGTTGGTGGCCCAAAAAACACACATATATACGCATGCACTTTATGCGTAAAGGCACGCGCGGGTGCCTCTAATAATATGTGTGCACACTCGATCGATGATCCCTAAACCTTAAACAACCCCTAAAACCTTAAATCCCTAATCCCTAATAATCCCTAATCCCTAATCCCTAAACCCTAAACACCCTAAACACTAAACCCTAAACCCTAAACCCTAACCCTAACCCTAACCCTAACCCTAACCCTAAACCCTAGCTAACCCTAAACCCTAAACCCTAGACCCTAAACCCTATGCCCTAAACCCTAACCCTAACCCTAACCCTAAACCCTAGCTAACCCTAAAACCCTAATTAAACCCTATGTATAGGCCAACGACACTTAATTGTGCATCGAGCAGGCAGGGGGTGCCTCGCGGTCCTCTAATTAAATTAAATGTGCCATGCATTAACCCTAAACCATATATATGTAACTAACCCTATCTAGCTAATCAACCCTACTTAATTAAAACACATAACCCTAAACTATACTAGCTAGCTATAACCCGATCTAATAAAAACATGCTCTATATGTAGCAGCTAGCTAGCAAACCATAGATTAACACCAATTAAAATATACATGGCCTATATCGATCATGTTGTATAACATATCCACGAGATTCATTAATTAATTATATAATTATCGTGATAAATTAATTAACTTGAATTTTGACAAGTTCTCTCGAATGAAAACACATTTGATTAAGTTGCCTCATAATATATATATAATTAGTGTGCATGCATGGCCTACAATGCATTCGTGCATATATTTTAATGTATATTTGAACATATATATTCTTGGGGATTTCAATCTCGATCTCTCTCTCGATCATCTATATATCGTTATTGGTGGCCCAAAAAACACACATATATACGCATGCACTTTATGCGTAAAGGCGCGCGCGGGTGCCTCTAATAATGTGTGTGCGCACTCGATCGATGATCCCTAAACCTTAAACAACCCCTAAAACCTTAAATCCCTAATCCCTAATAATCCCTAATCCCTAATCCCTAAACCCTAAACACCCTAAACACTAAACCCTAAACCCTAAACCCTAACCCTAACCCTAACCCTAACCCTAACCCTAACCCTAACCCTAAACCCTAGCTAACCCTAAACCCTAAACCCTAGACCCTAAACCCTAGACCCTAAACCCTAACCCTAACCCTAACCCAACCTAACCCTAAACCCTAGCTAACCCTAAAACCCTAATTAAACCCTATGTATAGGCCAACGACACTTAATTGTGCATCGAGCAGGCCAGGGGGTGCCTCGCGGTCCTCTAATTAAATTAAATGTGCCATGGATTAACCCTAAACCATATATATGTAACTAACCCTAGCTAGCTAATCAACCCTACTTAATTAAAACACATAACCCTAAACTATACTAGCTAGCTATAACCCGATCTAATAAAAACATGCTCTATATGTAGCAGCTAGCTAGCAAACCGTAGATTAACACCAATTAAAATATACATGGCCTATATCGATCATGTTGTATAACATATCACTGAGATTCATTAATTAATTATATAATTATCATGATAAATTAATTAACTTGAATTTTGACAAGTTCTCTCGAATGAAAACACATTTGATTAAGTTGCCTCATAATATATATATAATTAGTGTGCATGCATGGCCTACAATGCATTCGTGCATATATTTAATGTATATTTGAACATATATATTCTTGGGGATTTCAGTCTCGATCTCTCTCTCTCGATCATCTATATAACGTTGGTGGCCCAAAAAACACAGATATATACGCATGCACTTTATGCGTAAAGGCGCGGGTGCCTCTAATAATGTGTGTGCGCACTCGATCGATGATCCTAAACCTTAAACAACCCCTAAAACCTTAAATCCCTAATCCCTAATAATCCCTAATCCCTAAACCCTAAACACCCTAAACACTAAACCCTAAACCCTAGACCCTAGACCCTAACCCTATTTTCAACCCTAACCCTAACCCTAAACCCTAGCTAACCCTAAACCCTAAACCCTAGACCCTAAACCACCCTAGACCCTAAACCCTAACCCTAACCCTAACCCTAACCCTAAACCCTAGCTAACCCTAAACCCTAATTAAACCCTATGTATAGGCCAACGACACTTAATTGTGCATCGAGCGAGACAGGGGGTGCCTCGCGGTCCTCTAATTAAATTAAATGTGCCATGCATTAACCCTAAACCATATATATGTAACTAACCCTAGCTAGCTAGCTAATCAACCCTACTTAATTAAAACACATAACCCTATACTATACTAGCTAGCTATAACCCGATCTAATAAAAACATGCTCTATATGTAGCATGTAGCTAGCAAACCGTAGATTAACACCAATTAAAATATACATGGCCTATATATCGATCATGTTGTATAACATATCCCTGAGATTCATTAATTAATTATATAATTATCGTGATAAATTTATTAACTTGAATTTTGACAAGTTCCCTCGAATGAAAACACATTTGATTAAGTTGCCTCATAATATATATATAATTAGTGTGCATGCATGGCCTACAATGCATTCGTGCATATATTTTAATGTATATTTGAACATATATATTCTTGGGGATTTCAGTCTCGATCTCTCTCTCTCGATCATCTATATATCGTTGATTGGTGGCCCAAAAAACACACATATATACGCATGCATGCACTTTATGCGTAAAGGCGCGGGTGCCTCTAATAATGTGTGTGCGCACTCGATCGATGATCCCTAAACCTTAAACAACCCTAAAACCTTAAATCCCTAATCCCTAATAATCCCTAATCCCTAAACCCTAAACACCCTAAACACTAAACCCTAAACCCTAGACCCTAAACCCTAACCCTAACCCTAACCCTAACCCTAAACCCTAGCTAACCCTAAACCCTAGACCCTAAACCACCCTAGACCCTAAACCCTAACCCTAACCCTAACCCTAACCCTAAACCCTAGCTAACCCTAAACCCTAATTAAACCCTATGTATAGGCCAGCGACACTTAATTGTGCATCGAGCAGGCGAGGGGGTGCCTCGCGGTCCTCTAATTAAATTAAATGTGCCATGCATTAACCCTAAACCATATATATGTAACTAACCCTAGATAATCAACCCTACTTAATTAAAACACATAACCCTAAAGCTGTACTAGCTAGCTATAACCCGATCTAATAAAAACATGCTCTATATATAGCAGCTAGCTAGCAAACCGTAGATTAACACCAATTAAAATATACATGGCCTATATCAATTTTAATATATATTTGAACATATTCTAGGGGATTTCAGTCTCTCTCTCTCTCGATCATCTATATATCGTTGTTGGTGGCAAAAAACACACACATACATATATACGCATGCACTTTATGCGCAAAGGCGCGGGGTGCCTCTAATAATGTGTGTGCGCACTCGATCGATGATCCCTAAATAACCTTAAACAACCCTAAAACTCCCTAAACCCTAAACACCCTAAACACTAAACCCTAGACCCTAAACACCCTAAACACTAAACCCTAAATCCTAGACCCTAAACACACAGTAAACACTAAACCCTAAACACCCTAAACACTAATTAATTAAACCCTAAACCCTAAACCCTAAACCCTAAACCCTAAACCCTAAACCCTAGCTAGCTAAACACCCTAAACACTAAACCCTAAACCCTAAACCCTAGCTAACCCTAAACCCTAATTAAACCCTATATATAGGCCAACGACACTTAATTGTGCATCAAGCGGGCCGAGGGTGCCTAGCTCGCGATCCTCTAGTTAAATTAAATGTGCCATGCATTAACCCTAAACCATATATATAACTAACCCCTAGCTAATCAAACCCTAGTTCATTAAAACACATAACCCTAAACTATACTAGCTAGCTATAACCTGATCTAATAAAAACATGCTCGATCTCCCAATTAATATATACGACATGGCCTATATCGATCATATGTTGTATAACATCTCCCTGAGATTCATTAATTAATTATATAATTATCGATGATAAATTAATTAACTTGAATTTTGACAAGTTCTCTCGAATGAAAACACATTTGATTAAGTTTCCTCATAATATATATATTATTAGTGTGCATGCATGGCCTACCATGCATGCATTCGTACATATATTTTAATATATATTTGAACATATTCTTGGGAATTTCAATCTCTCTCTCTCGATCATCTATATATCGTTGTTGCCCAAAAAAACACACACATATACACATGCACTTTATGCGCAAAGGCGCGTGTGCCTCTAATAATGTGTGTGTGCACTCGATCGATGATCCATAAACCTTAAACCCTAAATAAACCCTAATCCCTAATCCCTAAACCCCTAAACACCATAAACATTAAACCCTAGACCCTAGACCCTAGACCCTAAACCCTAACCTCCTAACCCTAAACCCTAATTAAACCCTATATATAGGCCAATGACACTTAATTGTGCATCAAGCAGGCCAGGGGTGCCTTAGCTCGCGGTCCTCTAATTAAATTAAATGTGCCATGCATATATATGTGTGTTTAATTTGGGGATTTCAATCGCTCTCTCGTATGTAGATCTCTCTCTACCTCTCTCTCTCTCTATCTCTCTCTCTCTCTCGTTAATTGGTGGCCAACACACACACATGCACTTTGTGCGCAAAGGCATGCGCCTCTAATAATGTGTGCGTGGTCGATCAATCTAGTTTTGATTAATCATAGCACACAAATAAAGAAGTTGTATTTGAATCCACACAACCTAATCTAAAACACATAACCCCTAACATGTCCTAATTAATTAACCCCTTCTCTCTACCTAATTAGTGGAAATTGCACAAAATCAAAAGGGGTCCCTCACTAATTGTGCATATCTGCTAGATTGTGATAAACTTTTGCCCCATATATATTTGGTGGATGGGTGCATCTTGGCATGTAAAACAATTAGTGTTTGCAAATGGCGTTGTCAAAATTTATGTACAAATGATTTCTTTCCATCCAAAGTGCATAAAATGGGAGTTTTAATGAAGAAAGTACAAATAAAACAGCTCAACATGCTTCCACACGAAGTAGAGCATATTTAAAGGATAATTCCAGAGTTTTACTATTTTTCAAGCAACTTTGCTAATTTTCCCCCACTCACATGACTTTATGTCGATTTAACGAAAATATGGCGAATTTCAACTACATGGGCGGGATAGTTTGAATTGTGCGCGCGGCAAAGGAACCGCCTATTCCTCAACCTTGTGCACGGCAAATTACACACGCAACTCCATTAAACGCCATTTAATTATCACCCCGGCGGCCCGGCCGCATGACCCCCACCCACCCCTACACAACTTATCCCCGTCAGTGCGAAGAGCTTCCCCTCCCGTCCGTCCGTGCGAAGAAGAAGCTTCCCTCCCCGTCGTTCTTCTCGAGGCGCACCGGCGGTCAAGTTGATCCACGGTAGGGCTGCTATCTCTAGCTCAATCATGTATCGGGCAAGACGGCCTAACGATTTATATTTTCTTGATGCTTGCTAAAAAAATTCGTCGGTATGCTCGAACTAATTGGCACTTTATAGTTTTCGCTCGATTTGTCATCGATCAATTTGTTCATTTGCGTGGGCATATAGAGTCGATTCTGCACTCGATCCGTTAATTTGCTGAAATGCCATGGCAGAGTTTTGTACACGATCTGTTTGCTAAAATGTCGATGGGCATTTTTTGTTTTGTACTCAACATGATTGCTGAAATGCATAATCATGTAGTATAGTTTTGTACTCGATTGATATATATTTCCTACTTCGCCTTAAATTAATCACCAACCACTGTATCTCATAATTAAACAGATGGACAGAACTTGGATACTGCATGGACACTTATGTTCCCCTTCATATATAAATGGTGTTCAACCCTTTATGGGGTTTATTAGAGCTCATGAAGGTCACAACCTGGACGTGTATTGCCTGCGCTGCACATGTATGAATGGTGAGAAGAGGCCTCACCCTGTAGTGGCAGATCATTTACACATTTTTGGGATGGACCGCACATATGTTAGGCGGGTTTAGCATGGTGAACCATATAATGATCCTTTAGCAGAGAAGCGAGATCTTGCTCACTACTTGTATGTGTGCTTGGCATATGTAGTTAATTATTTATATTGATGCTTGCCATTGTTTCAATCAATAGTTTGCATTGCTTGTGCAAGCTTACGTACTCAAATATAACTTGTTGCAGATGGATGGACGGAGGAGAAAAAGCGCTTGCTTCGGAAACGGGTTTCAGCTGCGGGACATGTGATGTGCCAGATGAGAAGGTAAATATGTAAAACGGCATTTGTTCAGGTTGCATCCCTTAGATGTTTGTCTAATCGGTTGATGTACTAATTGCAGAAGCATAGAGTTGAAGAGGTCTCTCAGTTTGATAGGAGATTTGAAGATGAATCTCAGTTTGATGCACCTGTGGATGGTACTGATGACGAGCCTTTCATAGACGAAGGTCCTGCACCTGAGATTATCCAGCCTACAGAAGGAGGCCGTGGACCGAGTACACAGCTTTGCGTTGAAGTGGATGCACGCCCGGAGATCATCAGGGGCGTCCGGGTAGTCTCAAGACCACCCAGCCCTGATGCACCTGTGGATGGTACTGATGACGAGCCTCTCATAGACGAAGGTCCTGCACCTGAGATTATCCAGACTTACAGAAGGAGGCCGTGGACCGAGTACACGGCTTTGCGTTGAAGAGGATGCACACCGGAGATCATCGGGACGTCCCGGTAGTCTCGGGACCACCCAGCCACTGATGCAAAATGTTGAGCTACTTTATGATTCAGTACTCTTATGTTACGGTGCTTGTAGTATGTTATGATTTGTACGCCTTTGGCGCTAGATTAAGCATTCGAGTGGATGATCGCGTTGCAAAATTCGACACCCACACAATCAGTTCATCGTATGAGTAGTAGCACAATTACTTCTACGGCGATTCCTGCCTGGCGCATTAGTTGGTAGCATGAAACACTTTCAGGTACTCCCTCCGATTCATATTAATTGACTCAATTACTGTCTAGATATGGATGTATCTAGATGCATTTGTTAACTAGACTAACAAACTTGAGTCGGTTAATATGAATCCGTATAACTCGCCTTGATCCTCGAGCAACTAGTTTATTGACTCCGGACTCCAAGCCTCTCGCGGCAAGCCATCGACGAAGCTTTGACCAGATCTTGGCCCGCAATTTTTTGTGTGTGGCGAATAGCAAAGCTTTGACCGAGTTCCTCTCGGGATGCAGCACGCGGTGAGCTTGCACGGTTGCCATGAGCACTTTCCGGCGGAACTTCCTCTTCGGCGCCCTCAAGCCGCTGCTGCGAGAGCAGCACGCGAGTGCCTCGAGGTGGACGGAATTCGGATCTCGGGGCGGGGGTCCGCATTGTCCGAGAACGATCTCCGGCGGGTTAACGAGGACATGCATGGCGGCCAGGGATTTGTTTTTTTTTTGGTTTGAGCTTGGGATTTGGGGTTTTTTCGGATAGGGAGGAGGAACCGAGGAAGAGGAAGGAACAGCCGCGTGCTTGCGCGTGGCGGTGTGCTTGAATTTCGAATTTTTGTGAAATGTTTCATTTCCCGCTACAATTCGGGGTTTCTTGACGCGCCAATGCGTCCCGCCGGGCAGCTTCAAGTGAATTTGGGGTGCCACGCTATGGGCCCTAGTTTCAGTGAGACATGTAATGACTAGTCACATCAGTAAGTTCAGCTGTGTAATAAAATATGTTACACCTCCCCTTTATGTAGCACCCCTTCTCTCCCGATCGAGTGCCGATTGCCGACGGATGCAAGCCGCTAGCTCGATCCCCTCCTTTCGCATCCCCCGTCTAGGCATCCAGGCTTGGAGGGCAAGCTGCATCTAGACCAAGCGGATTAGGTAGGACTAGTAATGTTCTTTCCTTTCTCGAGATCGGTTCTTTTTCCTCTCCTCGATATCTTGCGCATCTCTTTCCTATTCAGGCGAAGGGGTGTCTTTCCGGTCACCCTCGAGCTGGGAGTGATTGATGGGGGTGGGGGGTGGGGGCTACATTTGCTTGGATTGGGCTGTTCTTCCTTTATTTGTCGACATTTGCAACCTTTGTAGTTTCTGCTGATCCTCACTGTATCTTTTGTCAGCTTGTACAGGAAAGGTAAGACCTCGGCGGTGAGGGCAATGGAGCGTAAGGCCACCACGCATGTGGGCAGTTGGCTGAGCACGAGCTGCGTCCCCGGCCCGCGAAGCAGTACTCCGTTTGCTTATCCACTCTTTACCTTTTAAGTGTCTGTCTGCATCCTCAATCTGTTCCTGTTCGGAATATGCTTAAAGTAGCACATGTCTTCGACTGTTTGTGCGTAAAGCCTCTGTGACACCATGCTCTATATTCTCTGTATCGGGTTGGTACCTCCAGGTTCCGTGCTTGAGGCTATGGGGAGCGAGAATAGTGCCCCACCTGCTGCAGGAGCATGGCCCGATCTGCGACACAAGAAGCGAAATGCCACTGCCGAGCTAGGCGGGGACCACCCGAGGGTAATTTGTTTAACCAACTTACCATGATGTGAGTCTGAATCGATGCTCCCTCGGATCCAAATTAATTGACTCAACTATACGTAGATACGGATGTATCTAGATGTGTTTTAGCTCTAGATACTACTGCCTCCATCCCAAAGCTTTGGGCTTATATTATTTTTAGAAAGTCAAACTATACCATGTTTGACTAAGCTTTTACCAAAAATCGGTAACATGCAAAATACAAAATTAATATCATTAAATAGATAATAAAATATATTTTCCTACGGTATCTACACAGTATTATATTTGTTGATAGAATGTTCTAAAATTTTGGTCAAACTTTGCTTGTTTTGATTTCTCAAAAATAAATAAGGCTTAAGCTTTTGGATGGTGTTAGTACATTCATATCTAGACAAAGCTTAGTTAACTAGTTTTTTGTCTGTCCATAGCTAGTGTTCACGCTGCAAAAGGCTAAGAGCATCCACTATATGCATCAGTCTATCTCATACAGTAATTCAATATCACTGCTTCGAGGTGCTGCCTTTTGTTTTGCTATTCATATGCGGATTGAAACTTTAGGACCTTTACTCAAAGGAAGATCAAAGCTGCGGCTGATCGGGCTGCCGGTATGTTGATGCCGCCCCATCTTCGAATGCCTCTACAAGCACAAGGCCACGCGCCAACTGGGTGGTGATCTTTTAATGAATATGGTATATTTTCTTAATCCACAAAACATGCCTTGATTTTTCTCTGTTTATTGTCGATTTTTCTATGCTTGCCAAAAGTTTACAACAACAACAACAACCAAGCCTTTCAGTCCCAAACAAGTTGGGGTAGGCTAGAGTTGAAACCCATAAGATCTCGAAGCCAAAAGTTTAGAAACACCAAATTCGTTTGCTTACAATCATCATATAGTAATGCTCATCTACTCCAATTCCCCTAACCCAACAAAAAATGATGTTAATTACGATTTTTAGATTAAAAGAGCACCATTAGGCGCTGTTAATTACGACTTTGAGATTAAAATGTCATTTGCAATTGTTAATTACAATTTTGAGACAAATGGTTAGTTTAACCTCGATCTCTTACGCTCTCCATTTATCCCAACCGAACAAAAATTTAACCATTCCATTCCTCCGAAATGGAACCATTCCATTCCATTCCACGACTGTTTCGGAACCGAACACACCCTTGCATTGTTGTGAACTGTTGTCCATACACGGCCATACCCTTCCACTTACATCCAGCACTATATGCATCGGTCATCTCGGAGTCATTCAATATCACTGCTGAGATCTGTTCCCATTCTTATGCAGGCTGAAACTGCTGTGCCTTTACTCAAGTGGATGCAAAATGAGGCTAATGAGGCTGCTATGAGGACGATGGTGCCGGCACCATCTTCCGAAAACCTCTACAAGCACGAGGCCATGGGCCAGCTGGGTGGTGACCTTTTAATGAATCTGGTATATTTTCTTAATCCACATACATGATTTCATTATTATCTGTTTAATTATTGTTGGCTTTGTCTAATGCTTACCAAAAGTTCGGAAACTACTGCGTTTGCTTACAATCATCATACACTAATTTTTCACTTTTCGATCTGTCTCATCCAGGTATATAAACTGTTGATTTCCATTGGCTTCTTTTGTAATCATTTGCATTGTTGTCAACTGTTCTCTATGCACAACCCTATTCTTCCACTTACACCCGCACTATTTGCATCAGTCTATCTCATAGATTTATTAAATATCAATGATGAGTTATGTTGCTATTCATATGCAGGATGAAACTTCTGTGCCTCTACTCAAATGGATAAAAAATGATCCTGATGAGGCTGCTGTGAAGACGATGGTGCCGCCACCATCTTCTGAAAACCTCCTCAAGCACAAGGCCACGGGCCAGCTGGGTGGTACCCTTTTCAGTAAGCAGGTATATTTTCTTAATCCTCATACATGATTTGATTTTTGTCTGTTTATTGCCGGCTTTGTCTAATGCTTACCAATAGTTCAGGAACACACACACCTATTCTTACACTTACATCCAGCACTATATGCATCAGTGTCTCATAGATTCATTTTATATATCACTGATGATGTCTGTTGCTCTTCAATTTTCATATACGATGAAAGCTCGCTAACCCTTCATTGGTCAAAAGGATTGCAAGCTGCTGCCGATGAGGCATCTGCAGAGGCTGCCACCAAGTTACTTGTCAGCCCCACCTTCGTATGCTTATATAAGCTCAAGTCCAAGGACCAGCCGGGCCGTAACCATCCAAGGGTTCGGGTATATTTTCTTAAGCCACATATACATGCCATGATTTATGTCCGATATTATCACCGGCTCGTCTAATGCTTTTTGGAATTCGGAAACACCAAATTAGCATGCTTATATTCATCATACACTAATTTTTCACTGTTCGAGTTTGTAACATAGTGTTATGCACTCGCTTGTCAACATTTGCATTGCTCTGAACTATGCACTTTACACAACCTAATTCTTCCACTTACATTCGGCGCTACGCACCAGGTAGTACCTCCCATGTTTCCTTCACCATCCCGATGCCGAGCTTGCGGGAATATGGCGGGCCCATGTACATACCCCGCATATAACACCTCCTATGGCTCTATCTACCTTTCTAGTAGCTCCTTCACGAGTTACGGTATGTATTCTCGGTGGTTTAGCATGAATTGGCATATAGTAAAGTCTTGTTTTTAGTCTTCCCGCTTCTTACATTTGTATCAATTTTCACATGCAGAGTAGTACCTTGTGAACTTCGTCCAATGATTAACCGGATGTGTCCGCATGAAGGGTCTTTCACTATGCATGGCAATGGCAAATTGATGAACACCTACACGGTCTATGAGGTGTATGTCTACAAGACGCGAGGCCATCACATATTTGTATGGACATGATTGGAAAAAGTTTGCTTTTGACTACGGTCCGAAGAAGGGCGACGAGCTGAGGATCGAAACTCAAACGGGCGGATATACGTAAGCGCTTACGAGTTGGAGACACTTCCAAATATATAATATGTAACTTTTTTCTACTCATATCTTTTGATAAGCTGTTACCGAGCGGTTGTTCTAAACCATTCCCTCTGTTCTAGCTTGTTGGGTTTAACGTGATCAAAGCTGCAGATCCCCGATGGAACATGAGCGGATGTCACTAAGGGCAACCACACCGGCACGGCACCGGCTTCCCACTCTCCACGCATCGGCACGGTTCTCGTGCCAGCTCCGTTCTACCGCATCTACCAGCAGTCCCCTACATCGGCATTGGTTCCTGTAGAGGCCCCATATACTACACCTGCCCGAGCGAGCTCCACGCATCGACGACGGTTCCTCTAGCTGCACCGCTTCTGCACCACGCCCAACGACCTCCTGCATCGGCACCGGTTCCTCTAGAGGCACCGTTTCTGCACCTGCCCGGCGGTCTCACGCATCGACACCGGCTCGTGTACCGGCCCGAGCTCCTGCACTGCCCCGGCCCGGATCACCGAGGTCTCGGCTCATTGTTGTGGCCACCCGTGTGGTGACCGAGGACGCATCCGAAGGCTATGTTCGTGAGTATATGACGAGCATAACTTGCTCTTATCTTGATGTCTTCTCTGCTCAAAGTCTCACATGGTTCGGTGCATTGGTGCCATTGACTAATTTTTGGTGGTATCTCTTGCTTTGAATCGAAATTGCCTAAAAGTATCTCCAAGGATCTCAATGCTGGCCGAAGGGGCAAGATATCCCTCGTCATGGAGAGTGAAGGTCTCACCGTGGAGGGACGGTACTCCGTCGGTCCCACGGATGGCCGCTTAGTGCATTACTTCCGGTGGAAAAAGTTCATTGACGGTGCCAAACTTCGCATTGGATCAAAGTTGAAGGTCAAGATCTTTCGATGCCGTCGTGACATGCTTGGTCATAAAGTTCGCGGTTGTCTAGTTCTGTTGCCCCATGAGCCCTTAGCAAATGCATTTGTAGTTATACTTATATAAGGTTATCTTATCCGAACTGCTAATTAATTGTATGGGTGGTAAAACTACGGCAAGCTTTTGCTCTTAGCAAGTATGTATGTATGATCAGCTATTATGATAACTAATGTTTGTGTTCATCTTAATTTGCATTTCCGTTTTAGAAAAAAACTTAATTTCTATTTTGGCTGACCTGTTAGAGAACTATCAAATTGAACCCACAACATGATTCAAATAGATTCATTACACCGAGCCACATGTCTTGACCTTGCTATACACTACTTCCATTAATCAGTGCAAGAAGGCTTACCTGAGCTGCTGAACCATGGCAGATTCGAATCCACCTTATCTATCTAGAAATACAACCTTTGCAGAAAGAGGATTTGCGGTATGGGGAGGCTGACATTGGGGACCCATGAGCCGACAGACGTCGTCAACGTTTTAAAGGTGGCATGCGATCGAAAGAAAAAATAAGCCAAAAATCAGTTGGTAAACAAATTCAAGAAAAGAAACATTTACCTTTCTGAGAGGATGACATGCGGGACCCATGAGGCAGCAACATCCTCAACTATTTCAAGGCGGCGAGGGATCAAAAGAAAAAAGGAAATAGCCAGAAATTAATTAGAGTCAAAAATAAATCCATCAAAGGAAACTTTTATTGTTCATAGAGGATGACATGTGGGACCGACTTGCCGGACTGCGTCGTCATCGTTTCAAAGGGGGCGAGGGGATCAAAAGAAAAAGGCAAATAGCCGAGAAATTAGGGGAAAAAATAAATCCAACAAAGGAAACTTTTATTGTTCATAGAGGATGACATGCGGGACCCATGAGCCAGCAGCTTCCTCAACGTTTCAAAGTCGACATGAGATTGAAAGAAAAAGGCAAGTGACATAATATCAGGAGCCAAAAATAATCCAAGAAAAGAAACTTTATTGTACATAGAGGATGACATGCGGGTCCCATTTTGTAGCAGCGGTCTCAACGCTTCCAAGGCGGCACGGGACCGAAAGAAAAATGAAGTAGCCGGAAATCGGGGTGTGAAAAAAAATCCAAGAAAAGAAAGATTTCAATTGGGTCTGTATACGGACATACGGGCCTTCGAACTATCCTGCTGGGCCTTTTGACTCGTACAATTTCAGCCCACTCCAAAATAGGAAAGGTCGAATTTTTCTCAAAAAAAAAAAACAAGAAAGTCCTATGCTTCGCAAAAACAAAAAACAAGGAGATTCAACATATAAGTTTGTTTATGTAGATATAAAGATTTAATTTATCCGTTTGCAATAGCTCAGAGCGAAATACAACGTTTATTGTCTGCAAAATAAAATATCACATGTTTCTTGTACGGGGAGGTCGACATCGGGGACCCATGAGCCAGCGAGCGTCGTCAACGTTTCAAAGGCGGCGAGGGATCGAAAATAAAAAAAGCCAAAAATCAGTTGGTAAAAAAATACAAGAAAAGAAAACATTTATCGTTCGAGAGGATGACATGCGGGACCCATGAGGCAGCAGCATCCTCAACGTTTCAAAGTCGGCATGAGATCGAAAGAAAAAGCCAAGTGACATAATATCGGGAGCCAAAAATAATCCAAGAAAAGAAACTTTATTGTACATAGAGGATGACATGCGGGTCCCATTTTGTAGCAACGGACTCAACGTTTCAAAGGCGGCACGGGACCAAAAGAAAAATGAGGCAGCGAGCATTCTCAACAATTCCAAGGCGGCAGGGGATCAAAAGAAAAAAAGGAAATAGCCGAGAAATTAATTAGGGGTCAAAAATAAATCCACCGAAGGAAACTTTTATTGTTCATAGAGGATGACATGTGGGACCGACCCGCCAACGAGCGTCCTCATCGTTTCAAAGGGGGCAGGGGATCAACGGAAAAAGGCAAATAGCCGGAAATTAGGGGTCAAAAATAACTCCAAGAAAGGAAACTTTTATTGTTCGTAGAGGATGACATGCGGGACCCATGAGCCAGCGACTTACTCAACGTTTCAAAGGTGGCATGAGATCGAAAGAAAAAGGCAAGTGACCAAATATCGGGAGCCAAAAATAATCCAAGATTTATTGTACATAGAGGATGACATGTGGGTCCCATTTTGCGGCGAGCGGTCTCAATGTTTGTAATGCGGCTTGAGATCAAAAGAAAAAGAAAGTAGCTAGTAATTAGGGGGTGAAAAAAAATCCAAGAAAAGAAAGTTGATGGACATAGAGCATGACATGCGGGTCCCTTGAGCCAACAGCTTACTCAACGTTTCAAAGGGGGCAGGGGATCAAAAGAAAAAGGCAAGCCAAAAATCAGAGGGTGAACAAAAATCCAACAAAGGAAACTTTTATAGCACATAGAGGATGACATGCGGGTCCCATGAGCTAGCAGGTCTCTCAACATTTCAAACGTGGCATGAGATCGAAAGAAAAAGGCAAGTGAAAAAATATCAGGAGCCAAAAATAATTCAAGAAAAGAAAGTTTTATAGTACATAGAGGATGACATGCGGGTCCCATTTAGCAACATCGGTATCACCGTTTGAGAGACGGCAGGGGATCGAAAGAAAAAGGCAAGTGAAAAAATATGAGGAGCCAAAAATAATTCAAGAAAAGAAAGTTTTATAGTACATAGAGGATGACATGCGGGTCCCATTTAGCAGCAGCGGTATCACCGTTTGAGAGGCGGCAGGGGATCGAAAGAGAAAGGTAAGTGACCAAATATGAGGTGCCAAAAATAATTCAAGAAAAGAAAGTTTTATAGTACATAGAGGATGACATGCGGGTCCCATTTAGCATCGACGGTATCACCGTTTGAGAGGCGGCAGGGGATCGAAAGAAAAAGGCAAGTGACCAAATATGAGGTGCCAAAAATAATTCAAGAAAAGAAAGTTTTATAGTACATAGAGGATGACATGCGGGTCCCAGTTAGCAGCAGTGGTATCACCGTTTGAGAGGCGGCAGGGGATCGAAAGAAAAAGGCAAGTGACCAAATTTGAGGTGCCAAAAAAAACTCCAAGAAAAGAAAGTTGATTGCACATAGAGGATGACATGCGGGTCCCATTTAGCGACAGCGGTCTCAAAGTTTCCAAGGCGGCAAGGGATCAAAAGAAAAAGGAAGTAGCCAGAAATCAGGGGGTCAAAAAACATCCAAGAATAGAAAGAATTTTGGTTCATAGAGGATGACATGCGGGACCCATGATCCTGCATCGTAAACGGCTCGATCGGAGAACGTTGAACGAGATGGCGCGATCGAGAAAAAAAACAATGCTAGAGAGGCTGCCATCTGGGCCCTACATCCCTCGGCGGTGCGGATTTGCGTTGACTCGGCCGGCGAACCCGAGATTTCGAGATGCACCACGTCCCGGGCCACCATACGCGACGTTTTGGCCGCTTTCGTCGGGCTAGGTGGCCTCAAAAACGAGAAAAAAAAGTTTTGACATGCACCACGGAGGGACCAAAAATCGTCGGCCATGGTACACCAGCAACCACGGCGCGACTTCAACTTCGTCGGCCATGGCAACTTTTCTTGTAGTGATCATTCTGGCTTCCATGATCCCATAGCCAATTTATTCAGGATGTACGATCTGCAAAGTCTAACTAGATAGCTTGAAGAAGGGTGACATTAGCTAAAGACGGACCTTCCTAGCGGGTAGTTAGGGTTTGGCAGCGTGACGCGTGGCAGCGCGTAAGTTCCTTCCGCATGATACACCCCCCCCGCTACGTACTTGCGGTCTAACTGGATAGTTGCTAAGTAAAAACGGGCACTGAGCCATGTTATGCAGCCCATTTGATTACCGGAACTCGTTATCTATTCCTCACGATAATGGTAAAAGCCATTGTCATCAAAATAAATGTTTGGATGATGAATGTCAAACATAACGTCAAATATGACTTGCTTACCAACTGTGAGAACATCAAAGTGATGCACCTCTTCTCCATCCGTAGCAAAATCTTCAACTCCTTGCATCTCCGCAACAACATATTCTACCTTTTCCATCTCTGCAACAACCTCTTCTATACCTTGCTTCTCAGCACCAACATCTTCTACCTCTTCCATCTCTGCAGCAATCTCTTCTACACCTTGTATCTCTGCACCAACATCTTCTACCCCTCCCATCTCCGCAACAACATGTTCTCCCCCATTATTCATGATGTCAAATTCACCTTCAACATCCAAAAGGATGAATAATGTCAAATTCATCTTCAACATCCAGAAGGTTATTCATGCCATCGACCCATGCATCAAAAACATCTTGCAAATCGAACAACCAATTACATACAAATTCTCCATGAAAATATGCAATTTTTTGGATTACTAGTAGAAGTAGTAATGCAATGTTGATCCTTTATATTATGTTATTTTTCCCTAAACTGTGTTTCATGTTGTGGTTCGTTCGATGAAAATGTCAAATGATTTATAAGGGTACGTACAATGGGGTGATGTTAGCCTTCTCTTACGCTTGCCATGTCAGATTTTTGCTTAGTTGGAGGAGAGAGAATGAAGGGAGAGAAGTTTGTCTTCCCTTAGCTAAGAGATGATCTCTTATGAAATAAGAGAAGATATTTTCCCCATTGTACGACTTATCTTCCCTTAGTCACATAATTTCCTACTAAAAATAATTAATTATCATTTATTGCAAGGGATAATAAAAAGAGATAATGCATTGTACGATTATATTTATCATACTCTCTAGATGACATGGACTGCTAAGAGAAGACCTGTCTTCCCTACCATTGTACATGACCTAAAATGTGCAACTTTTAAATTAGCAACAAAGTAGGAAAACTGCACATGATCTCAGCGATAGCTGCTCTCAAGAGCGGGATTAGCGGCGCAATCCCAGGTATCCGTGCAAAAAAGAGTAATAAAGATAGCTCCCGGTGGTGGTGCACATACTTTCTAGTAGATCTTAGAAAAAGCACATATGTATGTTTTGTAAAATCAATTCTATGACGTGAATTTGTTATGCCTTGCAAGACTCCTTAAATTACGAAATGTTCACTGCCAAGATTTTGGGAACAACCGCGACCTAGCTCTGAATATTCATTGCATTTTTTGTGAGATCCGCATTCATCGTCAGATAAATAAAAAATTTCTTCGTCACCTAAAACTATCCACAATGAAAGTATCACGTAGTATCATGCATTTTATGCATGTAAAAGATGACGTGGCACTGTAATTAATAATAAGAGAGATGATAATAGTAGATACTGTATCATATAACTAAAAAGTTTAGTGTCAAATAAATTTTGTACATAGATTTGCATTGAGATTCTAAAAATCTATAAATGCAATGAGAATATTAGACTATTATATGATATACCGTTCATCGAAGAGATAGTATCATGCAATAGTACTATGCATGATGAATATTCATTGTGATTAGTCTAAAAAATAGCCGCACTCAATAATAAAAAAATATAACACAAAACTATGGCGGGACACCGTCCAGACTCCATACTTGAAGCGGATTGACCGGAGCTTAAATGGCGGCTGTTCTCGTATTAAAGATAACCAGCACCACCACCTTCCTCCACCTCAACCCCTCCTCATTACTATATAACGCAGCTAGGGGGAGGCGCATGACAAATACTCGTACCTAGCAGTAGTTATACGCAACCAAGTGGAGAGCTCCAATCCACCAGCACGTCGTACTGTTCCCTCACTCCGACGCACAATCTTCAGCTCGATCAAGTCCAAGGTAATGCGCGCTTCGTGTCCACTTCGTGCTTCCACTTCGCGCAATGTGTCACCCACGCCGGCCGCGTTCTCGTTAAATATATAGCGGCCAGCGCTATACACTTTGTGCTTGTGAGCTGATCTCTGACTCTGAGACGCTAATCCCGTCGTCGTGAAATCGTGTGCAGCGAGAGGGGGCGACGGTGGTGATCGTCGAGGATGAGCAGGAACGGCGGCAAGGTGTCGAAGCTGGAGAGCCTGAGGCTGAGCTTGTCGAGGGCGCGGGGCGGCGGTGGCGGGCAGTCTTCGTCCACCACGGCGCGGCCGGGAGGTGGCGGCGGCGGCGGAGCCAACGCGTCGTCGCCCCACAGGCTGTCCTCTTCCTCGTCGTCCACGGCGTCACCGCCGAGCTCGTGCGTGTCGTCGGAGGGCAGCCCGGACGCGGCGGCCGGGCCGCCCATGGTCCTGGCGGGGTGCCCCCGGTGCATGATGTACGTGATGCTGTCCCGGGAGGACCCGCGGTGCCCTCGCTGCCACAGCGCCGTGCTGCTCGACTTCAACGACGATGAGCAGCGCCGCCCACGCCAGCGCCGGTGAACCCGTGCGCTGATCTCAGCTCAAGTCGTCGGCATCGTCGTAGCTTTTACCATTTGAGATCGAGTTAATTTTTAGCAACGCCTCGGAGAGAAAGATTGATTTGTTGGCTCGCGAGCCGGAAGGAATTATTTCATAGACCTGTTCTTCCATGCTGTGAGCGCTGGTCGATCCATGGAGTTGGGTCTAGGTAATAATTTCGTGTTTTAGGGTGTCTTTTGCAATTCAATTGTTTGGTATTCAACGGAGCAAAGGATTTTAAGTTTATTTTCTCGTGAACATGTGATTGGATAGCCCGTTGTCCTGGCATATCGACATAAATATGCTCAAGCAATGTGCAGTTGGCGAAATGTATATGCGCAATTAGTTGTAGTGGTTAACTCGATTCTTTGGAGCGTCTTATTAACAATGTGTCACATGAGTAGGGTACTCTACTGCTTTGTTTGCAGGGTTTAACTCTAATACCTGCCGTGAGGTTTAAGCTCTCTGACATTTAGCTCGTATGACCAAGCCCACAAATATTAGGATTTTTTATTTTCTTTTGGTGATTATTACAGTACACGAAACAGGCACATGCCCACGCCCACACAATCACATCTTATAATCAAACACTAGAAACACGGGTACTAGCTAGTACTCCCTCCGTCTCAGTTTACTAGTCGTCGTATCTCTAGGTTGTCAATTTAAGCTATATAATTTAAATTATATAATGTAAAAATTATATCATTAGAAAATAGAACATCTGAACTTTCTGATGATATAATTTATAACATATAACTAATAACTATTGATAACTTGATCAAATTTGCGACCTAGGCGTACGCGCATGCCTTAGGGTATCTCTAACGGGGCGACACATATCGGACACCCAAAAGTGATCGTGAGCGTCCGTTTGCGTCGCACCGTGGATATTTTTTCCGCGCGTCCGTTTGCGTATGGTTGTGCTCCCAGTGGGACGACCCATTTTTAGATTTGCAACATATTTAGAAAAAAACATAGAAAGTAGTACATTCAAACTATACAAAGTAGTTCTAGAAGCCTAGACTACTTACTGCCTAACGGGCCGGTCCCGTCGTTGCGTCGCTCCCTCGTCTGCTTCTCCGCCGCCTCCCGTGCGGCCGCTAGGGCTCGGTGCGCCGCCGCGTCCTCTAGCAGGCACTGCCGCAGCCTCGCGTTGGCGGCGTCGTCCTTGAGCGTCTCGAAGGACTCGACTAACGCCCTCTGCTCCGCCGCCTTCTCCTCCGGGGTAGGCGCATCAGGGTCATCGGAAGACCATGAGATGTCGGAGTCGGCGTCCTCTACGGTTGCGGCGGCCGACACCCTGCACTGTTCCATCTCGACGTCGAACGCCGCATGGGCCGCCCGCTCCTCCTCTGCTTCCTCCTCCGCGAGAGCCAGGGGCCTCGCCGTCCCTGACTGGGTCGAGGAGGTCGTCGGTGCTATCGTCGTTGTCGAACTCCTCGTCGGAGCTCGAGGCCGGGGGAGGTGGAGTGGGAGGTGGAGGTGGAGGTGCGGCAGCCTGCCCGCGGCCGGCGCTGCTCATGTTGGCTCCGGTGGAGGCTAAGCGGCAGCGGCGCTACGGTGGAGTTTATGCGGTGGCTAGGGTTTAGTGGGGAGGAGATGAGATGCTCGCGCCCTTGTTTATATAGATCGGAGGCAGGGCGACGGCCGCGGCACGCGTGTCATCGCCGTTACGTCGTGCGTAGAGGTAGGCGACGGCCGCACACCAGCGAGGCATCGCCATTTACGCGGCCGCAGACTGCCGAAGCGACGCCTCGGCGCCGGTACTAGCGCCACTAAGAAGACGCATCGACGCTGGGTCACTGACAGGCGGGCTAGACGAAACGTCCACCAGACGCGAGCGGACACTTTGCGTCCGCGCAGCGTCCGTAGAGACGCATCCGAGGCGCATATTTGGGCCAGGTTTGCGTCGTCGCGGACGGTCCGGTCACTTTGCGTCGCCCCGCTCGAGGTGGTACGAGACACATTTTTCGACCTGGCGGACGCAAACGGTTGCTCAGCGTCCGTTTGCGTCGCCCCGTTGGAGATGCCCTTATAAACTGTGAGAGAGGGAGTAAGATAAATTATAAGAATATTATTAAATCCCTAGTGAAAACATTTAATAAGATTCTAGTAAAAAATAGGTCTTTTGCACCGGTTGGTAAGGCCTATATGCACCGGATGCCCAACCGGTGCAAAGGATCCGGTGCAAAAGCCCCCTCCCTTTAGCACTGGTTCAGTTGCGAACCAGTGCTAAAGGGTGCACCACGTGGCGGCTGTCGGGCGCCCGAGCGGGAGGACCTTTAGCACCGGTTCGTAATACGAACCGGTGCTAAAGGGTCTGCCGCGGCAGGAAAACGTTCCAAAACGCTGCGCGGTAGAACCCCGCTACCGTAAAAAAATTTCGAATTATTTTCTACTCCCTCTTTTTTTATTTTTTTTCCAAAATTTCTAATATTTTAGTTATTTCACAAGTTTAGTCTCTAACTACCCTTATCTCTAGTCTAATTAATTACTCGTGCTCAAATTTCCCGCTCAGTCACCCATCCTCCCACTACTCTAGCACTATCACGCTTAACTTCCAAGTGCTTCAAGCGCATGTATATGATACTAGTATCATATCAATCATATTAACATGTCGGTCGATATCATATTTCTTTATTTTTCGAATTTCAAATAATTCGTTTAATAAACAAAAGTAATGTTGTAATAATAATCTTGAATAAATAAATAAACATTAACTTTATAATTTGTATTATTTTTAATTATTTTCACTTTTTAATATTTTTTGCCAAACCTAAAACCTGAAAATTTGAAAATCTTATAATTTGCTAAAAGTAATAGTAATCTTTATGCATGATGAAATTATTAATTTTTATTTAAATGAAGTAAAAAAAAATATATAATCCTAAATTTCTAGAAAAAAACTAAAATCTTTGTGCTTTCATATTTTTATCTGGGATTGAGAATCGAAAAATTGGCTAACCGGGTAAACCCTGGTGAATTCGGATGTAACTTTTTACCATTTTTCAAACCTTTTTTGCAAAAAAAGTGAAAATTCAAATTTGTTAATTTTCCCTAATATTAGGTTGCATAACATACAAGAATTTGAAAAATTTTTATTTTTTGAATTTTCTATAATTTTTTTTCTATTTTACAGTGTTAAAAAAGGTGATCCATGGGGTGTGGAGGGGGGGGGGGGGGGGTGCGTGGGGAGCAGAAATACTGGTGCTAATGCCGCGGCTGGTCCCCTGGACGTCCAAACCGCACGAACCGGTGCTAATGACCCCTTTAGCACCGGTTCGTACCAAATCCGGTGCTAATGCTCTTTGGAGGAAAAAACCAAAGCCCTCTTTTCTACTAGTGAACAGAAATGTTCGGTATGATATAATACAAAAATATCTCCAAATTATGATATGATCGTGGAGCTAGGGCGTCCATCTCTATCAGTGCCTTGTTTGGCACGATTGGGTGCAAACCCTCAGGCCCTAATCAATCTTTGGTTGATATGGAAATGTCTAGGGTCCATAGAATATGCACGTACAATAGTTCATCACTATTACCGTCAATGATGTGTGCAATGCTGAGCAGCACATCGCCATATCCAGTGGGGCTATCATGTAAAAACCTCTGCAATGCTAAAATTTGGTCCAAAATGAAGTTATGTGCCCAAAATCTTGGTGCTGAGTGGAACATAAAATGGTTAAATGTGGCCCGCTTCACAAAGAGATTGGAGTTCGAAGAAAACACAAATACTCTAGAAATACGACTGCAAGAAAATCTCAAGACTCGTAAGCGGCTCGAGATCGACTCCTTTCAGCTTGACTACAAAGCGGTTCGAAAAGAAATGAGCTGAGTATGAGGTCTTCTAAATCTCGATTGGTAAACGAGCTAATCTCATGCTACACTAGGTCACTCGATTTTAGCTCCGTAGCTTCAAAAAATATAGGTACATGTATGATGGATTACCTTATATGTTACGAATGAGATTTGATTCCTATCTTTGTTGCCAAAGTTTAGTCAAAGTTTAGGGTTCAGAGCGAATAAGCCAAGCTTCTTTGAAGAAATTATATTTTGTTCTCTTGATTGGGACAATATTTATATTATAATGGTGTTTACGTGTTCTAATAAGATGGTAAAATTTCTTGCGACTATAGGAAAATATATTGTCATGCATATTAGCTCGAAGTACCTCGAATTTGACTCGCGATTGTTACAAGTCTAGTTTGAAACAACTTTTACGGATCAACTTTAACTGAGCTTAATCCGAAATCGCTCGAATTTTAATAAGAGTTGATTCTTTTTGATAGTTTAATATGAGCTGATTGGAGCCTAATATAGCTGGTTCGAGCGTCTCGTTTGCAACACTTTGAACATTCCAATTATGAAGCTAAAGGACTAATGATAAAAACTAACAAATCACTTGAGTTCCGTTAAAAACACCTCGAATGCTCTCAAATGCCTCTAGTTATGCCAGATCTAACGGTCTTCCCCCGCATGCCATCTTCCCACAATCGTCTAGTAACACCCTCTCTATTCCTAGCACGATTAACAACTCTTTATTCTTTGAAACAGAGATAGTACAAACCAAGTATGAACCACCATTTACAGCTTGATTTTTAACTCAACTCACACAAATTTGAATATGAGTTGATTCTCTTTGAGGGTTTAATATTAGCTGATTTTTTTTGAGAAGGGGAAACATAGATATGAGCTGATTGGAGCCTAATCTAACTCGCTAAGAGCCAGACTCCTTTGCAACACTATTTAGGACCTTCGGATTATCAGACTAAAAAACTAATGATAAAAACTAACAAATCACTTGAGTTCACCTTTAAAAATATCTGGAATGCTCTCAAATGCCTCTAATCACGCCAGATCCCACGGTCTTCTCCAACATGACATCTTCCCACAATCGTCAAGTACCATCCCCCTGATCCTAGCACGATTAAACTAAGAGAGTCACCTTCGCGACACCATCGTTCTGAGCTGTCTCCCACGTTTTGACAGTGAATCTGCCGGTGACAATGAACGATTGCGAGTTGGGGGGAAAATGCCGGTGGTTAGAGTAGAGATCATTCAAAGAGCTAGTATAGCCGATTAACTTCAATTCGCTTTTAATCCGCATGAATGCGCGAGTAATTGGGGACAGTTGTGCAGCGATGAGAGCGGGAGTCAGTGCGATTAAACCCCCGCTTCAATGCACTGTTTAGCTCGTTTGGATGATGAAGAAGAAGAAGGCGCTCTGCTCGATCGGCCAGATGCGGACGCTGTTCTGATTGCCATGGAGAATTAAGTCCGGGTCTCCGCCTAACAATGTTGCCAACTGGAGACGTTGTGACACTGGTATTCAGTAGTACCAGCAGTACTACGAGTACTGGCGGTACTTACGACTTCCAGGTACTGGTGCCGGCGTTATGTGCGAAACCAATTCGTCAAAGAAGGACGAGCCTCGTTTCGTTTGTATTGTTCACTTCAGTTTGCACTGAATAACTATGCTCAGAAGACTTCACAGCAAAATTTGAAGGAGTATCACATTCGAATTCATAACAATATTTGAAGGAGTATTGAATCAAGTAACTATGCAGCACGGTGTAGTACTACACAGCAGCCGAGTGCACTGAAGCACGGATGAGTGATCCTTAAAACCTCCTCCTAAAATTGTCAGCTACTGACCTCGCGATAATTATAAGTGTTGAATGCCGTATAGTGCCCAGAGAAAACAATTAAAGGGCTCATGAATCGCGGTTGTTGCGTAGCCAGGGTTATTACCCTAGGCCCGTCTGATGACCTGGTGCGGCCGGCCATGTAAATGGAGGTAGGGTGGCGGTGGTCAGTGTGCCACTTAACATGCTGACAACAGAGCCAAGTACTGCGTAGCTCTCGCTGGTTCCATAGCTGTCCTTGAGTACGGCCTACTTAAGGGAGCCAGCAATTGATTCCGTCTTCAACAACACACGTACGCAAAATAAGCGGGAGGTGCAAACCAGAATGCGGCTAGCAAAATGATTGTAATTTTATAAACTCAAATTTGTTTAGAATTCGGTGGAAGTTCTCGACGTCTGGGAAATATTTGGCAGATTGGATTACAGACCACACATCAGCTCGGTCAACTCCGTCACAACTACTGATCTGTGGGTAAACTAAGTGACGAAGGAGGTAAATAATCTGAGGCAGGCCGAACTCTTAAAAAATGATGCAAAGATTAAAACATTTATGAGATATTAGTGTTATATATAGGATTCTAACCCAATCACTTATAGAACAATACGAATAGAAACACAATGAATTTTATGTAGAATCTACAATCAGGCCAATAATGTTTTTTTTAGAACACATGCCAATAATGTTAGCTCAATGGCAAAGCTTTGCTATTTTTCTTTTGAAATTCTTCTAAAATCCTTCTAAAATTCTATTGATCAAACCTTTTGAATATCCCTCACTCAATGTGCAACTCGGTCTCGATGATCTTTGTTGCCCAAAAATCCCATTCAATTGTTGCCGTCTCTACAAGTAAAAGCAAAGCCAACTCAATGAGGTGATAATATAGTCGGAGGAAACGAGTTGTGCCTTTTAAATATCAAGAAGCTCTAATTTTTTCAATTATTTACGTATGAACAATAAATAGCTCAAAATTATGAGAAATACAGATTGGCTCTCGGGTGCCACACACCCCCATACTTGGAAAAATTTAAAAAATATAAACAAGAGGTTAAAAAAATCGAACTTTTTTGGAAATCAAAGATGATCAAATATTGTACTTGAAACAAAATATTTCCCTAGTAAATTACTTTTATTGTATCCTGGGTAAAAAAAAAACACGGAATACCCCATGATCACGTACTATTCACTTTATATTTGTCATAATTTTGTCTTTTCCCCTGGACACCATGGGAATCATTTCGTTTCCAAACATTTTTTTACGAGTACAAACTTGATCATCCTTGGTTTTCAGGAAGATTCATTTTTTGAACTTATTTAAATTACTACATTTTTTTGGGTGTATGGGGGTGTATGGCACCCGAGAGCCAAAAATCCGTTTCCTCAAAATTATTCACATTGAACCTTATAGTAAACCATGAACCTTGAACCTAAACCATAGACACAACTTTGAAGATATATACCCTTATCCCTCGCGCCGGCGACATTGTCGGTTCGCTCCGCCTCCGGTGGCCTTAAAACCTTGGAGGCATGGCGAACCATGACCCCTCGCCAACGGGAAGGTTCTTGTGTTTTGTTTAGGTTATTTTCAGTCTCGAGATGGCGAGGAGATGACTACATCTTAAAATCAGAATTATCGTTGCTTCTCGAAGGTGCGTCTAGCACCGGCGGAGGATGTGTGGAGTTGGAGTCCTAGTTGCGAGAGGAGTGAAGTGCGGGAGAAGGCGATATGGACTTGGGCCGGTTACTCTAGGAACGATGCCAACGGCGAAATGGGCCCTGATGCAACAACAAAAAACACGGACGGGGCCTTAACTGGGCCGGGTAACGAACGGACCCAACCAGTCCCGTCGTTGCCGAGCTCCATCCTCCCCGTTTGCCTGTGCCCTGTGGCCTACCCCGAGCAGCGCCGCCGCCCTCTCTCCGCTCTCCGCATCCGGCTCCTGTCGTCGGCGCGACTCGAGCTCAATCTTAGGGTTCTCCACCTCGCTCCATGGCGGACGAAACCAACCGAGCGGTAAGTCCCCAGAATCATCCCATCGGCCGGCTAGTTCGTGCTAGGTGTTCTTGGCTGATCTCCGTGTGCTAGCTTCTAACCTTCTTTGCGGCGGGGCCAGGCTTTCGTGGAGCTGCAGGCCCGGTTGATCGAGACCACCGGGAAGATCAAGCAGGTAAAGTCCCTACTCCACCTTCGTCTTGTTGTTCTACCTAGCCCGATTAGTTAGTTCCTTCGTGGTCATGACTCATGATGCGTGCAGTAGCGAGTAAACGTGTCGCATCCTCTGTGCAAAGATTTCTCGGGCCCCTGCTTCAACCTATGTTTCTGCTGGATGTTCGGACTGCATTGCTGCCTATCGCTAGATTGTGGTTCTACTAACGATGTTTGAACTTTGATATTATTGAGTCGAATCTTCAACTTTCTAAGTAGCACTCACTTTTTTCAATTTCCAGCCCCCTAGCAATTGTTCAACTTGCTCTGATTTTATTGAGCTGACTCCTCAGTCTGCTAGCTGACACTCACTGTATTAGCCAACATGGGAAACCGTTCATAATTTTATCAGATGTTTTCATCTTGCAATAAAACTACTAGAAGCAATTGCTTTTCTCAAGTATTGTTTCATGCAAATTTGGGCGCCTACGCTCTGGATAATGTATACGAGCTGAAGACAACACTCACCACACATCAGAACTGATAAGTTTTTTTTTTTGGGTGAAAATGATTATTGTCTGGAAAGTGTTTGATAATTTAGGTTTGCATACATATATCGTAGTTCCGTAAATGCATAATTACAACTTACATCGGGTCCATAGTTCCATACCTACATTATATTTAGTTGGCAGTATAGGTTGATTTGTTTTGTTGCAAAGATAGCTGTTAAAAATGATCATTGTGGAGAGAAAAAATGGAAAATTTCCATGTTCTTTTAAGATGGAAGATAAATAGTTGCTTACTTTAGATTCTACTGGACTGGACGACATCAAATATCTGATGCTTTTGATTACAAATCCTTTAGCTGGTTTGTGTTCCTAAACCCCCCCCCCCCCACCCCCCACACCAGCACCAAGATTAGTTGAGAGTCTTCTTAACTAATGAAATGAAAATAAGTATTCATGCTTTCTGACACAGAATCCAGAATGCGATGGTCCTTTCCATTGCGATAAATTAAAGCGAAAAAGTGAAAATTCAGACTAGGCAAAACACCTCAAAATGTTCAAAAAAGAGGTAATGATGGTTAGCAATAATCAGTTTCCTCTCATCTAGTTTACACGTTGCATTCTTCGCTATACTACTGGAGCACTGCATCTCTTCGTGCAGTAGATTGTATGTCACCACATTACTTGACAAGACTAGAGGAGAACCGAAGTTGCAAAATAGATTAGTCATGGAATGCGAGATCATCCTTTCGTTCCTTACTGATATAAAAATTATGTGATACTTTTCTGTGTCTAGTACTCTAGTTCCTGTTGCTGCGGCGATTCTCTTTTCTATTTAGGGCTTGTTTGATCCAAAGGAGTCCTATAGGAATTTTGTAGGTTTTGCATCCTTAGGAGTTTTTCCTATGTGCATTGTTTGATTCGTAGGATTGAACCCTTGGAATGCATAGGGTTTTTCCTATATGATTGCACTATACTATGTTTTGGAGGAAAATTTCCATCCACTCAAACCTCAATGTTACAATACCTTTGTTTTTCCTGTGAATCAAACGCTACATAACAAAATCCCGTAGGTTCCAAATCCTGCGATTTTCCTATTCATGTGTTCTAAGAATCCTCTTTCTTACCTCAAAACATCGGAGGAATAAGAAATTATCACTATTTAGATTGCTGAAATATAATATGGCCATTATATACACACATAACTTTATCAGTCATGTGCTGGTCTTTGTACAACATGGGCATGTCGTAAATAAGGATAAATGTAAATTTTATTATACTTATTTTGTTTGGATTCTAGGGAGTTGATCGCTATTTAGATTACTGAAACAGTTTTTGAGTTGTTTGCTGCTGGTAAGATTTTGATGCTATTATGGTTGTACTACAAGTGTGCACAACATAAATGATTCTCTAGCCTATACATAGGTGCCTAAAATTTCCTAATACAATATTTATTGTAACAATTCTCTTGTTTCATCAGCTACAAACCCAGATGCGTACTAAAGAGAGTGAAAAGAAACGTGCGTACCTTACACTGGAGGAACTTCGCCAATTGCCAGATGATACAAACACCTACAAGACCATCGGTAAGACAGATTTGTTTTTTTTTTTTTGACATATGTTAAGCACCAACGCCTTCTTTGCCAAGATGTGTCTAAAACTGTCCTTGCATATGTGTAGTGGAGAAAATATCTGATGGTTACCAAGCTATAGTGAAAACTCCGTGGAATCCATATTTAGAAGTTTGAAAATTTCTGAAAAAAAGAACAGTCTGTGAGAAGGGTGATATTCTAATATCTATAGACATGGGAAGTTGCAAGTTCAAACTCATATTTATTTGGGAGGTATGTAAAACAAATTCACCATTCTTAGTGGATTTTTATCTTCATTCTCCACCACCCAAGAATGTTCTGTCATTATAAAGAACTCTCTATGAGCTAGTATGTTATTTTCATGTCAGCATGAGATGCTAAATAAGCAATTTTCCATAGAAGTGGATTTTTGTAACTGCATGAGGTAAGCTGCAATAACGAATGAAAGTAACAGGAGATTCATTTTCCACTCTAGTTTATGGTGATACATTACTTTGAGAGGCCACAAAACATGGGCTGAAATCACCAAGAGTTTAAAACAGCAGTGGTACAAGTTTTATACAAGCTTTCGGGATAAGATGTGAGGGGGTTTGGGAGAGAGCATGGGCCTAGGTTTTTGGGTGTGAGATTGTGAAGGTAGCTGGTGGCATGCAGAATGTTTTGGATCGGGAAAGTAACTAAACGCGGGATGAACATGGGTTATTAGATGCGGGTAGTATGACGGTGCGGATGTTTGGGATCAACCACAACTTGTGCTTTTTTATGTTAGTGAAGATTTGTATACTAGTTTTACATAGCCAGTGTGTTTAACAGACATTCCAATTCGATGTCTGAATTTTGTTTGTTCGTCTTCTTTTCCGCACATTTTGTTAACTTCATTGTTACACATTGACTGATGCAATCATCAAATTTCGTGT
The DNA here is from genome assembly GCF_022539505.1 of Lolium rigidum. Classification (NCBI taxonomy): domain Eukaryota; kingdom Viridiplantae; phylum Streptophyta; class Magnoliopsida; order Poales; family Poaceae; genus Lolium; species Lolium rigidum. Next base: position 78,388,229 of record NC_061513.1, read on the forward strand.
CAACTATATACATTGCTTTTTGTTGGTTTTGATGGCTTCATTGTTTGCAGGCAAAGTGTAAGTAAATCAGGAAGACCAGCTTTTATACCATGAGGCCAATTTACTGCTCATGTAAGGTATGCTTGTAGTATGGTTCTTTTTTTCATATCAATTTCCTTTTAGGTTTATTTTGGAGCCAAGATCACTTCTGGCGAATGAGCAAGAGCAAAAGTTAAACGACAGCGAGACTGCAATATCGTCGATGCAGGTATGCTCGAGATTCTGGCTGTTGTTAACTGGACGCGTCAAAATTACGGTAAAGATTGGACTCCTCACTCACATCGGTTTTATCGTATGAGCAGACCTCCAAGGAATATCTTGAGAAGCAGTTGGGAGAATTGGAGAACAACATTAGAGAGCTACTTCAGCAGGACCCTGTGCTAGCACGCCAAATTCTCTCGATGACTGTCCAGTGAAAGGTTGTTGTTTCTCAATCTATTTCTAGATCGGATGTGATATCACTCAACATTAACAGCTCTTGAGATGAGCTTTAATGTAACTGGATTTATGTTTTGGCTAAAGCTACACACTTACCATCCAGCATTATATTGTGAAAATTATGAATTCTGGCCTGAACAATCTTTGATTTAAGTCGAACCATGTTGAATTGGCATTCATGTGTATTGAGTCAATGCATTTCTTTTTAGATATAGTCAGTGTTTTGATATGGAAACAAAGTATGAGCCGTTTCCTTTCCACCTTACCTGTTGACCATACTTAACTATCAGGCTAATTCATTTTCCAGTGTGTGTTCATACTGCATAAACACTATGGTAATGCCCAATCCAAATGATGGAGCGTAATGTATTTTCTGCTGCAACGGTTAGCAATATCCTGCATTACATTTTTTAGGACAATTTGCCACTAATTAAGTTTTATTGCATGGATAATTTATTTACATATATCCATCGTAAGGTGCCAGCTGTGCCTCTTTTTTTCGATAAAGGGAATATATTAATATCAAAAGATACAAATTACACCCAGCCTCTGCCACAACGCACCACCTAATGGCACTACGGATGCACTCTCCAAAATCGACGCCTCCAAGAAGGGAACGGTGCTCTAACACCGTCGTCGCCCGATCAAAGATCTTAGGTTTTTACCCTGAAGATAGTTCCCGCTCTCAAAACAATGCCTCCAACAAGGGCCAGGCCTCGGGTTTTCACCCTGAAAGGTAGGACTCTGAACTTCATCTGTGTTGTCGCCCCCACTTTCATACTGCTGCTGTGAAGCCCGGAACACCAAGCAAGTCTCTCAACAGCGCGGAGACTTGAACCTCCCTTAGCTAGTCCTCCTCTCCGGCCTTCATGAAATTCTCTTCTTCCGACTTTCATCATGGATCCATAGTCACTTGATGTCAACACAGAAAGAGAGCTTGGCGCCGCTCCCTCCAGAACCAATCGGTCGGAATAAAAGCATGGGTGCGCACGACCGAATACCACCGATCCAGCAAACTCTAGACAAAAAGCAATGTTACATTCGCCGGGGGAGCCTTCCGGAACTCAACACACCGGCCAGATCGATCACGAGTCCAGGCCTCCGGTAGGTCTTCCTCTTCACGCAAGAGAGGCCCTAGGACCGCCGCCTTTATTCAGGTCGGACCCCCACGTCGGCGACCATCCCGGGCTGGCCACTCCAACCCTCCACCGGCGACACCGTCGCTGGCTTCCATGCTTCTCCATCTCGCCGCCGGAACGCGGTGATAGATCGATAGATCCACCACCACCAACCGCAGGCGACCCTCTCCGGCGAAGAAGAGGGCCACCTCCACCGTCGAACCCAAGGCTGCTGCCCCGGGCGACCTCGTGTCGCGGAAGAAGCCCGAGATCGCCTCCACTCACCGACGAGAGGGAGGGGGAATGGCGCAGACCAAGGGCCTGGCCGCCGCCCACCACCAGCCCCTGCCAGTGTGCTGCGGGGGAGAGCCTACGGGAGGAGGGGGTCCGCAGCGCAGAGCCGCCGCCGCCCATCCATCCGCGCCGGCCGATCCGCCGTATGCGTCAAGGAGGAGAGATCCCGTCCGCCGCCCCCCACGTCGGCGAGGAAAGGCTATGAAGGTAATAACATAGAGTAGTAACATGTGCATATTACTACTCTATGTTACTTCTCACTATGACTAGTCTTAGGCCAGCCCGGTGGTAGTTTGGTAGTAGTGGGCTCGGCTATAGGTTTTGGCATGTCACTTACGTAGTCCATGGTCTCCGGTTGTACGTACATAACTAGTGGTATCGCCCTTTTATTTGGAGAAGTCGATTGATCTAGACTTGTGTATGAATGGATGCACGCATGCACATCATTGTAACGTTTCAAGCTAGAGTTTTAAAATTTATGCAAAATGGATTTAAAAAAATCAACCAGCGGAAACTAAGTAACATGAAAAGCGGAAATGCATCATCGCGAAAGTCGGTTATTGCACCACCATCCACGCGGGTTGAATAAATCTCGTGCTACTTTTCTTTTTCAAATGGTTACAACTAATCAGGTGATGTTCAATTGCGAGCCAGCCTCCCCCCATTGGCACCGGAGGGGTCTGAGACAGGGCGATCCCTTGTCGCCATCGCTGTTTGTTCTGATGATGAACTCGCTTAATAGGGTGCTAGCCAAGGCCACTGAGCTGGGTATGCTGCGGTGGTTGGCGCGGCGAGACTTAGTGACGTCAGTATCGTTATACGCGGATGATGTGGTGATCTTCTACCACCCAGATGAGACGGAGTTGTGTGCTGTCCGTGGCACCCTAGAGCTCTTTGGGCAAGCCTCCGGCTTACGCACCAACTTCGCCAAATGCTCGGTATCCCCCATTGCCTATTCAGACGAGGAGGCCGTGGGTGCTGCTGAACACATGGAGTGCCAACTAGCGCTATTTCTAGTGAAGTACCTTGGTATCCCACTGTCCACCAGGCGGCAGACGGCTGCGTCATTCCAGCCCCTGGTGGATAGACTAACTGACAAACTCCCGACATGGCAAGTATCTATGATGTCGTGGGCGGGACATTTGGCGCTGATCCGCGTAGTGCTTGCGGAGATTCCGCTACACCAGGTGATGGTGCTAAGCTTGAACAAGAGGACGCTTAAACATGTCAACAAGATCTTGTGAGGGTTCCTCTGGCCGGCAGGGCAGAGGCCAACGGCGGTCATTGTCATGTCAACTGGTCTAGGGTGTGCCGGCCGCTAAGTCTTGGAGGAATAGGGATCCCCGATCTCGCACGGATGGCAATCGGCCTCAGGGTGCGTTGGCTGTGGAGGATGCGCACTGACCCCTTGCAACCTTGGCGCGGGTTCCACATGCAGTTCTCGAAGGCGGAGTTAGATATCTTCACGGCCTCCACTTCGATGGTGGTTGGCAATGGGGAATCCGCCCTCTTCTGGGAGGACAGATGGATGGATGTCAGATCCATAAAGGAGATGGCGCTGGAGGTCTACGTGCTGGTACCTAAACGCCGCAGGAAGGCACGTACAGTCCGCGAGGCGCTGCTAGACCGCACCTGGATACCTAATATAGCTGGCGCGCCAAGCGCCCTGGCACTCTAGCAGTACATGCAGTTATGGGGTAGGCTTAGAGGGATCCAGCTTTCGATGGATCAGGATAGGATGATCTGGAGATGGACGACGGGCGGCCAGTACACCTCTCATTCTAGCTATGACGCCCTCTTCCAGGGGGCAATCACCTCAGCATCTTGGGAGCTGAACTGGAGATCCTCGGCGCCACCAAGGGTGAAGTGCTTTATCTGGCTGGCCTGCCTTGACATGTGTTGGACAGGTGAGAGGCTAGCGCAACGAGGCTTACGGCATGCGCCCAGATGCCCGCTTTGTGACCAGTCTAAGGAGAACATGGCACACCTACTCACTGGATGCTCCTTCTCCAGGACGGTTTGGTACGAGGTCCTCTTGTGGATCCGATCCACCTCAGGGCCTCCTACATCGGAGGGTGACTTCGCGGAGTGGTGGTCGCTGGTGGTACGGACCGCCCCTCGCCAACTACGCAAAGGTACTTCGTCGATGATGTTTACGGCATGGTGGATTTGGAAACATCAGAATGCTGTGGTCTTCGACAACGCACAACCTTCGGTGCCATCCTTATTCAACGGCATCAAGGCCGAGGCGGGGCAATGGGCGGACGCGGGAGCCCGGGGTGTCCACCAACTACTCCCCTAGACTAGGGTTTCTCTCTTCCTGGATCGAGTTGTAGTGCAGGGTGTCTGTCCTATAGGGGGCATGTATATATAACCTTCTTATCTATCAATGCATCAAAATGCAAGGCTTTTGCGTTTTCGCGGAAAAAAAATTCCGACCACTTTACCCTGTATTTGCACCCAAATTTCATGGACACTCGTTTCTTTTCATGGCTGAAGATATGACCATGTACGGATCTAATCCGTAGTCACGAGGATAGGGAAAGGAGTAGCTTTAGGGGGTGTTTGGTTAGGCTTATTGCTGACTTTTGGCTTTTGGCTTATAAGCCACAAAAGCACCTAAAATAGGAAGTGTTTTTGATTTTAGCCTTTGGCTTATGTTATCATGTATCTAGTAAAAAGCCAAAGTTAAACTTCTGTGGCTTCTAAGCCAAAATCTAAAAGTTAGAAATAAGCCCAACCAAACAACGTCTTGCTAAAAATAAAATCATTGCAACTGTTCCATATTGCCAAATTAAAGCAAAATTTCCTACACAAATTTGAGCTTTTGATTTTGTGTTCACCCCTTTCAACCAATTCCCGAACAAACTCGTGATGTTAGCTGGAAGGGTAAAAATAGAAGCCACAAGAATAGTAGCCAAACAAGACGAGCAAGATGGCATGATATGAAAAGATGTTGAACTGTTTCATCTGCATTCAACGAGACTTCCTTTCCCCCCGCTTCGCCCTCCTCTGGCGACCAGGGGGGAACCCTAGCCGCCGCCGCACCTAGGTCCCCACCCCCTCTCTCCCCTGCCTCGCCGCCGCCGGAGGGGGGCCGGCAAAGCCGCGCGCTCCCCGGGGAAGGTGGCGACGAGGCGGTTTCTTCCCTCCCGCGTCCCTGGTGAGAGGGAGCTCACTCGGGCGCGGCGACGGCGGCGGGCGCGGCGACGGTCGGCGGGCACGGCGGCGAAGGGCGACGGGCGCGGCTGGCTGCGGGCGGCGCTTGGTGGCCGTGCGGAATCGTGGCGCTGCTGATGGTGCCGGCGGGCAGGGCGGGCCATCCGGGCCCGATCTTGGCCGCGATGGGCGGCGCGGCGGCGTGGTGCTGGGCATGTGCGACGGCTGGGATGGCAGCGTGGGCGGAGGAGCCAGCCGGAGGCCATTGCGGCGGTGCTGGTTCTGGTGGCTGCGGCGATGGGCGGGCCCCGATCTGGGCCTGTCGGGCCAGTTTGGCTGTGCGGTGGCGGCTTCAGATGGTGCGGGGTGTTCACGTCTGCGGACTTCGGCGGTCGTCCTCGAGCCCCGTGTCGGTGTTGTCGGCGTCCCCTCTATGTGGCGTTCCGGCGGCGCCCACGGTGTTCTTCGGCGGTTCTCCGTTGGCTTCGGGATGTGCTTCCCTCTGCGCGTCGGCGACTTCGGGTTGGTCAGGAGGTTGCTCAGCGGTTGGAGATGGTGGTTTGTGCCGGTCCTTGTTGGCGGGCGCGAGGTCTTGGAACACTTCACTGGGCGAAAGCTCTGTCTTGGCGGCTGGCCAGGACCGACGACGGTGACGCCTGTGGGCGCCGCATACTTCTTGAAGGCGTCGTCGAAGCGGGTGTTTCGTGTTCTCCGCTCGGGTTCTCCGGGGGAAACCCTAGATCCCTCGCGGGATCGGGCGTGGGCGGCGCTCTTGCGTCGTTTTGCCTCTTGGGGCCTCGCTTTGGATGTCCATCGGGCAAAGGGACTTGTGGAGTGTTTTGGTGGTTTTTCGGCGGAGGCGGGTTCGTCTTCGGCCAGGCGGGGCTGTTAGAGATAGAGTTGTGTCTTGTTAAACACGGAAGATAGAGTCCGTGATTCTCTCCCTCTCCTCATTGTAATCTCTCATGTAACTCTTCTATATAATGCAATACATCAGGAGGGCTCGGACCATCCGAGTAGACCTAAATCTACCTGATCTTACATGGTATCAGGCCGGCTCTTCCGCCGACAAAACTGATCGCCTAACCTCCGTTCCCCTCGTCGCCGTCACCCTCCCGTCTGGCCATGGCGTCTTCATCTGCAGCGCCGATCAATCTCGGCCAGCCACCATCCGACAAACTTACTCGGGCGAATTACTCAGGGTGGCGTGCCCAGGTTCTGCCCCCAATCCGCGGCGCGTGCTTGTTTGGTCTTCTCGACGGAACCGACGCCGCGCCGCCGGAGAAAATTGAGGTGCCACCTGCAAATAAAGATAAAGAGCAAACCCCTACTACTGCGCCGAACCCAGCCTATGACGCGTGGATCTCGCGCGATCAGATCGTTTTGGGCTATCTCCTTCAGTCGATCGGGCCAGAGGTCCTTCCTCATGTCCAGCGCATCGAGTCTGCCACCGGTGTCTGGAAAGCCGTGGAGGAGATGTTCGCGTCGCAATGCCAGACCAAGGTCACGAACCTCCGGATTCAACTGGCGAATACAAAGAAGTTGCAGATGTCCACCTCTGCCTATCTCACCAAGATGCAAAGTATCATCGACGAACTAGCTGCGGCCGGCGAGATAATTCCGGTGCGGGAGCATGTCTCCTTCATCCTTGCCGGCCTTGGATCGCCATACAATGAGCTCGTCGCCGCCCTTGGAGCTATACCGACGCCCCCTACCCTGGCCTCTCTCTACGCTCAGCTTCATGCGTATGATCATCGTCAGGAGATTCTTGGAGGCGGCCCTGCGACGGAGTTTGAAACCTCCGCGAACATCGCTCAGCGCCACGGACGTGGCCGCTCTTATGACCGCGCACGCGGTGACCGCGGTCACCGCGGTGATCGCGGCGATTACACTGACCGGCGTGACACTCGACGCGACGACCGTCGCGACGATCGCCGGGATGATCGCCCGCCTCGCCAGGGACGAGGAGGAGGGCGTGCACCTCCTGGTGGAGGACGTGGCCGTGGACGAGGCCGGCGTCGCACGACGCCTTGGGTTGATGTTACCTGCCAGATCTGCGGCAAGGAAGGCCACCCGGCTCGTGATTGTTGGTGGCGATTCCAGGACGATGATGATGACTCTGATGACAAGGAGGCCCATGCTGCCTCGTATGGTGTTGACACGAACTGGTACCAGGACAGCGGCGCCACTCATCACATCACCGGGGAGCTCCACAACATGACTGTCCGTGACAAGTACCGCGGCAATGTCAGAGTCAACACAGCAGGAGGTCATGGTATGATTATTTCACATGTTGGTCATTCCACTGTTCGTACCCCTGCACATAATTTTCGCCTTACTAATGTTCTTCATGTTCCACATGCATCTAAAAATCTTCTCTCCGTACACAAATTCACATATGATAATCGTGTCTTCATTGAGTTTCATCCGTTCTTCTTTTTGATCAAGGACCAGGTCACGAGGAGAGTTCTTCATAGAGGAAGATGCGTTGGGGGGCTTTATCCACTCATATCTTCGTTGGTTTCTTCATCACAGTCTCCCAAGCATGCATGTGTTGCCGCCAAGCCATCTCAAGCAAGGTGGCATAGTCGTCTAGGTCATCCATCGCCAGTCATTGTTAGACAAATCATTAGCAAAAATAAACTTCTCTTTAAGAGATTCTAGCCTATAGTCAGTGTGTGATTCATGTCAGCGTGCTAAAAGTCATCAGCTTCCATACCCTATATCTACCAGTGCTTCCACTGCTCCTCTTCAGTTAATCTTTTCTGATGTATGGGGTCCTGCTCCTACTTCTGTAGGTCGTCATGATTACTATGTAAGCTTTATTGATGATTATAGCAAGTTTACTTGGATTTATTTGCTCAAAAGAAAGTCTGATGCTTATTCTACTTTTGTCAATTTCCAAAAACTGGTTGAACGCAAGCTTAATACTAAGATCCTTACTGTTCAGTCAGATTGGGGAGGTGAGTATGAGAAATTAAACTCACTTTTCCAGTCACAGGGAATATCTCATCATGTTTCCTGTCCTCATGCCCATCAACAAAATGGGGCGGCTGAACGAAAACATCGACACATTGTAGAAGTTGGTCTAGCTCTGCTTTCTCATGCACACATGCCCTTGAAATTTTGGGATGAAACCTTCTTAACTGCCACGTATCTCATCAACATGCTCCCTAGTAGAGTCATCAACAATGATACTCCTGTGCATCATCTTTTAGGAACAAAACCATCTTACAGTTCCCTTCGTGTTTTTGGGTGTGCATGTTGGCCCAACCTTCGCCCTTACAATAAACGCAAACTTGCTTTTCGCTCTACACAATGTGTCTTTCTGGGTTATAGTCCTCGTCACAAAGGGGTCAAATGTCTTGAGGTATCTACTGGTCGTGTCTATATTTCTCGAGATGTTGTCTTTGATGAAGATGTGTTTCCTTTCAAAAATCTACATCCTAATGCCGGAGCCTTGCTTCGCAAAGAAATTTTGTTACTTGATCCATCTCTTCATAATTTTGTGTCAGGGGACGACCAGTATCATGATCATCATGTTGATAATAGTCTTGCTACTAATCCTGCTGTAAGTGCCCCTCTTGTTGTTTCCCAGGATACTCCAGCGGTTCAGCCAGTTGAAGGGCAAAATTTGGCTGAAAATGATGCTCACATAAGCCAAAACAGCTCACATGAAATAATGGAGGAAGAGGACAGCAGCACAGGACACGAGGTGGATTCCCTGCCATCGTCCACCTCGGGATCGTCGGGATCCCCCTCGGGATCCAACAGATCCGCCTCGGATCACGCCCCGCCCACTCACGCGCGACGTGCACGCTCGCCTGGTGCGCCTGACGCCGCACATGCGCCTGGCCGGTCCCCTGCCTCTTCAGGATCTTCTGCGCCCTCGTCTGCGCACACGCGGTCGCCTGCTGCACCCACACCGTCGCCCACAGGATCTCCTGTGCCGCCCTCGTCCAGCTCTGCTGCAGATGCTCCCGGATCTGCTACATCTGCCCCCTCCGTGCCCCAGCCCGTGCCTCCCTCGCCCCCGGCTACTCGTGCATCTCGGGGCATTCGCAAACCAAAACAGTACACTGATGGTACTGTACGCTGGGGTATGTCTGCAGCTGCTGATGAACCAACGAGTTTGCCTCTAGCTCTGCAAGATGACAATTGGAAAGCTGCCATGGATGAGGAGATTGATGCTCTTGCCAAAAATAAAACTTGGCATCTTGTTCCGGCACATCGAGGTAAAAACATTGTTGATTGTCGTTGGATCTATAAATTGAAGCGCAAAGCAGATGGTTCTATTGACCGATACAAGGCACGTCTAGTTGCCAAAGGCTTCAAACAGCGATATGGCATTGATTATGAGGACACATTCAGTCCAGTGGTCAAGATAGCTACAGTGCGTCTTGTCTTGGCTATTTCAGTATCCAGGGGATGGAGTTTGCGACAGTTGGATGTCAAGAACGCGTTTCTACATGGTGTTCTGGAAGAGGAAGTTTACATGCGCCAACCACCTGGCTATGAAGATCCCAGGTACAAGAATTATGTCTGTAAATTGGACAAAGCACTTTATGGCTTGAAACAGGCTCCTCGTGCATGGTACTCTCGTTTGAGTTCCCAATTGGTCAAATATGGTTTTGTTGCCTCCAAATCCGACACCTCCTTATTCATTTATCGGCACAACAAAGTTAAAATGTTCAAGCTTATATATGTTGATGATATTATAGTGGCCAGTTCGTCTCCAGCTGCCACTGATGCCTTGCTGAAGGTTCTTGGTAAAGCATTTGCTCTTAAGGATCTGGGTGATCTTCATTATTTCTTGGGTCTTGAAGTTCACAAAGTACATGATGGCATTGTTCTTAATCAGGCCAAATATGCTCAAGATGTTCTGGCTCGGGTTGGCATGACTCATTGTTCTGGCTCGCCTACCCCTCTCTCGTCTTCTGAGAAGATCACTGCACGGGAGGGAGATATGCTAGGTCCTGAAGACAGCACCAGGTATAGGAGTATGGTCGGTGCATTGCAGTATCTTACTCTCACAAGACCTGATATTTGCTATGCTGTCAACAAAGTCTGTCAATATTTGCATGCTCCTACTACTGTCCATTGGACAGCTGCAAAGCGAATTTTGAGATATGTGAAGCATACCATGAGTTTTGGGTTGACCTTTCTCAAGTCGCACTCAACATTATTGAGTGCCTTCTCTGATGCTGACTGGGCTGGCTGTGTAGATGATCGTAGGTCCACTGGTGGTTTTGCTGTGTTTTTTGGACCAAACCTTATTTCCTGGAGTGCCAAGAAACAAGATACTGTCTCAAGATCAAGTACTGAAGCAGAGTATAAGTCAGTAGTTAATGCTACAGCTGAAGTCATTTGGGTACAGTCTTTACTTAAGGAACTTGGAGTTCAGTTGAAGCAACCACCGTGTTTGTGGTGTGATAACCTAGGAGCGACATACTTGTCAGCAAACCCAGTCTTTCATGCTAGAGCCAAGCACATTGAGATAGACTTTCACTTTCTCAGAGAACGAGTGTTCAAGAAGCAATTGGAGATTCGGTTTATTCCTTCCAAGGATCAAGTTGCTGATGGTTTTACAAAACCACTACCTGTGAGGAATTTTGAGGAGTTTAGATTTAATCTCAACTTGAGAAAGTTGTGATTAAGGGAGGGTGTTAGAGATAGAGTTGTGTCTTGTTAAACACGGAAGATAGAGTCCGTGATTCTCTCCCTCTCCTCATTGTAATCTCTCATCTAACTCTTCTATATAATGCAATACATCAGGAGGGCTCGGACCATCCGAGTAGACCTAAATCTACCTGATCTTACAGGGCGCGGCCTCGGGTCCGGTGTGGTAGTTGGAGCGGTGGCTCCGGTCTTTCGCCTCCGCCTGTTGCGTTGAGGTGTGGTGTCGACCTGGCCGGTCGTCGACCCGTGTGGAGCGCAGCCTCGGGGCTGGCGTGTGCTGTTGTGTTGTAATGGCATGAAATGTGGTAATGTTTAGGCTGTTTTTGACTGTCCCCAATGTTAGCAGGAGCGATGGTATGAAATGTGGTGATGTTTTGCTATCCCTACGGGGTAAACATAGTATTTTGTGTACCTCCAGCTCCAGCCGTCCAGTTCTAATTAACCAAATGAGCTTTTAATGGGGCATGAGAGAAAAAGACTTTTTGAAATTTAAAGCTCTACCTGTTTCGTCTCTGACTATCACTATATATCGCTTTACAAAAACTGTTTCTGTGTGATGATCGTATCGTATAAGACTATAAGGTCTTGTTCTCGTCTGCTAGCCTGCACATTCAACCATCACGCTCCCGCCATTCCGCCCATGGATCAGTTCACGTTTCCATACTTCGGTTTCGGCTTATGCTTCTTCTTGGCTCTCCTCCTCTATGCGGTCCTACGCGCCGTTTGTGGAAGCGGCACCAAGCATCGTCGCCTGAGGCTGCCTCCCGGCCCGTGGCAGCTTCCGGTCATCGGCAGCCTGCACCACCTGCTGTGGGGGCTCCCGCACCGCACTATTCGCGATCTCTCCCTCCGCCACGGCCCGCTGATGCTGCTCCGGGTGTGCGAGCGCGTGGCCATCGTCGTCTCCTCCGCCGAGGCCGTGAGGGAGATCTACAAGGGCAACGAGGCCCTCTTCTCGGAGCGCCTAAGCAGCCCGGGAATCGACGAACTCTCCAGGCATGGCCAGGGGATCATATTCGCGCCATACGGCGACCACTGGCGCCTGCTTCGCCGGATCCTCATGACAGAGCTGCTCAGCGCACGGCGCATTGAGGCATTTCAACGCATCCGTGAGGAGGAGGCGGCCCGCCTCGTATCCTCCGTTCAGGCGAAGTCATCGTCGTCTGGTGGCGGACTCGTGAACGTGGGCGAGCTGCTCGACGAGTTCATGACAGACTCGGCCGTGCGCGCCATCTTCGGTGAAAGGCTACCGGACAGAGCCGGGTTCATGAAGATCGTCAAGCAAGGAGTGAGCCTGGCGTCGCTGTTCGACCTCAGGGACCTCTTCCCTTCGTCGCGGCTCGTGCGGCTTCTACCACGCGGCAGCAGGAAGGCGGAGCGGCACCGTCAAGAGATGTTCAAGCTCATGGATAACATCCTCAAAACTCACCAGGAGAGGAGGGCGTCCACAGATGGAGACGATGAACATGACCTGGTCGACGTGTTGTTGAGGATCCAGAAAGAAGGCGACATCCGAGTTTCCCTTACCGACGGAATCATAAGGGCAGTGCTGATAGTAAGATCCCTATGTCTCTGAAACTCGAACCTTTTCCGCTGATTACGCACCATCACATCGTACCACACCTTTACTCCGAAACCAAAAGAAGAACGTCCAAGCCGAATAGTTTGTCAAACTTTACATGGTGTGATTTTGACTATATTTTGGCATAGAGGAAATATGTATAAGAAGAAAAACAGAAAAAATGACCATATTAGTTACACCTTATTTTATTTATGTTCATGAATTATTTCCCCAGGATATCTTCGGTGCAGCACTCGACACCACATCAACTACTCTGCAATGGGCGATGGCCGAACTGGTGGCAAACCCAATTGTGATGCACAAGGTGAAATTAGAGACACGACGTGTTCTCGCAGGTCAAGCCACAATACAAGAGTCCAAGCTAAAGGACATGCACTACCTCAGGGCAACAATCAAGGAGACGTTGCGGCTGCACCCTCCTGCCCCGTTCTTTCCTAGATTGTGCCTGCAAGATTACAAGATTCATGGATATGACGTGCCACGAGGGGCAATTGTACTCACTAATATATGGGCGATCTCTAGGGACCCGAAATACTGGGATGAGCCAGAGATGTTCAGGCCGGGGAGGTTCGAAGGCAACAACGATGTCGATTTTAGAGGTATGGATTTTGAGTTCACTCCGTTTGGGGTTGGGAGGAGGATATGTCCGGGTATAGGATTTGCCCATGCAAGTATTGAGATAGCTCTGGCTAGCCTTCTTTACCATTTTGATTGGGATCTGCCCAAAGGAGTTGAACCAGGAAAAATGGACATGACAGAGGTGTTTGGAGTCACTCTTAGCAGGAAGGCCAACCTATTTCTGCATCCAATTCCTTATGTTCCTTTGTAGATGCACCTCTAGATGAATAAGATGTGTTAAATCACATGCTCTTAAAACATATACATGCGACTTATATATGTATACATTAAGCATCAATATGTAACCTATATCACTATATTGTGTGCTTCCACCGAATACGGTTCAATATATGTATATCCTATATAGAACATATTCATACAACATTCGGGTTAATTACTCCCACATGTATTATTTCACACCATCTAGATAGTATTGGTCATACCGAACAGTATATACATCTAGTATGAAGTACAGAAGAATATTTTAGTAGTATATATACTACGTTGTAGGTAGTATGTACACGGTTTTTACCTTTACATGCACTATTTCATTACGTATAAATATGCATGTATTTCAGATATATAGTGGTTCTGCCGGACGTTGCAGCCGTCCGTTTTTAGCTTTGGTCCGCTCGTTGGGTGTTGTTTTTACCCAACGAGACACATAGAGACGTTTAAGATAGGTTTGGTCTCCCCGTTGGACATGGCCTCCAAATCACGCCCACGCGTCCGGATGGGTCAAACTAGATAGAAACGCGGCCCAACGCGCGGACCTATTCCTAAAACGGATGGCCGCGATGTTCGAGACGACCCAAGCCTGGCCCAAATCTGGGTCTCGTTTGCGTGCCCGCGGATACCGGGCGTTGGCCTCTCGCGTCCTCTCTTCTCCTCTCCTTGCCCGCATGTCTGCCTCCCAAAACACAGCCCCGTCGCACACATATCCCCCCCGCTCCGCCGACACCCCAGGACCGGCGATTTGCGACCACTGTCGAAGCCGGCCACCAACGTCGAGACGCCGACAAGCGGTGCGTCAGCACAAGACGCGGCCCGGCGCTTTCGCCAGTACTTTCGCGGCCTCGTTGCAGCGTCGGAGGATGCCAACAACGATGTTGTTGTCCTCTCGCCGCCGTGAGACCTCCCGCCGTCATCAGCTTCGCCGTTCCCGCCAGAGGTGAGCTCTCATGCACCGTGCTTCCAGGCTGCAAGTCGGCCGGGACGGCCATTGCCTGCAGGTCCCTACAGAGGCATTGGATTGCCCCCACCCTCGAGGTGTTTGATGAAATGGGCAAACTAATTATTTCTCCCATTTCATCTGTAGATCATGGTCGACAACGACGATGCATTCTTCTTCAAGATCTTCATCGACACGTCCTCCTCCGAGGACGACTTTCTCACGGAGGCCGCATTGATCATCTACGAGTATAATGTCGCGCAGATCCCCGTGTACCGGGGGTCCTTGCCCGGGCGCTTGACGGCCTTGGACCTCAAAAGAGAACGCGGCCACGGCATGCTCTTCCACGACTACTTCTACCGTAAGGCATTGTTCACACCGGCCTTGTTTCGCAGTCGATTTCGAATGTCCAGACCATTGTTCAACCAGATAATGTATGGAGTCAAGGTCTACGACGACTACTTCATCGTCAAAGAGGATGCAATTGGCAAGGTAGGCCTCTCTTCGTATCAGAAATGTACGGCAACGATTAGGATCCTTGCATATGGTGTTGCCGGTGATTACATAGATGAGTACAGCAAAGGGTCACCGCGTGGCCACCCAAATGGCCAAAACCGGACGGCCCAACGCGTCCATCTGAGTCGCCGTGTTGGAGATGCCCTTACTTCCCAATTTTCGGTCTGGCATGTGGGCTCTACCCTCCATCTCTATCCTCCTTCCTTTTCTACGCGCCCACCGCCCACCGCCCCTCCCAGGACTCCCACGTACATGCGGCTGGTCTACCCACTCCCCCTCCTCCCGGTAGCAAAGTCGTCGCGCTCCTCGATGGCCAGGTCAACCGGCCCGTCGAGATAGTCAAGAAGGACCTCGACCGTGCCCTGGTTCGATGTGCCCCATCTCACCGGCGAGGAGGACATCCTCCCGCAGCCCTTATCACATCGCTTAGCCCTCCGTGGATTGGGGAGGAGATAACCCACCATGAATTGGGGAGCAGAGGAACCTAAACTACCGATGCTTATCATGTTCCTCTCGGATTCTCAATCGCTCCAACCACCCACTCCCTCATTCTCTCCCCCTTCCTGCTCGAGTGGATGCCGGGGACCTCCACGCCGCCTACCTGGGTGTCCAGAAAGTAGAGGTCTCCCTTGCCACGACCTCCCCCGAGCCGATCTCTTGTGTGTCCGACGGTCAGGCCGACCGGTGGGGTTTGCTCCGGTGTCTCCTTGAGGCAATTCATCTCTGGGACGACGGTCCCGACCCCGTGATATGGTTTGTCGACTATGATAGAATATATAACCGTATTGTATTTGTATAGATATACGGTTGTATATGTGTAATCCTTGTATATATGTCCGTGTCTTGCATGTTAAGAACTCTGCCTTGTAACCTCTATATATTGATCAATACAAGGCACCACAATGTGTGGTTTCCGTAATCTTACATGATTTCATACGCAAAACCTTAACCCTAGCTTGAGCCGACCCCCACCTTCCGCCGCCGCTGAAACCACCGCCGCCCCTAGCTCCACGCCGCAGCCGCCCTCTCCATGGCACCCTCCAACGATGAGGCTGCCAAGGCGATCGCTGCGGCCAAGGAGCACCAGGAGGCCAAGGCCGCTGCATCAGGGTCGGGCGCGGGGTCCTTCTCCCTGACATCGCTGCACGCCCAGGCCGCCGGCCTCCACTCCGTTAAGGGGCACGTCCCCATCGAGCTCGCGCTCGACACCGGCGTTAATCGACAGTGATGCACTTTCTTCCGCGCCGCCTGCCGCATGTACGCCCTCCTTGATCACCTCGACGCCGACGCTCACGCCGCACCAACACCCGGGTGGTTGCTCCTCGATGCCACCGTCGTCTCATGGCTCTACGGGTCTGTCTTCCTCAACATTCTCGACGCCGTCATGACGCCCGGTGATGACCCCCTCGTCGTCACGCTATGGAACAGGATCAATGGCATCTTCACCGACCACAAGGTCAATGGCTAGCTCCACCTCACAGCCGAGCTCAGTGATGTCAAGATGCGCGAGATGAGCATGACCGACTATCTTCAGAAGGTCAAGTCTCTCTCCGATGGGCTTGCCGATCTTGACTCTCCTGTTGACAACGCCAAGATAGTGATCCACTGCCTTAACGGTCTCCACGAGCCCGTCGCTGACCTGAGATCTCTCATGCCCGGGACCACCTTCGCACAGTGCCGCTCTTTGCTCGCGCTCCAGGACATGAAGCGCAAAAATCGCCATGCCCGTAACTCTGACACGACCCTCTTCACCAACGTCGGCAACCCTGGCAAGGTCCCCAGCAAGGGCAATAAGAATAAGAATGCAACCACCAATGCCGCCAAGGAGGCCGTGCCCGCCCCGGCACCCACACCCCCTGTGACTCCGCCTGCCGCCACCACCACCTGGCCATCGCCGCAGCATCCCTGGAATCGCGCCATCCAGATGTGGCCTGATGACCCACAAGTATAGGGGATCGCAACAGTCTTCGAGGGAAGTAAAACCCAATTTATTGATTCGACACAAGGGGAGCCAAAGAATATTTGTAAGCCTTAACAGCGGAGTTGTCAATTCAGCTGCACCTGGAAACAGACTTGCTCGCAAGAGTTTATCAGTAGCAACAGTTTTATAGCAGTAGCAGTAGTGAAATAGAAGCAGCAGTGTAATAACGACAATAGTAGTGATTATAGTAAACAGCAGGATTAAAATATTGTAGGCATAGGGATGGATGAACGGGCGCTGCATGGATAAGATAACTCATGTAATAATCAAGGCTAGGCATTTGCAGATAATAATAAAACAGTATCCAAGTACTAAACAACCATAGGCATGTGTTCCGTATATAGTCGTACGTGCTCGCAGTGAGAAACTTGCACAACATCTATTGTCCTACCAGCCGGTGGCAGCCGGGCCTCTAGGGAAACTACTGGTAATTAAGGTACTCCTTTTAATAGAGTACCGGAGCAAAGCATTAACACTCCGTGAACACATGTGATCCTCATATCACAGCCTTCCCCTCCGGTTGTCCCAATTTATGTCACTTTGGGGCCTTGGGTTCCGGACAGCAATATGTGTATACAACTTGCAGGTAAGATCATAAAACAATGAATATCATCATGAATAAATAACATGTTCAGATCTGAAATCATGGCACTCGGGCCCTAGTGACAAGCATTAAGCATAACAAGTTGCAACAATATCATAAAAGTACCAA
The DNA here is from genome assembly GCF_022539505.1 of Lolium rigidum. Lineage (NCBI taxonomy): Eukaryota > Viridiplantae > Streptophyta > Magnoliopsida > Poales > Poaceae > Lolium > Lolium rigidum. The sequence goes on from NC_061513.1 coordinate 78,405,536, forward strand.
CAACGGATACTAGGCACTATGCCCTAACAATCTTATGACTATTACATGAACAATCTCATCCAATCTCTACCATCCCCTTCAGCCTACAGCGGGGGAATTACTCACACATGGATGCGGGAAGCATGGATGTTCGATGGAGAGGCGTCGGTGGTGATGATGGCGATGATCTCCTCCAATTCCCCGTCCCGGCAGGGTGCCAGAACGGAGTTTCTGGTCTCGAGACGGAGTTTCGTGATGGCGGCGGAGTTCTGGATGTCTTCTGGAAATATGGTCGAACCCCCGTGCGTTTTTAGGTCGAAAGCCTTAAGTAGTCCAGAGGGGAGCGTCGGGGGCTGACCGAGGCGGCCCCACCATATGGCGGTGCCCCCCCCTCCTTGGCCGCGCCGGCCTATGGCGTGGAGGCCGTGGGCCTCCCCCTGGCCTGCCCTTCTGGCTCCGTGTGTCTTCTGTAAAAATAGGCCCTTCGCAATTATTTCCGGGGATTTTCTCGAAAGTTGATTTTCTGCACAAAAATAAGACACCGGGGCAATTCTGCTGAAAACAGCGTTAGTCCGTGTTAGTTGTATCCAAAATACACAAATTAGAGGAAAAACAATAGCAAAAGTGTTCGGGAAAGTAGATACGTTTTGGACGTATCAACTCCCCCGAAGCTTAGCTTATTGCTTGTCCTCAAGCAATTCAGTTAACAACTGAGTGCGATAAAAGAACTTTCACGAACACATTTGCTCATATGATGTAAATATTCTCATTATATGGACGAGTACTTAGGCAATTCATAATAAGATAAATGCAAATAAAGTCATCTAATAGTTATGTAAATCATGAAAAAGATACCAACAAACTAATAATAAGCATCATGAATCATATCTATCAGCAGGATTGCAATGTTCATAAAAAGATATGATAAAGTGGTATCTCGCTTGCCCGTATTTGTACAACAAAACATAAATGCCCAGGCACCTCTGAAATTCATGGAAAGACTAGAAGTAAAGATTATCAAAGATAAAAGCATCAAAGTTATACCGCAGTTAACCATATTCTGGGACAAGCATATTACACTAAGAATGATAATTATGCTCTCAAGAAGGTGCTCAAAGAAAGGATGGTGACTCAACATAAAAGTAAAAGATTGACCCTTCGCAGAGGGAAGCAGGGATTAACATGTGCTAGAGCTTTTCATTTTTCTAAAGACAGAAGTAAAATTGTTTTGAGAGGTATTTGTTGTTGTCAACGAATGGTAGTGGGCACTCTAACTACCTCGTCAACCGTGACTTTCAAGAGCGGATCCCATGAAGGACGTTATCTCTACCAAGCAAGGTAGATCATCCCTCTTCTCTTTTGTTTACACATGTATTTTAGTTTCATTATGGATGACACTCCCCCCAACCTTTGCTTACACAAGCCATGGCTAACCGAATCCTCGGGTGCCTTCCAACATTCTCATACCATGGAGGAGTGTCTATTTGCAAATTAAGTTGCTTACTGATAAATCAGGGCAAAACATGTGGAGAGAATTATTAATGAAAGTTGTAATTAATTGGGGCTGGGCACCCCGTTGCCAGCTCTTTTTGCAAAGTTATTGGATAAGCGGATGTGCCACTAGTCCATTGGTGAAAGTCTGTCAGGAGTAAATGACAAGGTTGAAAGATAAAACACCACATACTTCCTCATGAGCTGTAAAACATTAACACAAATTGAGAAGTACTTTGAAGGTTTAAAGGTAGCACATGAGAATTTACTTGGAATGGTTTGAAATGCCATGCATAGGTATTTATGGTGGACGCTTTGGAATAACTTGGTTTTCAGGGGTTTGGAAGCACGAGCAGCATTCCCGCTCAGTACAGGTGAAGGCTAGCAATAGACTGGAAAGCGACAATCAAGAGAGCAATAACTGTCATAATCATGCTTGCGGCAGAATAAAATTAACGGAGGCATAAAAGTGATACAAGAACTCTGAAGCAAAGTAAATCGTCGAGGCTTAATTGACTTTTTGTTTAGTCATATGCATGTGTGAGCATGTGCCAAGTCAATTCAAACGAGTTATTCAGAGGAGGATACCACAATGTCATACCTATTTATGAATAAAACAATGCAAGCAAATGTTTATGAACAGTTACTCATATTAATAAATTGGAGCTAAACATGAGAGATCATGAACTACTAGACTTTCATTAAATGACATATACCTCACATGAACCAACTAAGCATGCTCACATGGATGAGTATATGTACAAAAATGAAAAAAATAGAGTTCATACTAGCCTCTCACCACAATCGAGTTGTCGTAGATCGTCATTATTGCCTTTCACTTGTGCGGCTTGAATAATATGAAATGAAAACCAAGCTCCAACCACCGGAGACCGCTGAACTCCATAATAAACTTTACAAAACCGAAGAAAAACAACAAATATTTTTGGTGTTTTCGAATTGGAGTCACCGAACGAAAGTAAAATCTTTTTGAATTTCCTCATAGTAAACCAACGATAGTAGATAAAGAAAAATAGGAACAAGAAACCAAATAAACAAATGATAAAGAGAAAAAACAGAAATATTTTTGGTCTTTTTGTGTTTTAGAAAAGAAACAAAGCAAAAACAAGAGAATGAAAACTAAAAGAGTCACAGGAAAGCAAAGTGGCAGAAATCTGCCAAAACTTGACAGCAGTACAGTAATCATTTTTTTCGAAAATCTTCTGCTGTTCAACTCGAAAAGTGCTCAACTAATGAAAGTTAGATAATAACCTGGGGAACATGCACAAAAATTTGCAGCTCAAAATAACGTTCTGGCTACGCACAGGACTTTTTTCAATATCAGTCCAGAATCTGTTTTTTAGACAGCACTTCCCCAAATATCATCTTCCTCATATTAGAGGCAACCATCGGCACACAAATGAAATAAAAAGTAAAAGTAAAGGTTACTACAGTAGTAACAACCTTCAAAAACTAAAATAAGAACCTACTGAAATAAAAATAACCGAAAGAGAAACAATCAAAAGAAGCGAAACAAGTATATACAAATGACCGGCAATTGTAATATGCAATGAATGAGTGATGCCGGCGTACCTCCCCCAAGCTTAGGCTTTTGGCCTAAGTGGAGGTCAATCCCATGGTGCCCATGAGGTGGCGCCTCCGTAATATGATGAAGGAGGATCCTGTCCTTGGTACGAACTGGAGGACGCACCAGGATATGTGACATTGTACCCATCAGAGGGCCCGGCGTCCTCGGAGTCGTCCTGCTGGTGAAATCCACGTATCCTCAGCTGCTCATCCACCTCCTCCTTGGAGCGCGACCACAGCCTCCTGCGAACACTGAACAAATCGGCCTGCGGCAAAGGGATTTCTCTCTCATCCCCGTCGATAAACAACATTCTATAGACAATATTTTCTAAATTAGAGTCAGTTGTGACAAATTGGTGACTCTTCATAGCAGCAATATCAAGTTTAACAGGGGTTAATATCTCATCAGTAGGATCAATAGAAAGACCTAGATGTGCAACAATACGTGAAGCAACAATTCCTCCATAAATAGGTCCCTTATTAGATAAGCGACGAGCAATGAGAGCACCAAGATGATATGGTGTACTTCCAGTCAGTGCAGCTACCAGAAAAGCAAGATGATAACTAGAAATGTTGCTAGTATTCTCCCTACCAAGAATGCTAGTAGCAAGATAGTAAGCGAAATATCTAATGGCAGGGAGCTGAATGTTCCTTATCTTGCCGCGCTGAATGGTACGGCTATCATCGTTGGTAACTTCTCGATAGATTCCATCAAAGCTTTGGGGCGGTTCTCGACCTTCTTCGATGTACATATAGGAGTAATGTCCAGTGCAGCACAAAAATCACACAATTTCATAGTAACTGGCCTATCATAAATCTTAAATTTAACTGATGGTGTGAAAGGTGTGTTGCTAAATTTGAAGGTTTCAACAAAGATTTTAGTTAGCCTATAAAATTGATCGCTCTCATCTTCCATATAGGTAGACAAGCCCACATTATTAATGAGAAACAAGAAGTCATCAAGTAGCCCTGCATTACGCAAAAAGTCAAATCATGGAAAGGATGAAGCATTAGGAATCCCGTTGTGCTCATCATCTTCAAAGCTAGGTGCAATGACATCCTCATCATAGGATCGCCTAACACGAGTAGCTTCCCTTGAAGGCCTTGTCACTCTTAGCATATCCCTCTCAAACACTTCTCCAAAGGTGTGGTTATTCATTTTCCTTTTCTGAATTTTTTCAACAATCATTATAAAAGTTGATTTTGAGACATATAAACGAGGGAGACTACTATAGGAACTTGATAGAGTACTAAACATGCATCAAAACTAATTTTTACAACTTGAATCAAGCATGCAAACTCACTTAACATGTCATCTACAGCAGCAAATTACTCAAGATATACTCAACTATACAAAATTCTATTTGGATAATCGGAGGAGTCACATACCGGAGAGCAAATGCTCCAAATCTCAGCAGCAAAGATGGGCTGAGCAAGGAGATCGAAAATTTCGAGCAAGAACAGCAAGAAACTCGGGTTTGAACAATGGTGGTGTGTTTTCCCGTGAGAGAGAGTGGAATGAGTGGGGCCAGGTGGGGCCCTCACCACAGGGTGGCGTGCCCCCCTCCTTGGCCGCGCCGGCACATGGGGGCCAGCCCTGGGGTGCCCCACTGGTCAGCCCCAGGCACTCCCAGGTTGCATTTTGAAAAATAGGACCAACGGTATAATTTTTGTGAATTTTTGAAAACTTCGAAAAACGCACATTTCTGGGTGTTAAAATTACTATTTCAGGACAGAAAAAGATTTTCAAACTTCTAAACAACTAAAGCATCTTGCAAAACAAGTAGTACTACTGCAAGTAAAACAAGTGGAGAAAGAAAGAAATGTTGTTTAGCTCTTCTATGCATTTAAAATATACTTGTTAACAAGGTTGATCAAGTCTTGCCACCAAATAAATTTTACATGTCATAAGAAGAAATAAACCTCAAATCAATCATGTTACCTTATATTGTATTGATATGGATCCAATCACAATAGTATGATATCCTTCTTTAGGCTCATATATAGGACAATCAATATCTCCCACTTTGATAGATCTCAAATTAGAAATTGTATTAACTCCATATACTTTATCAATCCTCTAAGGAAAATAAACAGTATGTTCCTTGTCATCAACATTGAAAGTGACTTTTCCTTTATTGCAATCAATAACAATTCCCTGCAGTGTTAAGGAAAGGTCTTCCAAGAATATTAGACATATTATCATCTTCGAGCATTTCCAACACAACAAAATCAGTTAATATTAAGCAATTTTGAGTAACTTGAACAGGAACATCCTCACATATACCAACAGGAACAGCAGTAGATTTATCAGCCATTTGCAAAGATATATCGGTTGGTATCAACTTATCTAAATCAAGTCTCTTGTAAAGTGAATTATGCATAACACTAACTCCTGCTCCCAAATCACATAGAGCAGTTCTAACATAATTATTCTTGATGGAACAAGGGATAGTTGGTATACCTGGGTCTCCCAGCTTCTTTGTTTGGAACCTTGCCATTGAAAGAGTAATTAGAAAGCATAGTGGAAATCTCCTCATTACGAATTTTCCTTTTGTTAGAGACAATATCTTTCATATACTTTGAATAAGGAGGCAATTTAATAGCATCAGTTAAAGGGATTTGCAAAAACAAAGGTTTCATCCAATCACAAAATTTATTATAGTGTTCTTCCTCTTTTGATTTTAGTTTCTTAGCAGGAAAAGGCATTTGCTTTTGAACCCAAGGTTCTCTTTCATTACCATGTTTCTTAGCAATAAAATCTTCTTTAGTGTACTTTATATTTTTAGCATGCTTTTCAGGTTCATTTTCAATCTCTTCTTTATCAGAAACATCATTCTTATCATTATCTTTATCATGTTCATTACCACTTTCAATTTCAGCATCAAAAATAGAAATACTATTAGGATCATTAACAGGTTCAGAAGATTCTACAACAGTTTTATGTTTCTTCTTCTTTTTCTTAGAAGGACCACTAGTTTCTTTAGTTCGTTGAGAATCTTGTTCAACTCTTTTGGGATGCCCCTTAGGATATAGAGGATCCTGAGTAGAAACATCACCTCTAGTTGTTACTTCATAAGCATGTTTTTCATTATGAGTATTTTTTAACAAGTCATTTTGCACTTTAGTGAGTTGATCAATTTGAGTTTGAACCATATGAAAATGTTTAACAAGCATCTTAACATCATTGGAGGTTCTCTCCACAATATCATGCAATTTACTAATAGCTTGAGAATTTTCCATTAAATGATTGTCTACTCTCATATTAAACTTATCTTGCTTAACAATATAATTATCAAACTCATCTAAACATTGATCAGGAGGTTTTGAGTAAGGAATATCTCCTTTATCAAAGCGTTGAAGAGAATGTACCTCAACCGTGGATGAAGGGGGAGTTATCTTACATAAATCTTCTATAGGAGGTAAATTCTTCACATCTTCAGATTTAATACCTTTCTCTTTAAGAGATTTCTTGGCCTCCCTCATATCTTCATCATTTAATTCAATCATACCCCTCTTCTTCAATATTGGTGTTGGGGTTGGTTCAGGTGTAGTCCAATCATCATGATTTTGGATTATTCTAGCCAATAATTCTTCAGCTTCGTCTGGAGTTCTTTTCCTGAAAACACAACCAGCAAAACTATCCACGTATGCCCTAGACTCAAAGGTTAGTCCACTATAAAATATATCAAGTAAGTCATGCTTTTCCAAATCATGTCCAGGCCGAACTCTAATAAGAGAGCAAAACCTTGCCCAAGCCTCAGGCAATTTCTCTCCATCTTCCTGGTCAAAACTATAAATTTTCTGCAAAGCAATATGTTGAGCACTAGCATGAAAATATTTTCGAAAGAAGACATCAAGCAAACAACTTGGACTATCAATAGAATCAGGAGGAAAACTATTATACCAAATCTTAGCATCATCCTTTAATGAGAGAGGAAAAATTTTAGCAACAAAATAAGTACGCTTCTTGGTATCATCAGAAAACAAGCTACTCAAAGTAGAAAGCTCAATCATGTGCTCTACAACACTTTCTTTTTCAGTACCACAAAAAGGTGTTTTCTCAACAATAGATATATTAGATAAATCAAGAGAAAAATCATAATCCTTGTCCTTAATGTTTATAGGAGATGTGGCAAATTTAGGATCAGGAGACAGTTTATATCTAACAGCACGTTGTGCAAGAAGCTTTTTAATGTTACTTGCATCAGTAGTAGCATTACATTTATCAATAAAATCATCATCAAGTTCCACATAATCTTCATCAAGATTATCACTAGAGTGTTCAACCGACTCAGGTGAATTAACAGGTGTAGCAGTATTTTCATTAGGAATTTCAGCATTTTCAATTTGTCTAGACCTAGCAATTGTAGCATCTAGAAAAGGACCTAATGAACCATTATCATCAAGCACAGTAGAAGCATCATCAAAATTATCAGAGGAATTTTCAGTTTCAGTAGAAGTACCAACACGTGAAGCTTGTGGTGGTGAAACAAGTTGACTTATCACAGATGGTGAATCAAGAGCAACGAGAGGTACACAGAGTTGTACCTTTTCTTGTAGTGGATGGTAATATGGCGACTTTAGTATCGCGAGGTTTACCCATGATGGAGGATTTGCAGTGAACAATATCAATTCAGGTGAACTTGCAAATAAAGCTATGCTCCCCGGCAACGGCGCCAAAAAATAGTCTTGATGACCCACAAGTATAGGGGATCACAACAGTCTTCGAGGGAAGTAAAACCCAATTTATTGATTTGACACAAGGGGAGCCAAAGAATATTTGTAAGCCTTAACAGCGGAGTTGTCAATTCAGCTGCACCTGGAAACAGACTTGCTCGCAAGAGTTTATCGTAGCAACAATTTTATAGCGATAGCAGTAGTGAAATAGAAGCAGCAGTGTAATAACGACAGCAGTAGTGATTATAGTAAACAGCAGGATTAAAATACTGTAGGCATAGGGATGGATGAACGGGCGCTGCATGGATAAGATAACTCATGTAATAATCAAGGCTAGGCATTTGCAGATAATAATAAAACATTATCCAAGTACTAAACAACCATAGGCATGTGTTCCGTATATAGTCGTACGTGCTCGCAATGAGAAACTTGCACAACATCTATTGTCCTACCAGCCGGTGGCAGCTGGGCCTCTAGGGAAACTACTGGTAATTAAGGTACTCCTTTTAATAGAGTACCGGAGCAAAGCATTAACACTCCGTGAACACATGTGATCCTCATATCACAGCCTTCCCCTCCGGTTGTCCCAATTTCTGTCACTTTGGGGCCTCGGGTTCCGGACAGCAATATGTGTATACAACTTGCGAGTAAGATCATAAAACAATGAATATCATCATGAATAAATAACATGTTCAGATCTGAAATCATGGCACTCGGGCCCTAGTGACAAGCATTAAGCATAACAAGTTGCAACAATATCATAAAAGTACCAACAACGGATACTAGGCACTATGCCCTAACAATCTTATGACTATTACATGAACAATCTCATCCAATCCCTACCATCCCCTTCAGCCTACAGCGGGGGAATTACTCACACATGGATGGGGGAAGCATGGATGGTCGATGGAGAGGCGTCGGTGGTGATGATGGCGATGATCTCCTCCAATTCCCCGTCCCGGCAGGTGCCGGATCGGAGTTTCGGTCCCGAGACGGAGTTTCGCGATGGCGGCGGAGTCTCGGATGTCTTCCGGAAATATGGTCGAACCCCGTGCGTTTTTAGGTCGAAAGCCTTAAGTAGTCCAGAGGGGAGCGTCGGGGGCTGACCGAGGCGGCCCCACCATATGGCGGCGCGCCCCCCTCCTTGGCCGCGCCGGCCTATGGCGTGGAGGCCGTGGGCCTCCCCCTGGCCTGCCCTTCTGGCTCCGTGTGTCTTCTGTAAAAATAGGCCCTTCGCAATTATTTCCGGGGATTTTCCTGAAAGTTGATTTTCTGCACAAAAATAAGACACCAGGGCAATTCTGCTGAAAACAGCGTTAGTCCGTGTTAGTTGTATCCAAAATACACAAATTAGAGGCAAAGCAATAGCAAAAGTGTTCGGGAAAGTAGATACGTTTTGGACGTATCATGGCCATATGGCCAAGGGGGTTGCTAGGTCGCTCGCCGTATGCCTATGCCCCGGCACCCACCTATGTGTCGCGGCACGCTCCATCGCCACATGCCTTCTACGCGCATGGCCCATACGGGGTGCCGCCTGTCCCCTACGGCTATGGCTAGCGTCGCCACCCTACGGACTTGGCGCCACCGCGTCATCACCGGCACCGTCAGTGGCCTCGTGGACCAGGTTGCACTGATGAACCAGTTCCAGACCATGGGGCTGCACGCACCCACCAGGGAATGGATGATGGACACCGGCGCCTCTTCTCACTTCGCGCCCAATCCCGGTATGCTCACCTCCGTGTCTCCCCCTCCCCCTCTCGACGTGCAGTCATTGTCGGTAACGGCTCCACCCTTCCGATAATCGGTATCGGGCATGCACGTTTTCCTTTTTCCACTTCCTCCTTGTGTTCCTTTTTCTTCCACCAATCGTGTAACAACCACTCCGTTTCAAATAATTCATTGTGATTTGTGGACATCTCCTTTTGAGAGTATTTCTGGCTTTAAGTATTACCTTGTCTGTCTTGATGATTTCGCTTAGTATGCTTGAGTATTTGTGGACGTCACCAAGTAACCAAGCAAGTGCTTGCGGTGCTTGAGCTACCAAAGAAATTCACGGCGATACTTCCAGGTCATGGCTAGCGACTACCGGTTAGAGATACAATCAAAATAAATGCTGACGGTGGTATGTCCCTGGAAGCTCGCAAGGGTGGAGCTGGTGGTGTCGCGCGCACGGCTACTTCTTCCTTGGAGAATGGAGTAAACCCTATGAGGGTGTTACTGACCCTATTGTTGCTGAAGCTCTCTCTCTACGGGATGGTGTTATCTTCGCCCGGCTTCGAGGTTTCACAAGAGTGGTCATGGAGGTTCATTGCCTGGAGGTTGTAAACCTCACGGTTCTCATTCGGCTGTGACACCAATTTTTCTAGAAATTTGAGAGCTAGCTAGTTTTATTTTGTTTCATTTGTTATCCATCATGTTCCTAGAAATGCTAACCTCTCGGCCCATCTGTGTGCAAAGCATGCCTGCACTTTGATTGTGACATGTAGTTGGCTAGATTTACCCCCCAGAATTCTTTGTCGTCATGGCTAAGCAGCCGGGATCCGTTACTAAGGAATAAAGACCTCTCTATTTCCCCGAAAAAAAAGTAAATAGGGGAAAGATGTAAAATTCCCCACGGATAGATAGGAAGGGGAAACCAAAGTGAGGGCAGTTTCGGGAGAGCAGGGCTAAACAACACCCTGAGCCTTATTTTTAGACGAAATCTGAAAAAATGATACGGTGTTCCCATAGGAACGGAGGGAGTACTTTTTAGTTCACTCAAAAGGCTCTCATTTCCCCTCCCCTTCTCTCGCTCTGCTACAGTAGTTGAGAGGCCTTTCTCTCTCGACGGGCCGCTTCGATGTCCTCTCCGCCGGAATAGCCGGCCGGAGTAGGGAAGGAGCAGGCGCCGGAATAGATAGTTGTAGTGGTAGGTCTAGAGTTTGGTCCTATATGGCATTTGGCGTCTATGCCGGGAGGGAGGCGGCGGATCTTCTCAGTCAGATCTGGCGTTGCACCATCGTTTTCCACTGCTTCAAGGTGCTCCGGTGGTCGGAGCCGGTGTTGCGGCGGTGGAAGAGCGTGGAGATCTCCATAAATAAGGATGATTCGGCGGGATCTGGTGGTCTAGGCCGGAGCTGCAAGCTTTTCTCCCTGATTCGTCATGGTGGCGCGATTGGGGAGGGGGCACGGCTCTTGGTTGGCTGCCCACTGGATCTGCATCAGGGGAGCGGCGTAGCTTCTCACCGGAGATTCCCTACGACGCCACTGTCGCCGTTCTACATGGCAGAAAGGCGGCCCCTCCAACCTCAAGTGATGGCGCACGGCCGTCACTTCCAGGTCTTCAACTGGAGGTTCCCTAAAGCACCACTGTCGCCGTTCTACATGGCCGAAAGGCGGCCCCTCCAACCTCGAGCGATGACGTACCGCCGTCACTTCCAGGTCTCAATCAACCTCCAGCGGAGGTTCTCTGGTTGCGCCGTAGTTGGCTCCCACCTCCATGCCCCAAGTGGTCTTGTCCCCGGTGGCATGCAGTTTGACTACGGCAAGCCCTGCTGTGGTGGAGAAGGAGCTGGACTGGATTGCTTTTCATGTTTCTTTCTTCGGGTCATTTGTACAAATTGTAAGGGTCAGTTTGTAATTTTCAGTTTTACTTTGACCCTTCCTGTATTTTTTACCTCCACCGCTTTGACTGCAATGAAGCTCTAGGTCCTTCGGGGCCTCCCCTGTTAAAAAAAAAAGTACTTTTTAGTCCTGACACCGGAGCTTCTAGAGGGGGCTCGACAGCCTTGGATGCAGTGCTTGTAGGTAGCGGATGGGCATCTACTCCCTTTCATGGTCAGAAAGAACTCCGCTAGGATGCAGAACATCTTCGGGCCGCCCCTCTCTATGCAGCCGTTGGTGGATAACTAAGCTAAGGCAGAGCATCTTCAAAGCTACTACACTATGTGCTCTCACCGTCGTGCTCTTGGTTGAGCTCCATGGTACTCGGAAGTTACTGCCAGGTTTCGGCAGCTCGTCCCTACACTACAGAAAGTTGGCAGCAACAGTTGGTTGCCCCACGCCACGCGACTCAGAAACCGCCTCCATACGGCCTCCGCGTGCACAGTCGCACAGACGGCAACGACCTGGCACCTGCATGTTAAACTCGCTAGATCGTCTAGGTGTAGAATCTTAGCCGGGTAGGAGAGATATACTATGAATGCTGTGAGGTTTACCTTCTCCCTCGAGGAAGAACCCGTCGAAGTCGACATGGTGGCGATGGCGACGGCGACTGGCATGAGGTCGAGCGAGAGGGGTGGCGGCGGAGCTTCCCGTCGGCACTGTGAAAAACCTAGATCAGTAGGTCTATCGGTGGGGCGAGTGGCACTCCAATCAACCTCGGGATCTGTGCCACTGCCCCCACCACTCTATATATAGCACAAGCGACAGGGGCCCACCAACCAGTGAATGGTTGGGCGCGGTCAAAGGGCATGTCGAGCCGTTGGGCTCGTACGTGGTGGAGATCAACCTAACATTCTCCCCTTTGATCTCAACTTTACTTTTAGCTTTATACTTTTATTTTTATTTGTTTCATTTTGGATCAGTCCATAGGGCATGTTTCATCGTCACAGCTCTATTGCCGATAGAATCAGACAGCCACACACTTCTCTGTTTTGAAACAAATTCTTTTACTTTTGGGCTTCTTATGATCCAGGATTGGTAAGACTTTCCCTTAAACCCATGCCGGCTACGTGTTCCTTGAACACGCTCGGTGGTAAGCCTTTCGTTAGCGGATCCGCAAACATATTTTTTGTCCTTCTATGCTCGAGACTTATAGTTTGATCATGGACCTTGTGTTTCACAAAGTAATACTTAACCTCAATCGGTTTCGTAGCTGTACTCGACTTGTTGTTGTGAGCATAAAATACTGCGGCCTGATTGTCACAGTACATCTTTGGTGGTTTGTCAATACAATTTACCACTTTCAAGTCGGGTATAAATTTCTTTAACCATAATGCCTGCCCCGTGGCTTCATAATATGCTATAAGTTCTGCATACATCGTGGATGATGCAACTATTGTCTGTTTGGAGCTTCTCCGCAAAATAGCCCCCCCTGCGAGAGTGAATACATATCCACATGTGGATTTTCTATCATCTTTATCTCCCGCAAAATATGTATCTGAATACCCTCTTATTTCTAGGGAATCAGATATTCTGTATGTTAGCATGTAGTTTTTTGTGCCTTTCACATAACACAATGCCTTCTTTACCATTTTCCAGTGTTCAAAACCTGAATTTTCTTGATATCTACCGAGTACTCCAGTGATAAAAACTAAGTCAGGGCGAGTGCACACTTGTGCATACTGTAGGCTTCTAATAGCCGAAGCATATGGAACTGCTTTCATTTGATCGAGCTCCTATTGATTTTGAGGACTTTGATTTTTCCCAAAACTGTCGTCCTTGACTATAGGGGCAGGTGTGGCACTGCACTTATGCATATTATACTTACTTAGAATCTTTTCTAAATAAGCCTTTTGTGATAGTCCTAATACTCCATTATTCCTATCTCGGTGAATTTCTATGCCCAAAACATATGACGCTTCACCAAGATCTTTCATATCAAAATTTGAGGACATGAACTTCTTTGTCTCTTGTAGTAGACTAACATCACTGCTGGCAAGCAGAATATCATCCACATCCAAGATTAGGAAAATATATTTCCCACTTTAAACTTTGCATGAACGCAGTTGTCCTCAATATTTTCTTTAAAACCAAAACTCTTAATTGTTTCATTAAACTTTAGATACCACTGTCTGGAGGCTTGCTTTAATCCATAAATGGATTTCTTTAGGCGGCATCCCATTTCTTCCTTGCCTTCCATGATAAAAACCCTTAGGTTGTTTCATGCAGACATTTTCTTCTAAATCCCCGTTTAGAAATGCCGTCTTTACATCCATTTGATGAAACTCTAAATCAAAATGTCCAACTAGTGCCATTATGATTCTAAAGGAATCCTTACATGAGACCGGAGAAAATGTCTCATTGTAATCTATCCCTTCCCTTTGTGTAAATCCTTTTGCCACAAGTCGTGCTTTATACTTTTCGATATTCCCATTAGAGTCATATTTTATTTTGTAGACCCATTTGCAGTCCACTGTTTTGGCTCCTTTAGGAGTATTCTCTAAGTCCCAAACATTGTTGGCACTCATCGATCTCATTTCGTCTTCCATGGCCTCCTCCCACTTTGATGAATCTAGGCTTCTCATGGCTTCTTCATACGAAGTGGGATCACCTTCTATATGAACTGTTTATGTGTTGTAAACTTTGTAATCAGTCGAAATGGCTGATTTTCTAGCTCTTGTAGACCTTCTAGGGGCCTCATTCTCTGGAGCATTCTGTTCCTCAACTTGTGGCTCAGCATCTGGAGGTGGCTGTTGTTGCTCCCTTTCATGCTCAACAAATGGTTCATTCGGCTCCTGACGGGCAGGCTCCAAATTTTCACTCATCGTTGTCATGGGTGGAGTCACAACAGGCGCTTGCACCACAATCGCAGGGATTATCAGTGCAGGTGCACATGGTAGCAAAAAAATGGCTCCCGAGTCCTCAGATTAGGTGAATGCACCCGCTTCTCCTCAAGATCAATCTTTCGAGCTACCATGCTCCCCTCACCATTTCTTCCTCTAAGAAGACAACATGTCTCGTTTCCACAAACTTTGTGTATTTCTCTCGACAGTAGAAACGATAACCTTTTGACTTTTCAGGATAGCCAATAAAATTGCAGCTGACAGTTTTGGTATCTAACTTTGCGATATTTGGATTAAATACTTTGGCCTTAGCAGGGCTCCCCCACACTTTCAGGTGGTTTAGAGAAGACACTCTCCCTGTCCATAGCTCATACGGTGTTTTGGGCACCGATTTGCTTGGTACTCTGTTTAGAATGTGAATGGCGGTTTATAACGCCTCAATCCACAATCCCAATGGTAGGGTGGAATAGCTCATCATACTGTGCACCATATCCATAAGGGTACGGTTGCGCCTTTCTGCTACCCCATTCTGCCGACGTTCGCCCGACATAGAATACTGGGCGACTATTCCAGTCTCCTGTAAGAACCTTGCAAAAGGTCCAGGGACTTGGCCATATGGAGTATGTCGACCGTAGTACTCCCCTCCATGATAAGATCCGACTATCTTTATTCTTTTATCATACTGATTTTCAACTTCAGCTTTGAATACTTTAAATTTATCCAACGCTTCTGTTCTTTCTTTGATTGGATAAATATAACCATATCGGGAGTAATCATCCGTGAATGTGATGAACGAATCATAGCCATCCACACTTTTCACCGGAAATGGTCCACATATATCGGTGTGAATTATTTCTAGTGTTGTGGTGCTTCGATTTGCACACTTTTAATTTGCTTTACAAATTTTCCTTTACGGCAATCGATGCATTGTTCTATGTCTGAGAATTATAATGGAGGAAGAATATCATTTTTAACGAGTCTTTCTATTCTCCCCCTCGAAATATGGCCTACGCGACAGTGCCATAATTTCGATGATTCATCAGTTCTTTTTGTTTTCTTTTGTTCTTTTTCCGACGCGGGTATTTGTTCATTCTCTTTACACACAGACAATACTTTTTCACGCAAGGACAATAAATAAAGCTCATCATGGAGTAAAGAAACCCCACATAAGCATTATTACACCATATGGCACACTTTCCATGTCCTTCATGTCCATGTGTACTTTTCTGTCACCAGTTGCTTCAGCAGCTAGGTCGCACATATCTTTGAAGAACCAGTGCTGATTCTTTATTCTTTCATGATACTCCCCTACGGAAGCACACTCTGCAATTGAGCCCACAATAGCATTCTCAATTGTATTCTTTATAAATGGCACTTAGCCACTTTTTATTCTGCCATGCAACATCATCATCCTTGTCATTTCTGACTGTGGGAACCTAGTCCACCTCAGCACAAATCAACCTTCTTTTCTCCATTCAGTGTAGTTGTCACCTCTGAGGGTTGGAGCATCCTTGATGCAGCTCATCAAGTAGTACCCTCCTTTAAACCACAATGAAATGAGATCATAACAACAATTGCATGCAATAATCCAACGTTGGTCAAAATTAGAACATACAACTGTTTGTGCAATTAAAACTATATCACCATTGGGCAGAAAATAGAGATAAATGCACACCTTATTGCAACAAAATATGATCATGTCATTAATAACGTTGGTCCAAAAATAACATAATCATAATTTTCACAATAATCACTTTAATCATTTCTTTAAAATTTTGATTATCACTTTTGCATTTTTTTTTTCAAAATTAAAATGCATCTTTGACTATTTGGAGCGGAAACTTTGAATTCATTAACCTTTAAAACTTTCAGAAGCATCTCTGTTACTTTTTATTACCTAAAACAAATATCTCGTTGGTTCAATTTGCTCAGAAAAAACTTGAAAAAAATGCTTCTTTTACTATTTGCAGTGGAAACTTTGACTTAAAACAATTAACTTTTAAACTTTTCAGAGGCATTATTGTTAGTTTTCATTTCCTAAAACAAATATCTCGTAGTTTAAATTTGTTAGGAAAAAACTAGACACAATTTGGCCAAAAAAACAGGCAAAAAAGTCTAAAATAGCCTCTGGAAAATCAAAAAACACACAAAATTGTAAACTGTGCAGGGCCCGAACTCGCTCCCGCGGCCCACAGCCCACGTGAGCGGAGTTTCTCTGCGCGCTGCTCGGGCGTGTTACTTTACGGCCTGCTGGCTGATAACGCGTGAAGCACACGTCCGTTGGGAACCCCAAGAGGAAGGTGTGATGCGTACAGCAGCAAGTTTTCCCTCAGTAAGAAACCAAGGTTATCGAACCAGTAGGGAGATGAAGGCCACGTGAAGGTTGTTGGTGAAGGAGTGTAGTGCGGCGCAACACCAGGGATTCCGGCGCCAACGTGGAACCTGCACAACACAATCAAAATACTTTGCCCCAACTTAACAGCGAGGTTGTCAATCTCACCGGCTTGCTGTAAACAAAGGATTAAACGTATGGTGTGGAGAATGATGTTTGTTTGCAAAGAACAACAGATAACAATGATTGCAGTAGATTGTATTTCAGATGTAAAAGAATGGACCGGGGTCCACAGTTCACTAGTGGTGTCTCTTCAATAAGATAAATAGCATGTTGGGTGAACAAATTACAGTTGGGCAATTGACATAATAGAGAAGCATATACATATCATGATGACTACTATGAGATTTACTTAGGGCATTACGACAAAGAACATAGACCGCTATCCAGCATGCATCTATGCCTAAAGAGTCCACCTTCGGGTTAGCATCCGCACCCCTTCCAGTATTAAGTTTCAAACAACAGACAATTGCATTAGTACTGCGCGTAATGTAATCAACACAAATATCCTTAGACAAAGCATTGATGTTTTATCCCTAGTGGCAACAGCACATCCACAACCTTAGAACTTTATGTCACTGTCCCAGATTCAGTGGAGGCATGAACCCACTATCGAGCATAAATACTCCCTCTTGGAGTCACAAGTATCAACTTGGCCAGAGCCTCTACTAGCAACGGAGAGCATGCAAGAACATAAATAACACATATATGATAGATCAATAATCAACTTGACATAGTATTCAATATTCATCGGATCCCAACAAACGCAACATGTAGCATTACAAATAGATGATCTTGATCATGATAGGCAGCTCACAAGATCTAAACATGATAGCACAAGAGGAGAAGACAACCATCTAGCTACTGCTATGGACCCATAGTCCAAGGACGAACTACTCACGCATCAGTCCGGAGGCGGGCATGGTGATGTAGAGCCCTCCGATGATGATTCCCCTCTCCGGCAGGGTGCCGGAGGCGATCTTCAGAACCCCCCGAGGTAGGGTTGACGACGGCGGTGTCTCTGGAACTTTTCTCGTATCGTGGCTCTCGGTACTAGGGTTTTCGCGACGGAAGGAATAAATAGGCGAAGGGGCAGAGTCGGGGGACCCCCGAGGGGCCCACCCCATATGGTGGCGCGGCCAGGGGTGGGGCCGCGCCCCCCTATGGTGTTGCCGCCTCGCGTCCCCTCTTCGTCTCCTCTTCGGTGTTCTGGAAGGCTCCGTGGAAAATAAGACCGTGGGCTTTTGTTTGTCCAATTCCGAGAATATTTCCTGTGTAGGATTTCTGAAATCAAAAACAGCAGAAAACAGGATATGGCGCTTCGGCATCTTGTTAATAGGTTAGTCCCGGAAAATGCATAAAAACATTATAAAGTATGACTAAAACATGTTGGTATTGCCATAAAACTAGCATGGAACATAAGAAATTATAGATACGTTGGAGACGTATCACTGGCGCACGCGGCCCGCACACACTACGCTGCGCATGGCAACGCGCCGCACACGCGGCCCAGCCACGGTACCCACGAGGCCCAGCCACGGTACCCACGAGGCCCAGCCACGGTGCCCACGCGGCATAGCTTTCTCGCCGTCGGATTGAATCCGACGGTCCACCGTCGATTTTGGCCGGTATAAGAGGATGGCCATCGGCCAAAACCCTAACCCTAGGGCCATTTGCCCCCGACCCCCTCTCTGGTCCTTTTTCTGGAGGCTGAGCGACCGAGCGCCAGCGGCCGGCGCCCTCCCGCTGCACCGGCGAGTGCACCAAGGCTGCCTTCCCCCACCTGTCCTCTTTTCCTCTCTTTGCTGCACAGAGAGGGAACTCCTCCCGCGTGCACGCCCCGTCTGGGAGCTCGCCGGCCACGGCGGAGCTCCTCCCTTCTCCCCCAACCACCATACATCGACGACGACCAGGAGAAGCAGCAGCAGCGCCCCCTTTGGCCCTCTTGCCGGCACGTGCGTGCACCCTTGTGTGGTGACCCGGCATACCACTGCATGGTGTAGTATGCAAGTCTGATATAACACCAATGAAACACCGTTCCACTAGTATTATATCGCTCAGAGTGGTACAACAGAAACATATGCGGGTCCAAGGCATGTCTATAGAATTACAACAATGACTCTGTTACATAAGATCATCACAGACCTCCTACTTTACAATGAGGTAAAGCCGCAAATAAACTCCCGGAAGAACGACTCGTAGTCTAGTCTTATCACGAACTCTATTTGTAGAGTATTTAACTAACTCTAGAGGTCGTGAATAGATTCTAGCTAAATAGGAGCTAGGTTTAGGAAACTAGTTCCTTTCTATTGCTAAGCTAGGTTTGATCCTTGTTGGAGGTAGTGTTTGACTCTTCTCGTCGAGTTCCGTCCCTTGAAGTATTTGTTGATCCCTCGGTCTTCGAGTTGCACTGTAGATCCTCCTTCGATGCCTCCATATCTAAGCAGGGGATTTAAGAGTGGGATGAGTACGAGCGTACTCAACAAGTTCATTATAGGAAAGAGGTCTTTAATGCACTAACTACGGCATTAGACCAGAAAGTCTAATACCAATGCAAGTTTTCATAACCATTTCTTCAAAAGGTTGCTTTTATTCAGAAGAACTATGTCCGTCAGCCTTCACCGGTTTACTAGAACTTCATGGAGCTCCTTTCCGGCAGCGTTCGCAGTTCCATATCCCGGAACGAGGAGTGACAGTCACGGTTCTTTACACTCGCGAGAGGTGTGTTGCTTTACCCATAAGAGATCTTAACCTTGGTGCCAACCAGGTGTACATTCCTGTCCACACTTCCTATGGTGTGAGGCCCGGTATAAGGTCTAGCCAATCATGTTCCTCCGCTACCTCGAACACCCACCCTTTGTTGCATACCCCGACCCTGGGTCCTCGTCGGTCCTCTTATACCACTTAAGGATGGACCCCGACCACGACAACAATTTGGGACTCGTTAACCAAACTCCTTCGCCGGTAGCTGCAACCCATCATAGACCGCAATACCGTGGGGACTTAAGGCTTCCCCAGCCCACCGCTTGCACTTCGAGCGACAAGTGTCTACGGACTATGCCGTGGGGACTTAAGGCTTCCCCAGCCTACGGCTTGCCCCGACGGATACAAGTGTCTACGGTAAAGCGCATCCGTTGATGAACGAGAGGTGGAAACACTTTTGACTACTCCGTCCCACTCCGGATCTTATGGTTAACACGGATATTACGGCACAAGAATCACTGGCGACATTTGTTGTTTAATCCTAGATGGATACAAGCCCGTGCAATGGAACCTCCACCATATCAACACAATCCATGGTTCCATTGCCCACCACATAGTCATATTCATAGTTATGAAAATAGTGGTTTTGATTTTTATGCAATAGTGATAACCATAATACTTTGCAAGTAATTTGATAGAAATACTCAAATGGCATGAGCAAGTGATGAACTTGCCTTTCTTGACTGCAAGATTATGCAGGCAAGGTCTTCGATGCGTAATAACTCCAAATTCTGAAATAGCATCATCGTCCGGTAAGGACGATGTTTAAAAGATTGCCAAGGATGCAATAATGCATAAGTATGAGATGCAATCGTTCTAAACGTGACTTAACTCCGATGATTTAGGATTAGTGAGTTGAAATGATTTGTTTAGGGTGTGTTGCACTTTTAGAGTGATTCACAAACAAGGTTCTTATTCAGGTGTGGTTACTTAGTATCATAAACAGGTGCTTTGTAATAAATCATAATAATAACACTAATAGCATATAACAATAACATTTGGTATAATCCTAACATGTAATGAATAGTGGTGGGTTTTAGCACTATATGGCATGGTTAATGATTAATTATCATATACTTCAAAAGAATAACTTTTGAAGAACATGTTCTTAAATAAAGAACAAGTATGATAATTAGGGTTTGTGGTTTCTATGGTGTTCTATGGTTCCAATTGGTTTCAAGAGTAAGGATTAGATGGATCCCAATAATATTGGATTCATCGATACCTAGGGCTGGTAAGGCTGAGTTAGGCCTAGGCATCCTAAGCAAGTAATTATACATGGTTGCTATCAAGGTTGATTCATCTTGCTGGTGATTGCTAGCTAGGGTTTATAGGTTCTTATAAGCAGGGTTGATGATGATTCCTTATTTGCTTCAAAAGAATAACTTTTAAAGAACATACTTCTTAAGTAAGAAGATGTATATCAATTAAGGTTGAGGTTGTCTAGGTTTGCCATTGGATCTACTAAGTAAGGAATGGTTGGTTCCTAAATAAGATGGTTCATAAGCATCCAACACTAGTAGGGTTTAGTGGACTATGGTGATGTAATGATAAATAGTAAGCATGATTGCTATTTGGGTTCATCACAATGGTGTGATGCTAAATGGGGATAATTAAGGATGATGGCTCAGGTAATAGGATCTAGGGTTTTCACTTGGTTGATCCCCCCTTGATTAGTTAGGTCTGAGGAAAATGAATATATGGGATACCCATATGTTAGTGATAGGTCTTCTACATTTTATGTGGCTAAGCAAGTATTTAGTTGCTACTATGTATCTATGGATACAAAGTAAGTTTTATGATCATAGGTTCCAACCTAGGGTTTAGGTTGGAGGCAAATTAAGGTTCTCATGTAGTAATAAAGCTAGGTTATAAATGGCATTAGGGTTTTAGGTTCCCACGTGAAATTATGGGGTTAACACTTTGTTTTATAATGGAACTAGGGTTTCCTAATTACTCTATAATTCTTGTATTAATAACTTCATTAATAAAGTTGAAGTTATTAATAACTTTGGAATTAAGATAATATTGGATTTGTCCTTTTATTATTTTTAAAGAATTAATAATTAAAGTAATTATTAATTAGGATTTAAATCCTCCTATTAAGGATTTAATAAATTATAAGCAAAGGAAAATTAGTTTTATTATTTTCCTGATTTGCTTATTGGTTTTTATTAATTTTAGAAGTTTTTGTTAATTATTGAATTTTAATTAAATTTGGAATTAAAATTAAAGGTTTAAATAATAAGTGTTAAATAATTAATTTTTTATTGAAAAATAAAAATTTCATATTATATTTTTATTGGATAGAGTTTATTTTTAGGATCATTTTGATATCTCATTTTATATTTTTCGGAATTGAAATGAATTTGATTTATTTCGGTAAAGTTGCAGCAATTTGTGAGATTTAAATTTAAACTGAAAATAGCTAAAGTTACACAGACAGGACACCCACACAGTCCATGACTGGTGGGCCGTGTCCACGTTGGCGGCCACGTGGTGCCGACGTGGCAACCAAGTGCCTCACCGGCGGCCAGAGGTGGTCGTCGCCGGCGATACGGCGCTCGCGCGGGCCAACTACCTACACTACGAGGCTCAGCGCGTCGAGGTGAACAAGCTAGTACCAGCGCCGCCCTTATTTGGTCGCCAGAGCAAGCTCTTCGGCGAAGTGCTGCGGCGGTGCTCACGGTTCAACGACGCGGCGACGATTCGGGACGCAGTCGAGCAAATCGTGCATGCTATGAGGATCAGTAGCTCACCAGGAGCACGCAGGGCTTGACGGCGTGGCAAGGGGAGGTCCGGTTCGCCGGAATTTGCCGATGCCGGCGTTGGGGAAGATGAGGTCGACGGCGTGGCTACGGCTCGCCCGGCTCGATTCCTCTTGCGGTGTAGAGCAAGTCGAGGACGGCGATGCTGATGGTAACCACGGCGAAGCTCAGGGATGCTCCGAACGGCGGCAATGGTCGACGTCTGCGTTGCTAGGGTTTCGGTAGGAAGAGGAAAATCGAGCAGAGGAGGGGGAAAATCCCGAGCTAGGGTTCTTCGGGGAGCTTTATACGGTGCCAGGAGCGATCCTTGTCACAGCTTCGGACGAGGAGGGATCGACAGCGCGAGGGGGAAGACAAGCACGTCTTCGTGCTGGCCTCCAGCACACGAAGAGGATGAGGATGACCCTCACCTCTGTTTTTTAGACGAAGGGGTATGGTGGGCTGGTGTTGGGCTGCGGTTGAGGGCCAGTGTTGGGCTGTGGTGCTGGGCTGCACCGTGGGCTGCTCGGCCAGGTAAGTCCGAGTAGGGTTTTCTCTCCTCTTTTCTTTTTCTGATTTTATTTTCTGTTTTCAAATTTCATTTTATGTTTTGCTGATTCAAATTCAACATGAATTTGCAGGTATCTGGTTATTTAGATCATATTAATTCTATTTATAAGAATCACTATGTCACTGGATTGTTTAACACAAATATATTGTTTTATTTGTATGTTTGGAAGCTTTATTCCAAATTTCAATTAAACATGAGTTTAGGTGTTCATTTTATTCTTAGGTTTTTCTTGTGAATCAATTTGTTTGGAAGTATTGGAGTTGATAATTCCAGCTCAAGATATTTCAGAGGTTATTATTAGGGCTTGTTATCTTATTTGAAAGGTTGGGTGTTCCCATAAGATTTTATGTGAGCAACAATCTATTAGGGTTTATGATTTCTATTTCAACCCCCTTGTAAAGTTAACACTCTTATTATCTTGAAAGTACATAAGGTAGGTATTGTCTCCCTCAAGGTTGCTCTTGGTTACAAGAATAAGTGGTTGATAACCACATATATGGTTTTAATTATAAGATGTATCACAGGGTTTTCCTCAGGGTTAATAATTGAAGTATAAGATTTTATTACTATGCCATACTAGGGTTCTAATGATATTCACCTAATGGCAATTGGTTTGAATTTCAGTTATGGCCTAGGTTTATATTATGATCACCATAGTGATACATAAACTAGGGTTGAGGTTTAGTTCTGGGTTGTAAAGATGAGATGACACCATATTGCATGTGCTAGGTTTAATCTCCCCAATGCATGGTAAAATGGTTACTTGCTTATTATTTCATGTGCTCCTTTAGTTAATAAGGATATGGGAATTGGTGTTATCTTTTACTAATAGACTTATATTATTATTATCCTTAATCTATTGTTGAAGTAACTAAAGTGGTTATGGTTCTTTTTATAGTTAACTTTGGTCAAATGGATTGTTGGTTTCCTCACCATATGAATTATAGGCTTTAACTCTAAGCTTTTCTTATGTGCTAAAATCCTCTACTTCAAGTTCTTAGGGTTTATGATCACTACACAATTTATAATGGTCAAGGTTTGGCTTCCTAAAGTATTTCTAATGGAATGGTTTTCACTTCCATGATCAAGTGTTGTCTTGATCAACTAGGATATAACACTTCTATTTCACATTTTAGGATGGCTATTATGGTGGCCTCTATAGTTTATATCCCAGGAGAATGCCCGAGATAATATGTTAGGGTTCTACTTAATAAATGATGATTTAATTATCAGGACATATAGATAGTTCTCTTCCCCAAGACCAAGTGTTGCCTCATTAACTTGAGTGTAACACCATAGCTTGAGCTCTCTCTCTTATAGGAATAGTTATTCTAGGGTTTAGGGTGTATTCACAATATCTCAATAGGTATGTAGTCTAAAACTCCACTTGGGTATCTTGGTTAAATTAATCTCCTACTTACTTTATCAATTCATGGATATGGTATTATTCCATGTGATATTTAGGTTGTCTCACCACTCCAAGATGAAATGATTAATCTCCTAATTCTTCAGTTCCAAGGTTGTCCTTTATTCTTAAATAGGTAAATCTAATATTGGTATGAGTGGTCTCTCTCTTATTTGGGAAGGTCTTTAATTCCATCCTAAGATTAAGTTCCATAGAGAATGATGTGATCATCAATATCTATGTTTAACATAAATGGATTCTCTCTCTAAAGATTGTCTTGAATAATATCCTAGGGTTCTTTCTAAAGATGATGATTTGAATACTTGGATGTATATCCAAGGTTTAGCTCAAGGTTTGTTATTGCTTCTCTAATAAATAATATAGAGCTCTCACCTCTCTGGTTTTGATGTATAATAATTTGAACTAAAGAAGAATTATATTCCTTAGTTGGATCTCCTTGTCTTGTTTTCAAGATTAAAGTAGAATGAATACCATGAGTTTCATGGTAGGATCAAGGATTAGTTTCGGACATGGAAAAGATAAGTTAGGAATAGTTACTCCTAATTATTGTTACTTGAGTTCCAATTAAATGGATGTTCATATGTTGTGGCAAGGATTATCATATTATAATCTTTTATAAGATCAAGCAATTGATCATTGAGTAAAGTGTTGTTGTGTTGATTATTAGTTCCATTTGATCTAACCCCTTAGATCAAATCATCTCTACCCAAAACAATGTTCTAACCAAAGTCACATTGAGGTTTATAGCGCTTGACTTGATGAGGTACTTCAATTCCACCAAGGTCAAGTGAAACTTCAGCTATCGTGATCTGTTTTACTTTAAAGCGCGAAAATTCCCCAGATTTTCTATGCATGAATGCAATGCACACATCTGTTTCCTCTATTTTTTGTAACCCCATTACCTGGGATATTACACCTTGCGTGGGCGCACCACCGGCAAGCGGCTCAAGAGGTGGTGCTCTTTTCTTTCCTTTGCCGGCGCCATGAGCTTGAGCAGCAGCAGCCCAAGGCGGCTCAGTGGCGGCGCGATTTTCTTTGCCGGCGCCACGGCCAAAAGCAGCAGCAGCCGGTGTTTTTCTCTTTGCCCCATGGGGTTGGGTTAGGCGCGGCCAGATGGCGGCGTAGCTTTTCCCCCTCTCTTTGCCGGTGAGGTGCCGGTGATGCTTTCTTTGCTTTGCCATTTCCCTTCTTACTGATAGGGTTAGGGTTTGGTTGCAGCGATGAACTAGGGTTTCATTTTTCTATTTCTGTTCTATCCGAAAACGCACAAGATCTACACACTAGCGGCTCTGATACCAATGTTAAACTCGCTAGATCGTCTAGGTGTAGAATCTTAGCCGGGTAGGAGAGATATATTGTGAATGCTGTGAGGTTTACCTTCTCTCTCGAGGAGGAACCCGTCGAAGTCGACATGGTGGCGATGGCGACGACAACTGGCATGAGGTCGAGCGAGAGGGGTGGCGGCGGAGCTTCCCGTCGGCACTATGCAAAACCTAGATCGGTAGGTCTGTCGGTGGGACGAGTGCCACTCCAGCCAACCTCGTGATCTGTGCCACCGCCCCCACCACTCTATATATAGCACAGGCGACAGGGGCCCACCAACCAGTGAACGGTTGGGCGCCCTCGATCAGGGCGCGGTCAAAGGACACGTCGAGCCGTTGGGCTCGTACCTGGTGGAGATCAACCTAACACTGTGAAGGAGCAGGATTTTGCTGCTCATGCCTGGCGGCCATTGGTAAGACAAACAACTCTTTGTCCCTCTCGTCCGATGCAAGCTGCGTCTCTCTAGAAGTACACTTGCCATCTTTGTTCCAATATGGAAGTTTGAGGCTCTAAGCCTGGTCGATCAATTTCCAACCGAAAAGTAATGCATGTTTTTGTTCTATGTTTCCTAACTATGCACCGGAGCTTGTTTAATCATGTGCCTGATACTATCGTCCCTTGGTGAATTGACTAGCTTTATGTGTGTGCCTACTAGAGGACTCCGTTATAGAGATGGATCGGCATAATCTGCTGTTTATATTGCTGCACCTGTGTACAGGCTGCCTGTGTAGTTCAGCTAAGCAGAAATTTTCAGCTCGATCTCAAACCTGATATTGTGTCTTTCATTAAACATGGTGCTAGCAAGTTTTGTTTAGTTAATCACTGATTGTCCTCTTACATGTCACTCTTTGGTGATCATCGGCGGCGGCGACAAGTGTTAAGGCTATGCATACTGCATTTGGGAGAAGGTGACTACCGAGCTGGCCGTGTTCAGCTTAATCTATCGATCTTTTTGTAAGTTGTCAGCTGATAAAGTTTTGTGGTGTTGTAGTACTACATATTTTTCTGAGTTCATTTGGGGCGCGCATAAGTAGAGCGCATAGCTAGCTGAATCTACAATCGGCTGTATAGAGTAAAATGCCAGAGTTCTGCTGCTGCTTGTCACTGCACGCGTGCTAGGTGCTCGACGAAATGGCGATTCATCATATCTCGACTTGAGCAGCAGTTATGCTCTCCAACTAACGGACATTCAACTAAAGCAGGTGTGCACTTGGTGAATTTTAATGGGTATGACGAGTGCTCAATCATTATTTCTGGTCTTTGCTGCAAATCAATAGTTTGGCATTCACACAACTGCTACATTAGAATGTTAAGGATGACCATTCTGCTTTGTCTCTGCACTTGCTAGATAGCGCCTCAATGCAGACAATGACCTTTTTTTTGCGAATGACCTTATTTCTTAGTCTGGTACATTTGCATGCCAAACGAGGACCACCATATTGTTGCCTTTCCGGTTGTATGCAGTTGATTGACCAGTTTTTTTAGATGCTGAAACCGAGAGCTAGATATGCGGCCAAGCATGTCTCTACGTACTTTTGCAAGTTTGCAAGATAAGCTTAGTTAAAAATTCAACTATCCTCCCATTTCTTTTCATGTAAGCATGTTTTGCCAAGGTAAAACTTAAGCCAGCGTGCTAACTAATTATGTGCCATACTTAACAAATATTTAATACCGGATGTCTCATCAAGTCTCTTTCCAGAGTGGATACTTGCTCCGTAGTGAAGCACGTGTTTTATCCTAGTACTAAATCAAAGTCAATTAATAGGAAACAAAGAGTATATCTAGATAGGACATGATCTCTTGCTCAACATGAACATCTTTTAAAATGTTGAAATATTGGGCCTACACTTAGTGGCCCAAATTAGATTTCAGTTTTTCCTATAAATCTCAAAGCCCACATAGTGGCAGCCTTGTGAGTTTGAGCCCAAGTTGGTGGCAGCTCACTAGGGAGTGGCAAGAGGTGGGAAGTTTAGTCCCACATGGAAAGTTGGGAGGAAGTTAGACCACCTTATAAGGTGGGTTGTTCCACCACTAGTAAGTGAGTGAGAATAGGAGTGCTATACGCGCGCTCCTCCTCCTCCTCCTCGCTCGTCTCGACTCGACTCGACACGTCACGACGCGCGCCGCGCTCGTGGTGAGTGGATTGAGCCTCGAGCCGAGACTTTCCTTACTTTTTGCAGCTCAGGAAAACGAACAGAGTCCTAGACGGACGCGTCGCAGTTAGTCGGTTCGGGTCACATGAGAACGTTGCCTAGGGTTTCCCGAGCCTATATAATCTCCTGCCCGGCTACCGCAGAAACACATCCAATACACGAGTTTCCACCTCTCTCTGCTTGCGCCGCCACCATAGCCTACTCCATCCCGCGCGCCGACGTGCATCGGCGAACGGGAGAGCAGGTCTCCGGAACCGCTCGTCCTTGCGATCCTGTACGGGAGAGGGCGAATTAGGTTTTTGGGAAGCGCTCTGCGCGACTGCTCAAGTTCTTCATCACGGGTCGCCTTCCGTCCAAGTCGGGCGGTGCTGCCTACCGTCGTCTTCAACGCCGTCTACTTCGACCCATCGTCCCCGTCGTCAACAACGTTACTGCTGCGACATCGTCTGCTACACCTCCACCGCCACCACCACCAGATCGGTACGTGCGACATATCTCGATCTGTTTAGCGATGGATGTTCTACCGTTTGCTCTGCTACTGTTCATGTTGATCACTACATCTAGTATGTTCGAGTTTCACATGTTAGTAGTTACTTTCGTCATGCTTTATATTCTGGAATTAATCATGGAAATTATGCCTAATTATCCAACAATCCAAAAACCTAATTGTAGGCAATTTCCTGAGTTAACAATGGCTGGTTTTTCCGATGCACTGAGGCCGGATAAGTTTACCGGTGTGCACTTTAAGAGGTGGCAGTATAAGGCCATGCTCTGTCTTACTCATCTGAAAGTGTTCGAAGTTACTGATGGTTTACCTGAAGGAACTATATCTGACCAAGATCAGAACAAGTTCAAGGAAAACAACACTCTCTTCGTCGGATGCGTTCTAAGTATCCTTGCTGGATCGTCTGTGTGATGTGTACATGCACTTAACGGATGGTAAAGAGCTCCGGGATGCACCGAATGCTAAGTTCGGTGCAATCGATGCGGCAATGAACTCGTACATCATGGAGAGCTTCCATGACATCGGGATGGTTAACAACCGTTCGTAGTCGAACAAGCTCATGAGATACAATGCATTGCGAAAGAGCTTGAACTCCTTAAGTGTGCCTTACCTGACAAGTTTGTGGCTGGATGCATCATCGCTAAGTTGCCCCCTTCATGGAGGAACTTTGCCACAACACTCAAACACAAGAGACAGGAGATATCAGTTGAAAACCCGATAGCATCTCTTGATGTTGAGGAGAAAGCTCGGGCTAAGGATAATACCGAGAAAGGAGAGGGTCGATCTAGCGCCAACATGGTGCGGAAGAAACCCTACGAAGCAAGAACAAAGGGAATAACAAGCCCTCCTTCAATAAGCCTATGAAGACTACAACCTTCAAGAAGAAGAAGATGATAAACAAAGCAGATCCGAGCTGCTTTACGTGTGGAGAGACTGGCCACTTTTCTAAGGACCTGTCCGGAGAGGGCAGACCGCAAGAAAAAGGGGAGGCAAGTCAACACGGTGACCGCTAGCAATGCTGATGGGTACGGTAATCTCTTTACTCGTTCTTTCGGTATTTCAATCTCCATGTTGGTGGATTGATACGGGTGCTAATGTTCATGTGTGTGCTGACATATCCATGTTCACTTCTTACCGAGTCGCCGGGATTCTTCCGTCTTGATGGGGAATGGGTCACATGCTTCGTTCGTGGTGTTGGCACGGTAGATCCGAAGTTCACTTCGGGGAAGATCGTGCAGCTGAGGAACGTGCAGCATGTCCCTACTATGAACAAGAATCTCGTTAGCGGCTCCCTTCTATGCGAGAGATGGGTTTAAGGTTGTTTTAGAGTCGAATAAAGTAGTTGTTTCCAAGTTTGGACAATTTATTGGTAAAGGCTATGAGTGCGGAGGCTTGTTCCGCTTTTCGCTTCGATTTCAGTAATAAGTCCGTGAACCATATTTGTGGCAATATTAGTGATGATACCGGTGTTTGGCATTCTCGTTTATGTCACATTAATTTTGGTTTAATGTCTCGGCTATCCAGTTTAAGTTTAATTCCGAATTTCACCATTGCCAAAGGTTCTAAGTGCCATAGTTGTGTGCAATCAAAGCAACCTCGGAAGCCTCACAAGGCGGCCGAGGAGAGAAACTTGGCACCTCTAGAACTCATACATTCTGATCTATGCGAGATGAATGGTGTGTTGACAAAAGGTGGAAAGAGATATTTCATGACATTGATTGATGATGCGACTAGATTTTGCTATGTTTATTTGTTGCGAACTAAAGATGAAGCTTTAGACTACTTTAAAATTTATAAGGCCGAAGTTGAAAATCAACTAGAGAGAAAGATCAAGCGTCTTAGGTCGGATCGTGGTGGCGAGTATTTTCCTAAAATCTTTGATGAATTCTGTGAGGAACATGGCATTATTCATGAGAGGACGCCTCCCTATTCACCCCAATCAAACGGGGTTGCCGAGAGGAAAAACCGCACGCTGACTGACTTGGTTAATTCCATGTTAGCCACTGCTGGTTTATCTAAGGCATGGTGGGGGAGGCTTTATTGACTTCATGTCATGTCCTGAATAGAGTTCCTAACAAGAATAAAGATAAAACCCCTTACGAGGAGTGGGCTGGGAGAAAACCATCACTTTCGTATTTGCGCACATGGGGATGTTTGGCGAAAGTCAATATTCCAATTACTAAGAAGCGCAAACTTGGACCAAAGACAGTGGATTGTATCTTTCTAGGTTATGCTCCTCGGAGTGTAGGATATAGATTTTTAGTAGTTCAATCCGAGGTACCTGATATGCATGTTGATACTATTATGGAATCTCATGATGCAACATTTTTTGAGAATATGTTTCCTATGAAAGATATGCATAGCATTGCTAGAGTTTCTACTGAGATAATTCCTGAGTCTAGTACATCTAATGAGTATTTTGAACAATCACATGAGAATGTTACTGAGAAGGATGACAATGAAGTTCCTAAACGGAGCAAGAGACGAAGGATTGAAAAATCCTTTGGTGATGATTTCATTGTGTACCTTGTGGATGATACTCCCACGTCCATTGCGAGAGGCATATGCATCTCCAGTATGCGGATGACTGGAAAGAAGCTGTCCATAACGAGATGGACTCGATTCTTTCTAATGGAACTTGGGAGCTATCGAATGACCCCATGGATGCAAACTCGTGGGCCGCAAATGGGTGTTCAAGAAAAAGCTAAGACCTGATGGTACTATTGAGAAGTACAAGGCGCGGCTTGTAGCTAAAGGCTACACACAGAGAGAAGGCGAAGATTACTTCGACACCTATTCACCTGTCGCTAGACTTACCACCATTCGAGTACTACTGTCCATGGCTGCCTCCTATGGTCTTATCGTTCATCAAATGGACGTAAAGACAGCTTTTCTTAATGGAGAGTTGGAAGAGGAAATCTATATGGATCAGCCTCGATGGGTTCGTAGTAAAAGGTGAAGAAAGAAAGGTGTGCAAGTTGTCTGAAATCTTTATATGGCCTAAAACAAGCACCTAAGCAATGGCATGAGAAGTTTGACGAACTTTGACTTCGTAGGCTTTGTTGTCAATGAGGCCGACAAGTGCGTTTACTATCGCCATGGTGGGGGCGAAGGTGTTATACTATGTTTGTATGTGGATGATATTCTGATCTTTGGTACAAACATGAAAGTAATACACGAGGTCAAGTCTTTCTTGTCAAAGAGCTTTGATATGAAAGATCCGGGAGAAGTCGATGTGATTCTCGAACATCAAGCTGATTAAGAACGAGAGTGGGATTACTCTAACGCAATCCCATTATGTTGAGAAGATCTTGAGCCGGTTCGGCTATATTGATAGCAAGCCTTCTTCAACACCTTATGATCCCAGTGTGACACTACGCAAGAACCGGAGGATTGCCATAGATCAATTGAGATATTCTCAGATCGTTGGCTCACTCATGTACTTAGCGAGCGCGACTAGACCCGACATCTCTTTTGTCTGTTAGCAAGTTGAGTAGGTTCATGTCAAACCGGGTACTGATCATTGGCATGCACTTGATAGGGTCATGCGCTACCTATGTGGTACAATGAGTTACGGGATTCACTATTCGGGGCACCCTGCCGTGCTTGAAGGATATAGTGATTCGAATTGGATCTCGGATGTAGCTGATCTCGTATGCCACAAGTGGGTATGTATTTACCTTTGGAGGTGGCGCGATGTCATGGAGATCTTGCAAGCAAACTATATTGACGAGGTTAACTATGGAAGCAGAACTTACTGCTTTAGACACAACCACTGTTGAATCAGAATGGTTGCGTGAGCTCTTGATGGACTTGTCTGTGGTTGAAAAACCTGTTCCGGCAATCCTTTTGAATTGTGACAATCAAATTGTAATTGTCAAAGTGAACAATTCTAAGGATAACGCGAAGTCATCAAGACACGTCAAGAGACGTTTGAAGTCTGTCAGGAAATTGCGAAACTCCGGAGTAATAATCTGTTACATATATTCAAACGAGACAAAAACCTGGCAGCATCCCTTTACAAAGGGACTATCACGTAATGTGATAGAAAGTGCATCGAGGGAGATGGGTTTGAGACCCGTTGATGTTACACCATAGTGGTAACCCAACCTTTGTGATCGGAGATCCCGTGAATTAGGACCTGGGAAGAACAAACTAGTGGTTTAATTGAGGAGAGTATTCTGTAACCCTCTCTATGTGAAGATGCACAACTCTCAATTGCTGTAAGGCAGGTTGGCAACAAGCCTTAATGTGTTTATGTTGGCTATTTTAGCAAAGGTGCTGTCCTACCGAGCATTCTTGAAATAACACACCTATATGAGTCCGATTGTTAAACGTCGCAATCTATGAGATTTGGGTGATCTCTAGTAAACTCATGAAGAGACCACGAAGTATGACGCATATGCTTCACCCGCGGGGTAGGCTACTGGCAGCCATGTACTCGGTCATGACTTTGAGTGAAACCCTGTTCACGCAAAACTTGCAATTCAAGGCTTAGTCCATTGTTCAAGTGTGAATGGATGTAGCTTAAGGTTCTAGGCGGAAGTTCAACTTAACGAGTCTCCGCTGAAACACTGGTATATAAACAAGCAGTGAGTATTGGTAAATCTCTAAATGGGGATTTGAGATCTGGTGGGGGATTGTTGAAATATTGGGCCTACACTTAGTGGCCCAAATTAGATTTCAGTTTTTCCTATAAATCTCAAAGCCCACATAGTGGCAGCCTTGTGAGTTTGAGCCCAAGTTGGTGGCAGCTCACTAGGGAGTGGCAAGAGGTGGGAAGTTTAGTCCCACATGGAAAGTTGGGAGGAAGTTAGACCACCTTATAAGGTGGGTTGTTCCACCACTAGTAAGTGAGTGAGAATAGGAGTGCTATACGCGCGCTCCTCCTCCCTCCTCGCTCGTCTCGTCTCGACTCGACACGACACGTCACGACGCGCGCCGCGTCGTGGTGAGTGGATTGAGCCTCGAGCCGAGACTTTCCTTACTTTTTGCAGCTCAGGAAAACGAACAGAGTCCTAGACGGACGCGTCGCAGTTAGTCGGTTCGGGTCGCTCCCGGATCGTGGGATATCTGTAACCGACTCGAAACGTTCGTGCGACGTGGGCGTGGCCCACGTTGCCTAGGGTTTCCCGAGCCTATATAATCTCCTACCCGGCTACCGCAGAAACACATCCAATACACGAGTTTCCACCTCTCTCTGCTTGCGCCGCCACCATAGCCTACTCCATCCCGCGCGCCGACGTGCATCGGCGAACGGGAGAGCAGGTCTCCGGAACCGCTCGTCCTTGCGATCCTGTACGGGAGAGGGCGAATTAGGTTTTTGGGAAGCGCTCCGCGCGACTGCTCAAGTTCTTCATCACGGGTCGCATTCCGTCCAAGTCAGGGCGGTGCTGCCTACCGTCGTCTTCAACGCCGTCTACTTCGACCCATCGTCCCCGTCGTCAACAACGTTACTGCTGCGACATCGTCTGCTACACCTCCACCGCCACCACCACCAGATCGGTACGTGCGACATATCTCGATCTGTTTAGCGATGGATATTCTACCGTTTGCTCTGCTACTGTTCATGTTGATCACTACATCTAGTATGTTCGAGTTTCACATGTTAGTAGTTACTTTCGTCATGC